>NW_027493803.1:0-321650 GCF_021521415.1 Bidens hawaiensis
TTTGCGTTTTTCTGAGCTTTAAAAAATTAACTTATATGTTTGTTAGACTATAATTTTCCGATTATGATCCAACTGCATCAAACTTTTTCAGGGACGAAAAAAGAATAAGTGTGGGGATATTTGGTATAATGCTAAATATATATGTTTCCCTTGTATATTTTAATTAATATTTTATAGTTTTTGTTCGTTTTTAGTCGAGATTTGTATACTACTAACGTTTTTATATTTCGTAGGTTCCGGGATTTGATCGTGATTAAAAAGGGCGAAAAAACGAGACGAAACGGAGATCCGGATTGCACCAGGAAGGAACCGGTCAGACCGGGCCGGTCTGACCGGCCCCCATAGAAGAGCAAGCCGCGCTACGCCTAGGGGAAAGGCTAAAATGCCTAGGCGCAGCGCCTAGGCACATCTGGGCTAGAATTATTTCGTTTTTGCTTCTTGTTGGGCCTAGTTTTCGCTATTTAAACGCATTTAACTTAATCCTGATATACCTGAAAGCCACCAGCCGAATTGAAGAGTTCTTGGAGCTATTTTACGAGTCTTGTGGTGATTTTAAAGGCAAGAGAACATCCGGTGAAGAGCTATGCGTTTAAGATCGAAGAATACGAGTTTTATCGCCTTTAATCTTTCGTTCTTTATTATTTCACCATGTTTTCAGTTTTGATTGTTTCTTTTCATTTAGACTATATGATGCTAGGCTAAATTCCATAGACTACCTAGGTCGTGATGAACCTTAGTTCGGTTTGATTTTATTTGGATTTCGTTTCGTTATGGATTTTATGTTCTAAGTAAACGGTTGAGTTTGATTTAATTGATGCGTTTGATTGCTTGGTTTTGTTTACTTGAATTTATTGTTTCACATTGCCCTTGTTGATTGTTTCATAAGATAGGGTTTTGTTAGGTCATTTACTGTGTGTTCTTGACTTGTTTGTAATTGATATGCATTAAAATCATAGAAACAATAAAATCAAGTAAATAGATAAAAGTGAACTGCTAGCCTAGAAAGCTGTAAGGTGATAGGTTGTTGATAGATCTTTGCTTGTCGGGATTGCTAGATTTAGTTCTTCGTAAGGAGTCCGTCTAGATTTGATTGTCAGCTTAGTCAATTAAATTAATTGGGTTTGCTTTTCTATCTTTTGAATTCCGCGCTGTAAGGTAGGTTTTCGTCATAAAAGATACTTAGACATAAGCGATTAAATAGCCGTAAGGAAGTTTAACATAAAACTGGTGAGTCTTAAAACTTGTTAGAAATCCATAGACGTCTTCTTGAAGTTCAAGGGTCATGTTCGGATTTTCTGTCAAGGGTCTATTTTATTATCCTAGTTCCATAACTTAAGTTTTCCATTTAATTAATAACCGTAACTTTGGGGATTCTAGCCTAGGTGGTTTTTCATCATCATCTGAGTCAGTCAAATTTTATTCTCTTGTGTTTTATTAATTGTCTTTTCTTAATTAGTTAATTTATTAGTTTAATATTTAATTATTTTAAAACCCCCTTTAATAATATAGAATAAATAGTCGTGTCAGTTAGTTGAGTCTAATTTGCTAGTTTCGTAATTTAAAGAGTCTCGTGGGTTCGATACCCGGACTTACTTAGTTGTACTAGAGTCGACCGGTTCACTTGCCGGTTAGTAGTTTAAGTTAAGTTTAAGGGTCTAGAGTATTACTTAGTGTCTAGATTAGTATAATTTTAGTTATTTATTTTATAACTACTTTTAGCACATTGGTGCACCTATTAATATTGTTGATTCAGTGAAGGCAATGACCATTGCCCAAAAAAACTTGTGTCGAAGAAATGGGTTTCGGGTCAATGTTAAGACTTCAAGTCGTACAAACTCCAACAACTTGGGGATATTGGTTGATCATGAACTATAATAACCGTTGAAATGAATTGAACATTGGGAGCGGTGTTATTAAGCTAACACCACAAAAAGTACATGAAGTGTTGGGGATACCAATGGGTAAGATTCCTGTTTTAGGAAAGTGTAGACCAAGATTGGGGGAAGATGTTACTACAAATTTGTTCAAAAATCAATTCCTGACAAATGCAAGAATAAGTATAAAGCATGTGAAACACAAACTGGCCACGAATCAAGGAGTTAGTGAACTGTTTAAGATTAATTTCCTTGTGTTGTTCAACACCTGTATAGGATTTGTGACAAAATCAACAACAGTCAATCAAGGATTCATCGCCGCAATTGATAAAACCTCGGATATTCCAAATATGGACCGGTGCAGCTATGTTATTGAAAACTTGAAAATGACAAAGGAAGAATGGAGAGGTATCAACGTTCAATACAACGGTCCGATCACCTTCCTTGTGATTCTTTACACGCATGAATACCATAAAAAATATCCAATTGGGACTCCCGTCACAACGCCTGCAGTCAACTACATAACAACAACTATTCTTACTAAGATGGAAAAATACTTGGAAAATAATGGTCCTCCCTTAGAAGAAGATGCTACTGAGGTTGCTGTTGCTGCTGCTGACGTTTAGTGTTGACGGGAAAGGGATTGATGCGGCTGCTGCTGCTCCTGCTGCTGTGACCGTTAGTGCTGCCGGGAAGGGACTTGATGAGACTATTGATGCTGCTGTTGCTGATACTGCTGCTGTGACAGTTAGTGCTGCCGTGAAGAGACTTGATGAGACTGCTGCTGCTGCTACTGTTGTTGTGACGGTTAGTGCTGCCGATAAGCCTGGAGTTGAAAAAAACACAGCAGCTGAGGAGAAACAAGAACATGGTATTAAACTTGTTATTTTCTTCTAAAAAACACTCATATCTCTTATCTCTACATGCATTTTATGTAATACAACATTATATGTAATTAAAAAACAGATGGACAAAGTGCATCTGAAACACATAATGCCGATCAAACAGCTGAACAAGATTTGGATTACTATGTAAGCGATTATTCACCTTTAAGTTTGCAAATGCCTATCGTGCTTTGACTATTATTTAACTCCATTACAACTGGCTGGGATAAATTGAAAATGTTTTTGAACTAGCATTTTTACCCGCGCGTTGCTGCGGATACTATCTTGTAGCAAGAATTATGTAATGTATTATATTTATTTAGCTATAATGTTTAATATCAAGTACATTAAAATGCAGTATAACATGTTTAATAAGAAAAGTTACTTCGAAATTTGGACAACAGTTGTTCCATTATATGTATATATGCCTAGCCATTCCTAAAGTAAGTCATTGCATCGATATGAGGAGATGTGCTTTTCTTCATAGGATTTTGGATTTTAGCTTCTTTTGTCTGGTTTTGTCCCCACCTTGCAATAAAAAAGTTGATTTTGTCAGGTTTTTATTAATAGCATTTTAATAAATAATATGTATTTTTTTTTTTGGTTTAGAGTAGGTATTGTATTACCTGATGGCTGTATGGAAGCTCTTTTGTTTGTGGGGTTCTGGGCATGTGCTATTAATTTTGTTTTTGATGATGATTCGTTGGCTATGTCTGTCAATATTAAAAAGTTTTGCTTTAGTCATTGTAATGTTATTTTAAGTTAATATTTTACTTACCTTCAGATGGAGCTTCGAATTCTGTTGAAGAGATGGTAAAAATGTGATTTGACACAAATTGTGATTTGTTCAAATTATGTTGACCATTGAACTTAAGCTTGAAGATTTTTGTATGGCCTTTTGTTGCTTCAAGTTCTTCCGGAATTGTCATTGGGTCATTGTATCCTTTGGTTGTCACAATGTTAGTGCATTGGGTTTGTACCAAAGCAGAAACTGCTCATCGAATAATTTAACGGTTACAGAAGTGGTGGCGTCAACTATAGTTGCGTTAACACAAAACCTGTCATGTTTTGTATAATTAACTTATGGTTTAAAAAATACAGTCATTGTGTGTGCAGCGTGTGCGTAGTGTGTTGTAAATGTTGTTGGTACTTACAGGAATTTTGTTTGTGTTTCATTTGGGTGGTTTATGCATGTCCAATCATTGCCTTTTTCTGAAAGTTTACTATTGCATGCAGGACATCCTTTATAAAACCATTTTTTGGTTGCTGAAGGTGTTGATTGAGGCAACGCACGTGAAGAATGTTTCCTGCAAGAAAAAGTTAGTAAAGATAACTAATGATATATACATTGTACCTAGAGGAATACATATAAAGTTTACTCCAAAATGACGGCATGCCTTTGAGAGTTAATAACTTGCATATTATGTTTTTATACCCATAATTTTAATATTATTACCTCTGATAATTTCAACATAAAAAAGTGATCACTTACACTGTTTTCTATTGGGTCATATGATAGCAGTTCTGCTAAGGTTATTGCGTTACGCAAATGTATGTTGTTTCTGTTGTACTTTGCGGTGAACCTGAAAGTGATAGGTGTTGTTAAGTCAGGTTAAATTTTGAATAAATTTTTTCAAAATTTGTAGGATATAGATTTTACATTGAAGTTATATTTGTAGTTTCTTAGAGAGGAGGGTTGATGTACGGGTGTGTTGCAGCTGTTGATGGCAATTGATATGTAGTTTTGTATTTCTCAGCTCTCATTGACGTGATGGCGATGACTGTTGGGAAGGGTGCATTTTGAAGTGCTTTCTTGTCAATAGTGTTGGCGATCTCTTCCCATAATGCAATCTCAACCGTTCTTTCACTATCGGAACAAAGTTAGCATACTTTTAGTTAGGAAATTTATTTTTGCATAAGTGTTTGTGTGTGTGTGTGTGTGTGCGTGTGTGGTATTATGATTTACAAACCTCATGTCTTCAAGTAGAAATTTCAGAAGTATCTTGTCTGACTTTGATTTTTTATCTTGTGTAATAATGTCTAGTCGCCCAATGAAATCTGAAGTAGGTAATTTTATACAAAGTATTATGTTAGCATATTTATACATAAATATTGTCATTGTTATGTGTTCAAACATTTGTGTAGTACCTGATAGGTGAGTAGTATCAAATTTACGTTTGTCTAGTTTTTCATACGGTATAAAGTTAAAGTAGTTTGTTGGGAAATCTGCTTCGTCGATTTGTTCAAATTTAGTTTCACGTCCGAGCTGGATGATGGCTGGGTGTGGTACAAATTTTGATGTGTTTCTTGGTTTGGTTGTGACATATTGGGTGATACGGTAGCATGAGTGGAGTTTAAGTTTTGCTTCATAGAGATCCTTGTCACGTGCATCGCCAATTGCAGTGATTGCATTGCCCTAGATAAAAAATTTTGGAACATTAAAACTGAAAATGTTAAAAGCAAAAATTTGTTTATAATATAGATTAACAAATTTAAGGAGTAATTAAATGATTTACGTGCTACTACTTTTTTGTAATTTAGTAAATAGAAATGGATCTTGCATTAAAGAAACTTATTATTAGATTTATTTAATGTATTAAAATGAATGTGGTTTTACTTACTTTCTTGCCAACAAAGAGAAAGTAACATTCATTCCTGAAGCCAATGAAATCCCATTTTCTTATGAGCCTAACATTTACAGGTTCCGCGTTATCATTTGGTCTGATTGTTGAGATGCTTCTAGACGCCATAATTGTTAACCTGCAGTCATCACAAAAAATAGTTAACATTTATTATATATTTAAATAGATGTTCTCAAATAAAAAATGAGTAAATAGTATTTTTCTTTATTATACCTTGTTTGACTAAATGTTATCAAGGAATGCTGAAAACACAATATTATTAGTTATTGTTGCAGTGTTATTCTCATGTGGAAGTATGAGTACTTTTAAAGAGTCAATGGAGGTTTCTCTAGAAAGGGCGACATAAAGTTGTCCGTGAGTAAAAACAGGTTCAGGTAAGTATACACCTATTTTGTTTAGCGATTGACCTTGGCTTTTGTATATAGTCATTGCGTAACATACTTTTATTGGGAATTGTTTTCTTTTAAAAGCAAAAGGTAGTTCTTTTTGTTTATGCACAAATGTTATGCGTGGTATGTATACACGATGACCCGTAGCAACTCCAGTTATTATTCTAGCCTCTATAACCTTTGTGAAAAGTCTGGTTATTATAAGTCTAGTTCCATTACAAAGACCATCTACTTGTTTTATATTCCTTAGCAAGATGATTGGCGTGTTGACTTTCAAAGTCAATGCTTGAGGTGGCAAACCATTGAAGTTTAAACCATTTAAGTATTCAATTGGGTAAAGAAGTTCATTATCTGCAGGAGAATTTGCGTCAGGAAGAACTGAGTCAAAGCTTGGATAGGTTGTTGCAGGGTGCTCTGACATGTTTAGAATAATGTTGTTGATCTCATCGGCAGTTTTATTTTTCGGGCAGATGATTACTTTATCTGAGAATTTATCTATAGAAGGATTTTTGAGGGTATCATCATCATAAATGTAGTTAATTAGGGTAGATAAATTTTGGGATTCAAGTGGTAGTAAAAATTGTGATGGAATTGTAATTTGTTTTGTGTCAGATTCAATATTTTGTAGAGTTCCTAGGTTGCCATCACCTAAGTCTAGAAACCATGATGAAAACCATGCAACGTCTTGTAATTGTTTTTCAGTTAAATTTGGGCGTTTCAAGCGCATATTTTCGGTCAATTTAATTAATTTAAAGTGACTCCAAAGATGTGAGCGAGGGAGAGATAAGTTAATAATTTTGGTTTTTGATGCTTTCAGTTTTACCGGGAGTGTTTGTTAAAATCACCACCAAGTATGATAGATTTGCCACCAAATGGAATTAAGGGATTGGAAAGTAGATCCCTAAGAGTTTTCTAAAGCGCTTCGAAGCAACGACGGTCACTCATTGGAGCCTCATCCCAAATGATAACTGCAGTTTGTTTAAGTAGTTGACCAAGTTGTGTATTCTTTTTGACATCACATATTGAGTCGTCAGTTATATCTAAAGGAATTTTAAACCTTGACTGTTCAGTTCTTCCAACTGGTAAAAGTAAAGAAGCAATTCTAGATGCAGCGATAGCTAAAACAACTTTGTTTGTGGCTCTTAGAGCATATGTAATGGTTTTCCAAAGGAATGTCTTGCCTGTACCACCATGCCTGTAAACAAAAAGTAGGATTTGTTTATTTTGTATGGATGAAGCAACTGCTGTATTGTAGATGACAAGTTGTTGTTTGTTTAGAGCATTTCTTAGAAGTTCATGTTCTGCTGCTACTTCTTGTGTGTTGTAGTTCTTTTCTTCCATAAGAAGACGGTTTTCTAATATTTTTAGAAGATCAGGTCGCGGCATGGGTAGGTTAAATTTATTTAGCGATGAATAATTGGTATTAGAGTTATGTTTCAAAGATATGGGAACTTCATCGCCCATAGAACGCCAATGTTGCTGCCACATAGACAGCGGGTTTGATATTTCCCAATATAGGAGCATATGGGTGAATAAAGAACGAAGTTCTTTAGAGGTTGCCCAGCTGGATGCCTCAATATACGCAGTTACCCATTCATCGTCATTTTGTAGTAACCCTAGTTTTTCACATGCTGAACGATATGTAGGGAAAATTTCACCATTTATGGTTCTTATATCAACAAAATTTTGGCATCCTTTTTGATGTCCAAGCATCATACGTAAGTAGAAAGTTTCGCCACTTGATGGATGGACATAAATCAACCTTCCTATAGATGGTTTCTTGTTAAATGTCCTTTGTATCCAACATTTTCCAGACAAATCCCATCTATATTCAGACACATAGTCCACATACCGAAGATGTCTACCTCTGTCATCATTTTTGTTATTTTCAAGCCATCCTGTTAGAGTAGTTTGTTTTAGGAAAGGGTTTTTTATTATGTTTTGCAATTGTGTAGATTCGCTAAAGCTCACGTTTTGCATATTCTCTAAATGCATAGATAAAACTTGAACAGGTGGATCTCTACAATGGATTGGAAAATCGAAAATTCTCCATGTAGCTTCGTGTGGACAGATGAAGCGGCCGTCTATAAAATTTTGGATCTCATTAATTGGCTGTTTTGAAGTTGAAATAGGTTTTGTCGTTGGTGTTCTTGTGATAGTGAAACGAATACGATCTGCGCCCTTGGATATATACTTAAATAGATATTTAATGACCATTCTCCAACCACAATATTCAACATTTAGGTGTGCATTGAATCGCAAAAGAAGATTTTTGTTATAAGGAACAACAAACGAATCATCCATTGTAATGTCGTTCTTTATGATTGTGAAGCCGTGAATATTCCTTTTGTAATGTACATAACCGTCTTTGTCGAATCTTGTATTTGACTCAAAACTTTTAGGAAAGTTCTTTAAACACGTGTTGTCATTCATGCAAGGAACATTGGGCCTTGGTAATCCACATGGTCCATGGATCATAAAATCAGTAACAACTTTATGAAGTTCTGGTTGTAACTTAGGGTCAGGTATTTGTTCAGATATGTAATTATCAACTTCATTTGATGTTCGGATTTTGTATGGTGGTTTTACCCATAAAAGTATATGACAATGCGGAAGACCCCTTTTTTGAAACTCAATTGTATATAGATCTATGAAACAAAATGAAAAAGAAGAGGATTAGAATAGATTTTATGCAAAAGTAGAAAAAGGCAATTACTATGAATACCTGCTGCAACATCACAAAAAGGAACGCCGGATCTTAGGTATTGAATGAGTGCATTAACTTTAATTTTGAATACTCTTGCAATAATGTCTGGTCTATCTTGGGCTTTAAGTAATGGTGTGGTACCTTGTAATTTCCGGTCATTGACATTACATGTGAACGTTAAAAAATATCGCGGATTTCCGTATACCCGACAAATTGCTAAAGCATCTTGGGAATGCTTATACATGTACCGAGGACCACCAGTAAATGAAGAGGGTAATATGGTTCGTTTACCAATATCATGGCCCACAGTATCACCGTGTAGTAAGTCATCATGAATACCTTGCAAATATTCAATTCTAAAGTCACTTTGATGGGTTAATATGTAATCTAGTCTGTTTTGTTCAATACATAGGTAAGAATCAACCAAGTATTCTTGAAACAGTCGACCACACATAAGTAATAGTGTGTAATAATTGAATCGATCGTGTAATAGATAGCTATAAAACATGTTCATGGTAAGTTGACGACAACGTGTGCCATCATTAATGAAACGTAGTTTAGGATGCCAGCCTTCTTCACCATACACGTACATTAATGGATATTGCAACGGCATATAGGAAGAGTGTAGTTTGCTAATACGATTAGGTGAGTCACCTTTCATATGAATTACTATGTCAAATTTTGACGAATTTGGCTGATCTTCAAAAACTATACCACCAATAACACTTGCAGCAGGTAGGTCATAATTCCTTTCACCAGAAGAAGTATGTAGGTTGATCAAAAAATCTGGAACATTTGAGGAAAGACAAATATCTCGAGCAGTTCGGAAGAGTTTAACTAATTCGTTGTGTTCGTCAAGAATATTTATAAGCGATTTTACAATTTCAACATTCAAGCATGATGAAGCACTCTCACCGAACAAAGAAAGTCTGTTTGCAATTTCATGCTCCGTGTCATACACATACATTTGAAGAAATCTAGGTGGGTTGTGTGCTGGTGGACATAAAGAACCAATTCGGTGAAAAATTTGACACGTAACTTTAAAGACGTATGGTCCAGAATTGACGTTTATTGAGTTATCTTTAGTTGCTCCAAATGATGTCATGGCAAACATTGAATTATAAACATGAATGTTATCACGAAAGTTAGAGGTTTTGAATAATTGTTTCATAGTGGTTGGTGGATCCCTAAATCTGTGTAGTCTTACTCGGCCAGTTTTACAACACTGGTTGTATTTGGGTTGACGTGAAGACCCCGATGACTTTAGACGCTCAGCAAACCAAAATCGTGCATCACAATATTCACACAACTCTACACAATCACCTTCGTCTACATATGTAATAGAACGGTTGTTGGACTTTTGGGATGTACTCGACGAAGAATGTACCACAAAAGTAAATGCAACATCCTTATCCCTAACTAATTTTTTTTACACGAAACATGGCAATCAGTACTTGGCCTCTTCCGAGACCCTAACGGTTCTTTATCTTTCATATATATAATCTACAATATATTTATTTTAAAAAACGTTAAACCTAAAACATATAATTAACAATAATTCTGCAGAATAACAATAATATTTCTACACAATTCTACAACATAAACGATAATAAATTATAAACATTGGCAATATAAAGATGGCATCAGAATGCTCAAATTTTGTATTTTAGGAGTTAAAAACACAGTGTTTAAAATTTATGTATATGGTATCAAAATTACATATTTATAACCAATGTTTTTAAACTCGGATTGAACTAAGCGGTTCGACCGGTACAGTGATCTGGTTGCGTGTATATAATAATCATTTACAGTAAAACCTTCCGGATGCATTTGCTTCAATATTTTCTAAGGCTGCAAAATTTAACCATATAAATATGAAATTCCCATTGCCATGATTATGTTTAATAATTAGGATGATTTGAAATTAAACATTGTCGAAAATTAATATAAAATTTAACAACTATATAAAACTCTATGAAAGATTAATTGTAAATTTCATAGAATATTGGCAGAAAGTAAAAAAAAAACTAATTTCAATTTTAATTACTATATAAAACTCTACCAGAGATCAATTGCAAAATCATAGAACATTTCATAAAGCATTCAACGTATGATGATATACTATTTTACAGAACATTCTAGATATCGGTATAAAAATTGAAATTGGCGTACCTGTTAGAACGTGTGACGCAGATAATGCGAAGAAGTAACCGCCAGAGATGGTAAAGAAACAAATTAAATTGAGAGAGGGGGGCTTTTTAAATACGAAGTGACGGCGGTTGGAAGATGGTTGGATATTTCCAACAGTATAAACATAAATATAATGATATGTATGGTATATCAACTAATTTAATTATATTCTAATGTGAATTTAATATAATTATATGTATGGTGGGGGAAGTGGTGAAAGTAGTCTTGATATATTCTTATTTTATTATTAATATGGTGAATACATTATATTATGAGGCTAGGTTTTATTATTATTATTATTATTATTATTATTATTATGAAATATAATATATTATGAAGGCTGGGCTTTATTCGGATATGTATCTAATATATAGGTTTTTTTTCCTTAAAAGGGGTAATGTAAAATAAGATAGGTTGTTTTTCTTTAAAAAGGGGTAATGTAATTAATAATGTAAGTTTTTATTTAAAAAAGTTTGCAACCAATTCTAAATGTAGTAGAGATAATTAACAATAACTATATTTTCTTTTTACAGTCTTGGAATAAGGCAATGGATAACAAGTTGGAGAAATTTGATAAAATTTGCTCCGAGATCAACGAGTTGGTCCGTCAAGGAAAGGATAGACATCCATCAAATGAGAATATCTTTGCTAGATGTTGTGAATGGGAAAACAGATTCACTAATAATGTGGTCCCTAAAACACAACATTCAGATGTTGGTGTTGGTGGTACAGTGGCTGCTCTAAAAGGTATTTGGGCTAAATTAATTGTTAGTATAATTAAAACGCTCTTAAAACACTTATGCTGTTATTTTAAACTTATTACATCTGTGTGATGCAGTTGATTCAGATGTTGGTGTTGGTGGTCCAGTGGCTGCTCAGAAAGGTATATCATATAATATAATTATATACCAGCTTATTATAATCACAGTTAAACATATTACATCTTTGGTTGTCGTAAAAAAATAATGCAGGTGATGCAGGTCAAGAAAACAATGTCTCATGCGCATATATTGATGAAGTTGTTAATACAGTGTGCGACATTAAAAGAGGGTATTTAATTATAAATAAAAACCAAAAGGGGTTGAAGGTATTTAATTATAGTTACAATTATTTTAAGTCAAATTTAAAGTGAGTTGTTTTATGTTTAACAGTTGACACCAGAATGACAACAACTGATAGCCTCATTACACTGAACATTCCATATCTTCTGAGAGAGGTTGACGTATCCGCTACTGTCATAGTAGATGAAAAAAATACTTTTAGAGTATATATATTTTTGTCTTGAAAACATTTGGGAGGAGGTCTACAAGTCTGCTCACACAGAATCGTTCAAGGTGGTCTTTGAAAGCTTCTGTCCTGGCATTTATATAGCTACCAATGCAATGGATGCATTCGTTGAAGTAATGAACTATGAAGAAAAAGAACAAATCTGCAACATCACCGTTCAGACTCTTTGCTACAAGCATTGTTCTGGTACAAATTAATCTATTTTGTTTGTACTATTAGAAAACGCACAATAAACGCTTTAATCATCTGCATTTTAATTATTATACAGACAAGTGACCATTATGCTGAGTCAAGGGGTTACACAGACAAAGAAAGACTGGATGTGTTTTCAGACAACATCGAAACACAAATGGGCAGGAGTGGAATTCTATCTCTCAAGGAGGTTGCTATTGTGCTAGTGCCAATTCTACAACGTGATCATTTCTTTGTGGTTACCTTCAATCTTCAAACATAAGTGATAGAATTACTTGACAACATTGCAAATCAAGAAATACCAGCTGATGCAAAGTTTAAAAGCTTAGAAGACAAATCAAAAGCAATTAGATAGAAAATTTGAAGAAAGATACGGAAAGACTCCTGATATACTTGTAAACATATATACCTTTAACCCAAAAAACATACATACCTGTTATAAAAATTGTCAAAATACTTAAATTGCTTTATATTTTGTGTAGAGAAACGTCTTTTGCATGTATCTTAAAACAATCAAACACCCCATTACTCAGCAAATTGAAGTAGCAACAATCAATAGATTGAAGATGACATAGAGAACAACATGTAATGGAATAGATTGTGGTATTTTTGCTATGAGACACATGGAGAAATATGATGGGAAGAGACCACGGGGGTGTAATCTCAAAAAGGAAGGCCCTATACAACAAAGACAGCTAAAATGGTTGAGGTCAAAGTACTTGTGCAAAATCCTTCTCTCGGATATAAACCGACACAGAAATACTGTTATCAAGAATGCACTGCTATTCCATGAAAATGACGACACTCGTTTAACCGGAGAAGAGTTGATTGATGAACTTAAGAAAAGGCAACTAAAAATTTTAAGGATTTCAAAACTGACTGCTATGTACTTTAAGATACTTGTTATGATATGGACTTATGGAGATCTCTAGTCTTCTTTTATCAGTTTGTAATGCACTTTAAGATAATAGTTACATGTTAAATCAATTTTTTAACACAAACATAAAAATTTTATTATTACCAAAACACACATATAAACACACCATCACAAACATACAAATTTTATTACTACTAATCTCTGAGTGACATAAGAAACTTCAACTTCAATTTCATTGAGCAATTCAGTTCAAGAATTGTCTTCCCCAAAAGTTTTAACTCTGTAGGTTCCCTGGACGGATCACACGAGATATCTCGGTCTACTCAGGTGCGGAATCCCTGCGTAGATCGTTACGAGCGTAGAAAGCAAACCAAACAAACACACACGAATAAACCGAAACACGTTATATATTAATAACTGAACTCACGTGATATGAATCACTGATACAGACTCTCGGTTAACTCAAACGACTACCTTAACGATTCACTACAAACCAAGCCGTAAGCTGGTATATAAATACACGACAACTTCGCCTGATATGTTCAGGCGAAGTTGTCCATAACTTCGCATGTTCAACAAGTTCGCCTAGGCGAACTTGTTAACAACTTCGCTTAAACAAAAACATAAATAACATTACAGACTCGATTACAGACACTAGACTAAGAACTACTGACATTTATGCACCAACAGACTCCCCCTTGGCAGTAGCTTCATATCTTGATCTTTAAGCACTTGTCTCGTAATCTTCAATCTTGTCTCTTCACGCATGCACTCCTTCTCTAACACAAACTGACACAACTCTTTGATACTTCCTCGCTTCGTCCTTCCAAGCAGGAATATAAAAGATTTTCTTCTCGTTAAGCACCTTCAGATCAGCTTGCGATAAGTTTACCAAATGCATCGGATCATAAACTCTTAGGAGCTCTTGTTCATCCTCGTCTTCCATCACCGCCTCTGCTGTCTCACAATCCACATACCACCACTTTAGGTCTTTAAGCACATCCTTGGGCATTAGCTTCATCGGTACTTCTTTCAGGCACCGGATCGGTTTATACTTCATGACCATCCAAGGTTTTCCATCAGCTCTCAAACCTCTATCCTTGTCTTCAACAAGTTTTCCCTTCTGTGGTTTCAACAGCTCAAACTTCTTCTCTTTTATACTCTCTCTCCATACAATTTTCTCAATGACTCTAGCCATATTATCGTCATTTCGATTGATTAACCCCAATCTGGCTAAGTCTTTCACTTCACATTCCAGCAGTGTATTCAACGACCTTAACATTCTTTTAAAGTACTGAACGCCGTCATACCGTTTAATCACAAAGAGCTTCAACTGCTCATCATAGATCCAGCAAATAATCCCTTTCTTCGCTTCGGCATATCCTTTAATATTGTAACTCTTCTTAAACATTGTAGGGACCGCTGGTTTCTTCGTTTTGACGAACCACTGAGCATAGCCTTCCTTCCACCTAGGCTGCTCTTCCCATTCAGTCTCATCATTTTCCATCTCAGTACCCATATCGGCTTTCTCAACATCTGGGATCTCGTGTTCAACATTTTCTTCAATTATTTCACCTTCTTCAATCTCATCTTCAATCACAATCTGTGCTCCAATCTTCTCAATCTCCTCAATAGGCAGCACATCATCATCAAACATCACATCATCCTCTAGCATATCATCCAATTCTTTCAATGCATCGATCACATCATCATCATCATCAACCATCACCACCTCATCACCACCAACTGCACCCGCAGACTCCCCCTGAGCTGTGGAAGTCCCAAGAGCTTGAGTAGTTCTTGGCAACTCACCACGTGCACCTTTCGATGCATTGGGATCATCGTCTCTATCATTTCTCTTCTTTGTCCTTAACTCGTCGCCTCTACAGCCTGTCTCCCCCTGAGATGCCAAGAACTCCTTCATAGCATCTATAATTCGCCCATGTTCAACCAGGGGGACGACTGTAATTGATTCTCTGCTACAAGGCGCTGAATAGCCTGGGTCTGGATAAAGTTTATCCTTGATTGCTCTGCCACGACCCGTTCAAGTGCAGCTATTCTCTCCGAGTCTGAGAGGGTTGCATCGAAATCAAACCACATGTTAGATGTATCTTGAGTATACTCAGCAGGGATCTCGAATGTAACCGGGACATCAGAAGCAGTTGTGGACGTAACCGCAGGTGGTATCGTGACCGACAACCCTGCAGTTGCAACGACGGTAGACTCTACAAATGTGCCACCACCTCTGAAGGAGTAAGCGTTGGAGGTAGTAACGACACAATCTCCGGAGTCGTCGTCTGTAGTGTGATGGATCGGATGCCGACAGCTGATGTAGCCACCACGGGAACATCCGCGGCGCTTGTAACCTGTACAGAAGTAGGAACAAACGACATACCTGACAGTGCGGATGGAGCGAAACGTACAACTCTTGAAGTCTCTCCAGCTCCCATACCTGCACCTGTCCATTCACGTCTTGATCGTCTAATCAGCTTGTGAATATCCTCTTCTTCTTCTTCTGACTCAGTATCATCAACTGTCCTCTTCCTCTTCCCAATTGTCCTTTCTCGTCTCACCAACATCCTTCTCGCCTCATCCATAACATCATCAAGATCTGAGTCAGCCACCGTCGTAGCTGCTCTAGTAACATTCACTTCCCGAACCTGTGCAGTAGAGACCTGCACCTCTTCTTGTGGATCAAAACGGTCCATGTCGAAGAATCCTTGGCCGCCAAATGCAGCATCAAGGTCAACATCCTCCTCAGCTGACACCACAGGCACAGTAGGTACATCTCGAGTTGCTCCTGCCTGTTGTGGTTGAGGGTCTCTGAACTCATCCCCCCGAGCTGGCACATACCCCGGGTTTATTAAGAACCCAAAGAGTGGAGTATGCCTTGGACGACGTTCAGGCTTGCTCCTCGCACTCGAAGTACGGCATTGAGCAAAGATACGTTTGCTCACACTCTCCACGTATCGTATTGGGTGTCGTTGAGGCAAATTTGGAGCCACATGGTTCAAGATCATCTGGATGAATCTTGGATACGTTATGAACCGCTCACGAGCCATCGCCCTCCTCTGTTTGTCGATCTCATAAAAGACCATCTGACTAAAGCTATAACGTTTGTTATAAGTCAGAGCAGTCATTGCTGACTGCATGGTCGCACCCATTCCGTCAGTGCCCGCCTTCCTCCCTGACATGCATACTATCATTACGTGCATGAGGAAGCGCCACTGATCGAGTAGGAAACCCTTCCTCCTCTGAGTATCACCTAATGGACCAGAATAGCCCATTCGGAGAAACGCTCCATCACGGAACGGAGCCACAAACTCAGTTGGGTCGTCCCGAGTCTCCTCTCCAAACCGTAACGCCACCCGTATTTGTTCAGACGAGAACTGAACTTCTTGGTTGTTGCGGTTGCTCGCATAACCGGGGGCTCAACACGGCAATCGTATTCCACCGTCTGCCAGAAATCCTCGATATTTGGTAAGGATATCGGCAGAGTTGTCGTGATTGCGTGGAATATCCTCGAGCGAAGGAGAAATGTGATTATCTCCCGGTAATCCTCCACACCACTCGCTTCCGGGTCTAAGGTGATGAACATGTTGTGACCCGGGAAGAATTGTCTCTGATTATCTCCGTCATCACCTCCAGCACCTCCAGCACCTGCTACTGCAGCCATATCTGCAACAAACGAACCAAGTTAGATACACGTTAAGGTTTAACACAAGTTCGCTTGTTACCATGTGCGAAGTTGTGATAAAATCTGTATAGGCGAAGTTAAAGTTGGGGCGAAGTTGGGAACAACTTCGCTTCATCTTTAAGTTCGTCTAATAATTAAAAAATTAAAAGGTCCAGGCGAAGTTAATGTTAACTTCGCCTCACCACAACATCGCCTCAGGCGAAGTTGAGCCTCAGGCGAAGTTACGGATAACTTCGCCTGAATCTGAATCGGCAACAGTGAGATCGATTCAAACATCGAAAATCTGGTGTTTCGGCCAATTTTGACGATTTAGGAGACTAAAACACATGGTATTAAGGCAGTCCGGACGATCAGTTTGCTCATGAACACGTAAAACAAGTTTTGAAATCGAGTATAGGTTTCGAACGTCCGAGGTCGTTAACCGGGTGTCGAAACAACCTAGGATTAACAACATCGAACATCGAGTATAAGATATAGAACCCAAACACACCTTGAATACTGATTGAAATCGGAAACAGGATAATCGGATGAAAAACGGATTAAGTTCGCTGTGATAATCGAGGATAAGTTCGCTGATATTTCAAATAATGAACTGATGACCTTTGAAAATCCTTATATAGGGGCGAAGTTATACAGGCGAAGTTACGGTTAACTTCGCCTAGGCGAAGTTATTCACAAGTTCGCCTGTTTAACAACATCGCCTATATTTACAAAATCAACCCTTATAATTTGAACATTTTGCAATTAACTTTTAAAACTTCCCTTTAAGAATTAAATAACACGATCAAGTCCAAGTAACCAGTTATAAAATCATAAACTACCTAAGTACGAAAAAACTTTTAAAAAATTAAAGTACAAGGGATCACATTTCACTCTATAGGGACTACTACGTTTTAGAAAAGATCCGAACAGGAATCATACTAATTACGTGACTGTCACATAGATCCGTGTTTAGCTGTATTATGACATATAGAGACAGGTTGTAAGCAGGTAAATAACTTAAGATGGTTTTCATCGTTTCTGTGATACGAGTTAAGTTCAATTAAGCTCAAAAATTAAGTGGGCAACAACTCAGAGATTATGATGCCTCCTATCTATTCTCAAAGCGTATTTGGCTTTCCCCAAGTCACCCCGAATTGACTTCGACCCTTAGTGTCTGATTAAGTTTGTAATTACTCTTCATCTGCTTCCCGTTCTCTTTCTTACTCCATGATTAAGAACTCTTGATATTTTGAACTCTAGAATGTTTCAATAACTCATAAGTTGTTTTTTTTTTTTTTTTTTTTTTTTTTTTTTTTTTTTTTTATGATAAACATTTACATAGACTTCAGAGTAATAACCAACTGCAAGTCCCGAATCTGGATCACTGCAGTTTCTTGAAACGCTATCTTCACGGGAATCAGAACACTTACGGGCTCGTGTATGACTGGGTAATCGCTTTTCTGCCTATCATTCGGAGAGATATATATGAAGACATGCAAAACTCGTAAGGAGTTTCCACGTAAAATCAAGTAGATTTAGTTTGTATCACATCTACTTTTACGCACCATAAAAAGCTACCATGACATACAATAACTGTCCTAAAGCCTTTTAAGCCTAATAACTTCACTAGTTAAGCACACAGAATCAGTATATCTATCATTTTCCAAGGTTGGATCAATTTTCTGTTAAACATAGCAAACGAACTTCTTACGAAGTAGCAGACTTGAAAAATAATTTCATTTCCCTTTAAAAATTTTAACATTAATCGCCCCGACCAAAACAAAATCTTTAGGTAAACGACTATCCCGAAGATCCAATGGATCAGCTGGACCGACCACATACTAGTATGTGTCCTTCTAACTAATTAATATGATCGACTAATTTTAAGCGAAAGAATGAAAACTCATCATAAACCGCCCCGGTCACTTTCAGTCATCTGGTTAATGGCTATCCTCAAAATCTACAAGTAGAAAATGAGGACCAAAACATATCCGAAGACAAGTCCTTCAAACTGAGGTAACCGACATATTTTAAGCGATAGTGACGTTTTTTTTTAACCATAACATTAAAAGCATGGTTACTCGGGATTGATCATCCCATTCAGCTCGATAAGGTTTTGAAATCTTGTTTTGTCAAACGCTTTAGTATAAAGATCAGCGAAATTATCAAGCGTATCCACCTTTTCAAGCACAATCAGTTTCTTCTCAGCACAATCCCGTATAAAATGATGACGTATGTCAATATGTTTAGTTTTACTATGCTTCACGGGATTGTTAGTTACGGAGATAGCAGCTGTGTTATCAATGCAGATAGGTGTAAGTAAGAAATTCAGACCATAGTCGCGCAACTGTTGTTGAATCCAAAGAACCTGGGAGCAGCAGTTGGAAGCTGCCATGTATTCTGCTTCACAGGTTGAAATTGTGACTGAAGTCTGCTTCTTGAATTGTCACGACACCAATCTGCCACCAAGAAACTGACATCCACCAGTTGTTGACTTCCGACTCTGATTGCACCCTCCATAATCAGAATCTGTGTAAGCAACCAACTCCAAGTCTCCTCCTTTTGCGTACCACAACCCCAGCTTCGGTTTGCCTTTGAGATACCGCAAGATCCTCTTCACACCCTTCATGTGAGATTCCTTTGGGTTTGCCTGAAAACGAGCACAAAGACAAACTGCAAACATAATATCAGGCCTAGAAGCATTTAAGTACATTAAAGAACCTATAATAGCCCGATACTGAGTTGGGTCCACATCTGCGTCATTGTCAGAATCAGCACCCAATTTATGGTTGACGCAGATTGGAGTATCGAATGGAGTGCTGTCCTCCATCTTGAAGCGTTTGAGCACATCATGGACATACTTGGTCTGATGAATGAACATCCCTTCCTTCTTCTGATCAACCTGCAATCCTAAAAAGAAAGTTAGTTCACCCATAGCACTCATTTCAAACCTTTTCTTCATGACGGCCTCAAAATCTTGACACATGGAGACTTTTGATGCAGCAAAAATAATGTCATCCACATAGACTTGCACTAGCAGGAAGTCGCTTCCTTGTCTCTTCACAAACAGTGTGCTATCAATCTGACCTCTTTCAAACCCATTTTCAAGCAAGTAATCTGATAAAGTTGAGTACCAGGCACGAGGTGCCTGATGTAGTCCATACAACGCCTTGCTTAATTTGTACACATGGTCTGGAAAGTCTGGGTCAGGAAAACCCGGAGGTTGCTCAACATACACAACCTCATCAACTTTCCCATTTAGGAATGCACTCTTTACGTCCAACTGAAAAACCTTCATCTTTTTATAAGCAGCAAATGCCAAAAACAATCTAATGGCTTCCAATCTTGCCACAGGAGCGAACACTTCATTATAATCAATCCCCTCTTGTTGATTATGGTAATGATAGCCTGCATTAAAGTTAAGTTATATCTTACTAGATCTTACTATATTTTACTACAAATCAAACCTAACTACATTAAGTTACTGGTTATTCAATCAAACTAACAGTTTCAGAAAGTTAATAAAAATGTATTCTTCTGACAAAAGCGTGAAGGCCATAGTGAAAACAATGATGGATCTTCAGAAAGAGAAAGGCTCACCAACAAAACATAAGGGTGTCCCGGGGAAAATATTATGGTAATGATAGCCTGCATTAAAGTTAAGTTATATCTTACTAGATCTTACTATATTTTACTACAAATCAAACTTAACTACATTAAGTTACTGGTTATTCAATCAAACTAACAGTTTCAGAAAGATAATAAAAATGTATTCTTCTGACAAAACCGGGAAGGTCATAGTGAAAACAACGATGGATCTTCAGAAAGAGAAAGGCTCACCAACAAAACATAAGGGTGTCCCACGCTTGGGAAACGCAACCGGATGAATAGTAACTCTGTAATAAAAAAAACAAAAGGGTGTCCCGCGCTTGGGAAACGCAACCGGATGAATAGTAACTCTGTAATAAAAATACAAAAGGGTGTCTCGCGCTTGGGAAACGCACAAACTTGTCTCATGTGTTTTTGTTTTATCTAGAATTACTTGCATTTATATCACCTGTCAGAATTAATTGATCACAATTATACTCATCTGCCAATAATGCCGGGGAAAATATTATGGTAATGATAGCCTGCATTAAAGTTAAGTTATATCTTACTAGATCTTACTATATTTTACTACAAATCAAACTTAACTACATTAAGTTACTGGTTATTTAATCAAACTAACAGTTTCAGAAAGATAATAAAAATGTATTCTTCTGACAAAACCGTGAAGGCCATAGTGAAAACAACGATGGATCTTCAGAAAGAGAAAGGCTCACCAACAAAACATAAGGGTGTCCCAAGGAAAATATTATGGTAATGATAGCCTGCATTAAAGTTAAGTTATATCTTACTAGATCTTACTATATTTTACTACAAATCAAACTTAACTACATTAAGTTACTGGTTATTCAATCAAACTAACAGTTTCAGAAAGATAATAAAAATGTATTCTTCTGACAAAACCGTGAAGGCCATAGTGAAAACAACGATGGATCTTCAGAAAGAGAAAGGCTCACCAACAAAACATAAGGGTGTCCCACGCTTGGGAAACGCAACCGGATGAATAGTAACTCTGTAATAAAAAAAACAAAAGGGTGTCCCGCGCTTGGGAAATGCAACCGGACGAATAGTAACTCTGTAATAAAAATACAAAAGGGTGTCCCGCGCTTGGGAAACGCACAAACTTGTCTCATGTGTTTTTGTTTTATCTAGAGATTACTTGCATTTATATCACCAGTCAGAATTAATTGATCACAATTATACTCATCTGCCAATAATGCCGGGGAAAATATTATGGTAATGATAGCCTGCATTAAAGTTAAGTTATATCTTACTAGATCCTACTATATTTTACTATAAATCAAACTTAACTACATTAAGTTACTGGTTATTCAATCAAACTAACAGTTTCAGAAAGATAATAAAAATGTATTCTTCTGACAAAACCGTGAAGGCCATAGTGAAAACAACGATGGATCTTCAGAAAGAGAAAGGCTCACCAACAAAACATAAGGGTGTCCCGGGGAAAATATTATGGTAATGATAGCCTGCATTAACGTTAAGTTATATCTTACTAGATCCTACTATATTTTACTATAAATCAAACTTAACTACATTAAGTAACTGGTTATTCAATCAAACTAACAGTTTCAGAAAGATAATAAAAATGTATTCTTCTGACAAAACCGTGAAGGCCATAGTGAAAACAACGATGGATCTTCAGAAAGAGAAAGGCTCACCAACAAAACATAAGGGTGTCCCACGCTTGGGAAACGCAACCGGATGAATAGTAACTCTGTAATAAAAAAAACAAAAGGGTGTCCCGCGCTTGGGAAACGCAACCGGACGAATAGTAACTCTGTAATAAAAATACAAAAGGGTGTCCCGCGCTTGGGAAACGCACAAAATTGTCTCATGTGTTTTTGTTTTATCTAGAATTACTTGCATTTATATCACCTGTCAGAATTAATTGATCACAATTATACTCATCTGCCAATAATGCCGGGGAAAATATTAAGGTAATGATAGCCTGCATTAAAGTTAAGTTATATCTTACTAGATCTTACTATATTTTACTACAAATCAAACTTAACTACATTAAGTTACTGGTTATTTAATCAAACTAACAGTTTCAGAAAGATAATAAAAATGTATTCTTCTGACAAAACCATGAAGGCCATAGTGAAAACAACGATGGATCTTCAGAAAGAGAAAGGCTCACCAACAAAACATAAGGGTGTCCCAGGGAAAATATTATGGTAATCATAGCCTGCATTAAAGTTAAGTTATATCTTACTAGATCTTACTATATTTTACTACAAATCAAACTTAACTACATTAAATTACTGGTTATTCAATCAAACTAACAGTTTCAGAAAGATAATAAAAATGTATTCTTCTGACAAAACCGTGAAGGCCATAGTGAAAACAACGATGGATCTTCAGAAAGAGAAAGGCTCACCAACAAAACATAAGGGTGTCCCACGCTTGGGAAACGCAACCGGATGAATAGTAACTCTGTAATAAAAAAAACAAAAGGGTGTCCCGCGCTTGGGAAACGCAACCGGATGAATAGTAACTCTGTAATAAAAATACAAAAGGGTGTCCCGCGCTTGGGAAACACACAAACTTGTCTCATGTGTTTTTGTTTTATCTAGAGATTACTTGCATTTATATCACCTGTCAAAATTAATTGATCACAACTATACTCATCTGCCAATAATGCCGGGGAAAATATTATGGTAATGATAGCCTGCATTAAAGTTAAGTTATATCTTACTAGATCTTACTATATTTTACTACAAATCAAACTTAACTACATTAAGTTACTGGTTATTCAATCAAACTAACAGTTTCAGAAAGATAATAAAAATGTATTCTTCTGACAAAACCGTGAAGGCCATAGTGAAAACAACGATGGATTTTCATAAAGAGAAAGGCTCACCAACAAAACATAAGGGTGTCCCGGGGAAAATATTATGGTAATGATAGCCTGCATTAAAGTTAAGTTATATCTTACTAGATCCTACTATATTTTACTATAAATCAAACTTAACTACATTAAGTTACTGGTTATTCAATCAAACTAACAGTTTCAGAAAGATAATAAAAATGTATTCTTCTGACAAAACCGTGAAGGCCATAGTGAAAACAACGATGGATCTATATAAAGAGAAAGGCTCACCAACAAAACATAAGGGTGTCCCACGCTTGGGAAACGCAACCGGATGAATAGCAACTCTGTAATAAAAAAAACAAAAGGGTGTCCCGCGCTTGGGAAACGCAACCGGACGAATAGTAACTCTGTAATAAAAATACAAAAGGGTGTCCCGCGCTTGGGAAACGCACAAACTTGTCTCATGTGTTTTTGTTTTATCTAGAGATTACTTGTATTTATATCACCTGTCAGAATTAATTGATCACAATTATACTCATTTGCCAATAATGCCGGGGAAAATATTATGGTAATGATAGCCTGCATTAAAGTTAAGTTATATCTTACTAGATCTTACTATATTTTACTACAAATCAAACTTAACTACATTAAGTTACTGGTTATTCAATCACACTAACAGTTTCAAAAGATAATAAAAATGTATTCTTCTGACAAAACCGTGAAGGCCATAGTGAAAACAACGATGGATCTTCAGAAAGAGAAAGACAACACTTTGTTGAAGAAAGTCGAAGCGATTAGGGCTAGACTCGCATTTGAAAAAACAAGGACCTTCGACTCTGGTAAACTCATGTTGTGGGAAGACGACATTGAGTTTCGAGCAATGGTTCCCAATTATCAGAAACAACAGTCTGAATGTTACGACTCAGTGTGTGAGACCCTGGTTGACACCATAACTACAGTGTCAACCAACATGATTTTTAAGGAGATGGAGGCGGAGTCTGTGGACAAGGCGGAGTGATGATGATGTTAGCTTTGCTGGTCTTGGTTTTTTTGTGATGTATTGTAATTAATGGTACTTTTTATATGGCATCTTTTGATGAATGGTAAATATAGATTATCTTAAAATACTTTCTTAACATGTTTTATGTATTGTAATTAATGGTACTTTTTGTGATGCATCTTTTAATGAATGGTAAATATGGATTAATGGTTCTCATCTTTCTTTGTTAAAAATGCGTGTAATCAATTAGGTTAAAATATGTTATATATATGTTCAAAAGAGTCTATTATGCTTGCAACCCGCTACTGTACAAAGACATATATAAATATCCTAAAACGCTTGCAACCCGCTATTGTACAAAGACATATATATATACTTATATATCTAGTTTTGTTTTCAATAAAAACTCATTTTTCACCATGGAAGAAATCTCATCGAGGACCACCACATCTAGTAACAGAAGCAATCGATCTCAGGTTTATTGTTTTTGTGGTCAAGAAGCCATTCAAAGAACATCAAGCACCACCAAAAATCCAGGTCGGAGGTTCTACAATTGTGCATCTCAGGTTAGTGAAATTGCAAATAAAGTTGGAATTCATCTACAATTGTTACTTAGGGCAAAAAATGTGATTTCTTTATATGGTCTGATTGTGTTTCGTCCACAAGATCTGATGTGTGCACAAGATGTACAGACATAATTCCTATCTTACTAAGGGCAAATAAGTTATTAGAGGATCAACTTGCAAGGAGTGTAGCTTCAAGGATTGAATCAGAAAAAAAAGTGAAGATGTTGTATTTTATTTGCTTCTTGTTGTTTTTAGGGCTTTTAATTAGTTTTGTAATTAAAATCTAAGAAACTTTGTTATGATTTTAGACCAGCTATTATGATGTATTTTTATGTTTCTGAACGCATTTAAAGGCCTTTTAATTAGTAGTTTAGTTTGAGTGTTTCCAAAATCACAGTGTATTTATTTCATTAAAAAGAGGTTATTATAAAAAATCAATAAAAATATGTTCCTTCCTGAGTTTCAAACCCGCGATATTTGCAATCTATGTTTAATCACAAGCGCCTCAACCGTTTGAGCTACACCCTGAGAACGTAATAGAACCTCTTCTAATATTTATATAACGAAATTTAGAAGTTTAAAATTTTCATTTTTACCCGCCAATTAATCGAGTTATCTTCCGGAAGACTCATAAATCAATTAGTATTGATCAAATAAAATCACACAATCTCACCAAACCCTAATAAATGATCTGCTAGTGTATTTATTGAACTCTCATCAATCTCAATCCTACCAAACAACTTCATTAATCTCAGGTGAGTACCAAATATTTTTGCTTTTAGTCAGTTACATTTATTGATATACATATATATATATCGTTGATGACACAGTTAATAAAAAAATTCTTGGAAGATGGATAATTCTTGGATGTCAGTAGGCGACAGGTGCAGTAAAGCATATAAAGATGGTGTTAAGGCATTTCTACATTTTGCAGTTCGTAATTGCAATGAGACATCACCACCAATTTCTGTTTCATGTCCATGTGTTTGGTGTGTGAACCACGTATCTCTTAGTGTAGATGATGTAGAACATCACTTGTACAAGTTTGGAATTGATAAGAATTATACTACTTGGATAAAACATGGAGAAGCCGATACCAACATTCCAACTAATTATGTTAATAATACTGGGTTTGCCTGCACCTGCATTCCAACTAATTATGATAATAATACTGGATTTGTTGACACCAACATTCCAACAGATCCTGTGAAACTGTAGAAATGGTAAATGCTACAAAAGACAATTTCAAAGGCGACAAGAAGTATCAACAGTTTCTACAACTACTTGTTGACGCTGAGAAGCCCCTATATAAAGGATGTCTTGACTTCATTAAGTTGTCTATATTAGTACAACTACTCAACTTGAAGAGCAAGCACGGGGTATCTCATAAGTTCATTGATGAACTTCTGAAATTGTTGAAAAAGATGCTACCTGCAGATAACAAAATGGTAAATAATATGTATGAGGGCAAAAGGATGATGAAGGCAATGGGCTCAGGATACGAAAAGATACATGTGTGTATCAATGACTGCATTATTTACTATAAGGATTACAAGGATTTGGAAGCATGTCCAGTTTGTAACAAGTCAAGGTGGAAGGTGGATGAGAAGACTAACAAAACTTACATAAACACGCCCGCTAAGGTACTGTGGTACTTTCCCATTATTCCACGATTCAAGCGCCTCTTTCAATCAAAGACCACAGCAGAGAATTTAATATGGCATGCCACGAGTACCAATAAACCCGGTGTTTTACACCACCCATCAGATTCACCAGCATGGAAAGCCAAAGATGACAGGTACTCCGATACCATCAGAAGCAATCCAAGAAATCTTCGTCTAGGGATTTGCACTGATGGGTCGACGTACATAGAGGCAACAGAAACCACAGTGTCTGGCCGGTTTTAGCAGTCATTTACAACCTTCCACCTTGGATGTGTATGAAAAGAAAATTCATCACGCTTTCCTTATTAATATCCGGAGTGCCAGGAAACAATATTGATGTGTTTTTACAACCTTTAATTGACGATCTAGCATCTTTATTTGAGGTCGGGGAGCCAACATATGATGCAAATAAACAAGAAATCTTTACACTACGTGCAGTTGTGTTATGGATGATTAATGATTACCCTGCTCTTGGTACACTATGTGGTTGCCCTTACAATGGATTCAAAGGTTGTGTGGTGTGTCAGGGCGACACTCAGTGTGTTCGACTTTATCACACAAAGAAGCAGAGTTATGCTGCCCACAGAAGGTATTTATCACATGACCACCCTTTTAGAAAACAAACAAAGACGTTCAACGGAAATGAGGAGATGAGAACCGCTAAAGAATCTATGACAGGGGAAGAGATATACGACGAGGTCAAAAACATTAACAATGAATGGGGAAAGGGATCAGAATCCCTAAGTGGGAGTAAGAGGAAAAGGGATAAAACAACGCCGCAACCATATTGGAAGAAGTTCAACATATGGTACCAACGGCTCAGCTATTGGAAGTATTTACCTGTCCAACATTGTATTGATTTGATGCATGTTGAAAAGAATGGGTCAGAAAGTATTGTCGGGACGTTGCTGAACATTCCAGGTAGGACAAAAGACGGATTGGCAGCTAGAAAGGATTTGGAGTTTTTAGGGATTAAAAAGGAGTTGCAACCGAAAGCAAAAGGCAACAATACAGAGCTGCCTGCAGCATGCTTCACATTATAAGCGCAAGAAATATATGTTTCTTGAAGCACTGCATAAACTGAAGGCTCCACTAGGGCATTGTTCTAACTTCTCTAGTTTGGTGAATCTTAAAGAAAGGAAGCTACAAGGCCTTAAATCACATGATTATCACATGCTTATGCAACAGTTTCTACCCCTTTCAATACGGTCCATCATGCCAGAACCAATGAGAAATGCTATAATCAGGCTTTGTTTTTTTTAAAGTCAATTTGTAGCAAAGAAATCATTGTAGAAGAGCTTGATAAGATGCAGGAAGAGAAAATAGTTACACTGTGTCTGCTGGAGAAGTACTTTCCGCCATCATTTTTTGATGTCATGGTTCACTTAACCGTGCACCTTGTAAGAGAGATAAAATTATATGGGCCACCATGCTTTTGTTGGATGTATCCCTTTGAAAGGTGTATGAAGGTTATCAAAAGGCATGTGCGAAACAAAACTTATCCAGAAGGGTGCATTGTTGAGGAGAACATTGCGGAAGAAACAATCGAGTTTCTGAGCGAATACCAAAAAAACATCAAGAGTACTGTTGGTATTCCACATGATAAGCATGATAATAATGGAGAGACAATTCCTATCACAGGCGTTAAATCAGTTGAAGTTTCTCCTGATCTTTTCAAGAGAGCACATTTCTACGTGCTGCAGAATACGCCTGAAATTGCGTCCTATATCGAGTAAGTATTACTAACATATATACTCTAAATTATATATATATAAATATATATAGGGTGCGGTTATTGTATGCTAATGCCTTAACGTACGGTAGTTACGCGAGACGTTCAAAGGCAAAAAAACAATGGAAAAAAATCTAAAACGCTCAGCAAACGCACCCAAAGTTAATATACACACATATATATATATATATATATATATATATATGTACATATATATATAAATATGTATGTATATATATATATATATTAATTCTCAATATACTATACTCTTACTTGCAGACAACACAAGAGCTCTTTGAAAAACCAAATGCCTGGTAAACGACAAGCATTGCTGGAGAAGGAGCATACATTAAAGTTTGGTGACTGGTTACGCGACAAGGTAAATCAATTTATTAAGTCTTCTAGAATTTTTAAAATTCTTTTATAGTTTCTGCAATGTAGGTGAAGAATCTAATCCTTGTAATGAAATTCAGGTTGAAAGAGAGCTAGCGGGCTCCCCAGGTTCTGTATCAAAAATCGTAAAGTGGATTGCACACGGAGCACACCGCAACATTTACAAATTCGACTCGCACGACGTCAACGGTTTTGAATTTCGTACAAAATCTCATTATGGTAGAGTTTACCAGAACAACGGGGTTGGTGTAGAGGCGGATGACATGCAGATCAAAAAAGACGTGGTGACGTATGGACAAAAATTTTATTTTGGGGTTTTGCATGAGATATGGGTCCTAGATTATCATACTAAAAGAATTCCGGTCTTCATGTGCCAATGGGTTGACCGTAAACATGTCAAACATGATATTCTTGGTTACACGTCGGTCGACCTAAACAAATTTGGCCACAAGGATGATCCGTTCGTATTGGCCTCGCAAGCACGCCGGGTGTTTTATGCTCAAGATCAGCTGGATAGAAAAAAGCATGTTGTCCTCATGACTCCACCAAAGAATTATAGGCATTCGTATGACGAGGTCAATGAGGAATTTAGTACGGTAACTTTCCCTCATGAGGGTAATACAATGCCACTTGTACAACCAAATTAACTGCTTCGTAATGAGTCCCCTGTTAATTACTGGAGGCTCGGGAAAAAGCCTACAACTATTCGTAATGGAGATTGACACCGATGTCGGGGTTGTCGACCCAGCAGTTGTGTTCGTTCGGCTAGTTAGATGTAAATAATGTTTAAATATAGTTGTGATACATGATATCACCATTCTTTACTTTGTACTTATTAATTCAAACTAAAGAAATATTGGTTGTTTTTAATACTATTACTACTTATACGTACATGCCAGTTTGTTTAATTCATTTCATCTTCTGGCTATTTTGGTCAATTGGTGTCAAGTTCAAAATACATCATGTTACATCGATAAAAGTGACAATTGACTTGTAGTGTACCATAGTAAAATCAATAAAGTTATTACACTCATAACTAACTCGTGCTATATCAAAGTTACATTAATACAAAGAAAGCCCAAAAATGCATCATGTTGTCTAGGGTGTTCATGGTTCGGTGATAGTCATCATTTCTCGTCTGATGGTTTTGTTTCTTGCACAACCTCTATTTGGTTATGTTTCAACATAATTTTCAACAACTGGTTTTCTGCAAAAGATTATAACCTCAATTTATAAAAAAAGACCATTATGCCCTTCTTTTCACTAACCTGCATACCAAAATTGTACCCTCTAGACTTTGAAGAAGCCTTTGGACAAATAAAATTCAGTTTTGAATAACCGCTTCCAAACTCAATGCCATCACCAGTAACCTTAGATTTAAGATTTGGTGATGGCATTGAGTTTTGAAAAGGATTTTATCAAAATCCAAGATCTTTGGGAAGTTTAAGATATGTGGAAACCTTAGATTTTTTCTGCTTGACCAAGTTTGGAATTCACATAACATATATAAAAGTGTAATAAATTTCAGTCACCAGTTTTATTGCAGTCATTAAAGTCTCTGTTGTTATATAGTTGGTTGCTGAGTGTATAACACACTATAACCGCATACTAATTACTACCTGTCAAAATGGTTTCCACACGCTTTGGAAACGCACATAAGCTAATTAATTTTGGAAATTAATTACATTTATACATACTACCTGTCCAAAATCTTGGAAATATATTTATGTAATGATAGCCTCAAGTTAATTAAAATAAAAAAAATTAGTATATCACGCGCTTTGTACGCTTTAAATACCTGTCAGAAATCTTGGAAATATATTTATGTAATAAAAGCCTACATTCAAGTTAATTAAAATAAAAAAACTAGTATATCTTACTAGATACGCTACAAATCAACTAAACTACAATAAATTATTGTCTCAAATACCAAAAATTAAATTTTAGGTCTATTTTGTTATTCACTCACACTAACATCTATTTTAAAGTTAATTATAAAAAATCAACATCAACTATGCTTCAAATACGCAACCAAAATATAATAATAACATTTACAATTAATAATAACATTTACAATAATAACATTCACATAACATATTAATACCAAAATATAATAATATTTACAATAATAACATTTACATTAATATAGAAAACCAAATTACATAAAACTAACTCCTAGCATCCGATTCCATATCGGAATCTACATCGATATCCATCGGATTCAAGGCTTATGGAGTCCTGCCATAAGATTTCGTATCCGAATCTACATCCGGATTCTCTTCTGGAGTATGAGAGGGCATGATCCTCTCGTACATGCCATCCAAGGTGTAGGTGGAGTCCTTAAGCCTTTGGAGGCGAAGGTTCACCTGACTACGGAATGCCCCATAAACGGACACAGCCTTGAAGTGCTCCAAGTCGTTCAACTCAATGTACGCCACCTAGATTCGCGGCACTACCATATCAATGCTGAAATAATCAGCAGTCGTGTACCCAAGCCACCTAACCATTCGTTTAAGTTGTTGGTACGTGAAGGTTTAAGGGTGGACATAGTCCACAAACCTCACCATTTGATTCTTCCGGACGGCGCCGGAAGAAAAGTGGAAACAAATGGTGAAAAATGTGGGGTCGTAGTAGAAGGGGGCATGATCACCGGGTTTACGTTCGATCCATGAAGAAGCCATTATCGGAAATAAATCGGAATTAGATTGTGATTGTGGATTGTGATTGTGATTGTGATTGTGACTGGTATTTAAACACCATCGGAACTCGGCGGTACATCTCCCTGACAATTTGAAATTGGCGGCACAAGAAACTGTAGAGGCAATGATGACGTCGCCACTCGTCAAATCAACGTGTGGCCATTAATTGTTTGGACACGCTTAAAAATATTTTATTTTAGTGTGACCATTTATCACTTATAGCCACACATAATAAGTGTATCCGTGACAATAAAAAACTTATAAAAATAAAACTAACATACTCTTTGGTCACACAACCTCGTATAAGTGGCCATTAATTACATTTGGACACACTTAAAAATATTTAAGTGTGACAATTTATCACTTACAGCCACACATAATAAGTGTATCCGTGACAATAAAAAACTTAGGAAAAATAAAAGTAAACTACTCTTTGGTCACACAACCTCGTATAAGTAACCATATATTTTAAGCGTTTTAGCCACATTACTAATAAATACAATGGTTTTTCGTCATATTTTCGCCACTTTATTAAAAATGTGGCTAAAATGTGACATTAGGTCACACAACGTAATATAAGTGGCTATATCTTTTACCTTTTAGACACATCTCTTATCAATATAGTAGCCGTTTGTCACATTTGGCCACACTATTAAAACATGTGGCTAGTTAAATTTCACAGTTTGTGGCTAATGCATGTGTTTTTGGTCACATGTATCAAAGATCAAACAAACTATGACTGTAGGTTACATTTCGCCACACGTTTTTATAATGTGGCTAGTTTTTGTCACAGTTTTTTTCAAAGTGTGGCGAAAATTACCTGAGTAGGTATAGAATGGCCACATGAAGAATAATATGTGTGGCTAAAACATTCTGGAAGGTTTTCAAACATGGTCAAAGACCTTTTAGCCACACTTTGTAGCCAAATTGTGGAAAATCGTCCATACCACATGTGTGGCCGAAGGTCGATATTCACGTAGTGTGTCTTTACACTGTTATAATATAAGGTTCATATATATTTTGAAGGTTGCTGAATTTAATGTGCAACCAGCACAACACGGGATGGTTTTAAATTGATGAAGTTGATAAGATAACCATAAAGGTTTATTTTTCCGCGTCATTTGAAGTGAATTTTTGTGAATTATATTTACTATAAAAAATTGATTTTTTGTTTCTTACTGGCTGACAGTTCAAATATCACCAGAGATGTTTCTGGTAAGGGTGCTCAGCAAGCTTTACTTAAAGATGTTGGAAGGAACCGTAAATGATTTTTTGTTTATTATTATTATTATTATTATTATTATTATTATTATTACTTTTTGCAAATGACTATAAATAGTCGCAGTAATATAAAACTCAACTATGGTTTCCAATTGTTATATGTTAAGTATATAATTTAAATCAACTGCGTTGTATTCTTTTAATTATTATTATTAAAATCAAGTGCGTTGTAGTTTTTTTTAACTCCTATTAAATAATTCGAAATAAACTTGATTTTCATCAAAACGTCGATTCTATTAACGAAATAATCAAAACGTCAACATAATATTGCGCTAAACAAGAGTACTAACAATATCATAAATTACGATTTGTCGGTTATGACTTAACCGAACTGGCTGTTACGGTTCGGTTAAGTAGGTTTTCTTTTGAACACCAAATTTCATGTATGTATATATCGCAATTGGTTAATCAATTATCAGCAATTACTTCAGGTTGTTTAATCTAAAAATTTGATTGTCTAATATTTAAAATTAAATTTAAATTTTATAATGGTTAAAACTGTTTTTATATATTTGTTGTTCTATATGGATATTTTTGTTGTATGTTAGTAACATTGTCTATATATGTGTAACACGACAATAAACACAAGTTGAATTCTTTTAATGCAAAAAATAACCAACATATTTGTTTTTATATTGTTGTAGTGGTTTTGATCCTAATCTATCTATACTCTCGAATAAAAGACTACAAGTTTTGCCACTTGTCACTTATACATTATGCCTCACTCATTTTAACAAATTTATAATAGTAAAATAATAGTTAGCGTTCTTAAAATTTATGCTTCAAAATTTGTTAATTTAATATTTACTTTCTAATTTTTTTTTCAAACATTTGATATTTATAATTATCTTTTACTTTAAAATTGTCTTAAATACTATTGTACAACAGCTGTATTATAGTGTTAACGGGTTTATTATTTCTTGTATACTGATTATTTATTAAATATTGTATTTTCAAGAAAACTGTCTGTATAGTACACGGGCATCAAACTAGTACCTAATGATGGACTGAAAAATAAAGGACATGAGGGCATGTGCTGAACAACACCTATTAATCCGAGACATCCTTAACAACATGGCTAATGACATCATCACTAGTTTCTATGATATCACAGCTAAACGCGGTTGGTCTTACAATGGTATATAGTTTATTTTCACCTTATCGATACGTTGTAATCAAATGGATGACACATATATATTTTGTTAATTTTCTCGATGATTTCAGATTGTTCTGTGATCGGTCCATTATGGGCAAGGGATTATGATGTGTACTAGCGACGTCGACGCAGATTAATCATTCACAATCTATAAGTACGTGCCTGTTGAATGCCAAAAAGAGCTGAGTCTTCCTGGAAAGGAGTTAGATATGAAGCTGACCACGCAAGGCCTACGTATGTCCTTGGATATGTATGGAATCGGGAGAGAGGACGTAAAGACGTTTTTCAAGTACAACACTTTCTTCATTGAAGAAAAAACAAAGGCGAACCATTAATATATTGCAGGCAAACATTTACCTGAGGGTGTTCGCATGAAGCATAATACGATTAAGAGAGCGAAGATAGATAAGGTATTTTATGCATTTCTTACATGTCGTGAGGAAGAGCTACGTCATCATCTAAATCAAAGAAAACGGTAACGAATGTTGGTCTTTTGTGTACTAATTAATGACCATATGTTCATTTTAATTATTATTACTTCAACTTGTATGGTTTTTTACTCCTTTTAGATTAGAACAATTTGGCATATATTCTTAAGAAGAATGTAAATTAACCGTTATACCGATTCAACCATCGTCACTTTTGGGTTTCGACACCGGATCCGACAAACAAACGGATTTGTTCTTAAGACACAATCGAGACAGATGCAATATAAACAAACGATCGAAAATATAATGTAAAGATAAGAAAAGGGTAAACGATCTCGTACAGTACAAAAGATTCATAATATTGAACGGATCGATCCCTTCCAATGTGGGCTCCCCTTGGGTGGTTGTTTACGCCATGAAAAACACACACACACACACATACAAAGACAACATATGATATATTTATAGAAAAAAACAATAATATTCTAGAAGTCTTTTTCCATGTTGAAGCTAAATTTGTGCACCAAAGCTCTCGTCTCAGATCTGGAATTCACCCACATTAATTATTTGCTTGACCATAATATATTTAACGAGTTTCGTCATGTTGATATCGCAAGTCACAGATTATAGGCCTTACAATCGCCTGGACATGTGATATCAAAACATTGTCAAACCGTGTCTCGCATCTTCACAAATCAACCGATAAACCAAAGCCTCTTCGTTTCAATTCACTGCCTCAAGTTATGACCCACCTAATTCATTCATTAAAAGTTTTGCTTCTTTATCCATTCTCTTGGATCTTAAGCAATATAGGTTGAGATGAGCTCGAATATCCACAAATTGATCTCGAATTACTGGTTTCATCGATCAAATGAGAAAAATTATTGATTCCTCTTTGAATTCAATCCTTATCCAATTTGTTCAAAGTTCACTTCTCGAACGCCTTGAAATTAATAAGCTTTGAATACGGTTAAACAGTGACGAAACCCGATCAATTTTGACTTTCTTCTATTTGGTCAATCCAAACATATAATTATTTCTTGGCCCAAAAACATTTTACAAACATGTGGCAAAAAAAATCTCAGCAGCCCAAATAGGAAAGAAGTGGATTGACCTGTTTCTTGATCAGTTTAGGCAGCCCATAGTATTATGAGCCAATACATTAGTAAGCAGTTGGCCCATAGGAGATTCAACCCATACCATCTTTGATAAAAATCCAGAACAAGCCAATTTCCCATTCAACTTCATATTAAGGCACAAAAATATAAAAACCTTAGTCATAAAGTTGTCATCTTCACAAGACCATCGACAACCGGCCGTGGGAAAACTCGCCGGATTTCACCATTGATGTCGTCGGAAATGCGATAGCCGAAAAAAACTTCCGGTCACCATCAGTTCGTGGCCCCCACTGCCGAAAATCTGTCACCGGTAGTAGGCCGCTGATAATTAAGTCATTCACCGAAATGGAGATCCCGATCCTCATCCATTTTAATCTCCTCTTTGGTCACCAGCGTCACCACCCTACCAGAAGCATATTCTGGCGCCGTATTGATGACGGTGTGCACCAGACCATCACCTTCCACCACCATTCCAACTACCTTCACCGTCACTGCTGCCATGGCCACCCTTATCACCATGCCAACCTCTGCCACTGAGCGAGGTCACCGACCACCCATCGCCGGAAAGCCAACATCACATTATTTCAAAAGAAACGTCTAAGAATCCATATCATAAATCACGAGACGAACATCAAGCACCTTTATTTCCCCAAATTTTCAAACTTTACTTCCAAAACTTCAACGGATCTTCAAAAACTTCAAGAAATTTACTTCTCGGTTTGGGTAATCGTGAAATTAGAACCCGAATATCAAGAAAAAAGTTGAACCAGCTGATTCGACCCGCTATGATACCATATGTAGGTCCTTAGAACGGATCTCACAACTTTACTTGAATCCATCCGTGTTGTTAGTTAGCGAAAATCACTAACAACACTCGGATCTCGGATCTTAGTCTTGCAAACACAAAAGAAAGAGAGAGAGGTTTTGAGAGAAGTTGTTTATATTCCAAGAGAGTTATTTGGAGAAATGGGTAAAGTGACCCTTTTATAGGGTCCCTATTTCTCCAATGTTTACATTTCATGGGCCCAAGTAGGCTTGCCCAATAGGCTTTTACTGTCGCAAACCCCAACTTAGGGCCTAGAAGCGTCACCAATAGTTGGTACTTGTTTTGTAAATATATCAGAGTTGGTTGTAAAGCAGAAAGTATTGATTTAATATTAATATATTTCAAAAGATTAGAAAGAAACACCCACTGGTTGTTACAAAAGAGTTTAAACATAAAACCATAATTTACATTATTTTAATAATAAACTTTATCTGAACCATCAAATCGTCTAATGACTACACTCCAAGTCTAGAAATCTACTCCTAATTACCTTTAAAACGGTTATAAAATACGTCAGCAACGCATTTTGGTGAATATGTTGACACAAAATGTTTTAATACGTAATTATTCACTAATTAAGAAATCATAATCCTTGACCCAACGTGGCTTAGGAACAATCAATTTCTATTACAAACTCCAGCTCAACTCGAAACCGCTCAGCGAACATTGCAACGTTCGAGATCGTAGCCCTACCTATATACACAAGATAATCACTCGAACATTGTAGGTCAGGCCCAACGTGGCGGAGGAATAATCAGGTGGGGTGCGGTGTGCCCACCGTCTATCCACATACGACAGGATCCAGACAAACGTATACGATAGCCTGAGGGCCAACGATTATCTTTGTTTATAACATTTTAGGTATACACAATCCCATGTAATCATTTATAAGACTTGATTAAAGAGTTTTCAATTTGCATGTGAAGTGTAAGGCCCTAGTCTCGGTGCCCTACTATAACGTTGGATTTACTCATAAACACAACTCTAAATATCAGAGTGAATTAGAACTTTCGCGGAAACATTAAATTCAACCATATATTACATAACCATTCAAATATTTTTTATCAAACAAATTCTTGTCTTTAATATAATATAAAAAGTCTATTTAAAACATCATAACATTATTCTCAAGATGACAGCCTTTTCAGTCCAATGCCATGTGTCTTCATTCAAGCTAGTTGCCGCCTATTTAATTGCGTGCAAACTAAAAGTCAGGTACGCTGAGTGAGTTATAGTTAATCAGGAAACATTCTTTACATTCACACACACACACACACTCATATATATATATATGCATACATAGCCAAAGGTACATATTACATACTTAAAGTGTTTATCATTCTTTCATACATACATGCATGCATACATACATACATACATACATTCATGCATACATACAATCTTTCTTTCATACTTTCTTGCTTTAACGTGCGTATTACATGCATAACTATCTGATATACTGATATTTATATATTTTTCCCTTGTATATTTAATGTATTTATTAGTTTTCATTCGTTTTTAGTTAAGATTTGTATACTACTAACATATTTGTGTTTTGTAGCTTCCGGGAGTTGAACGCGGTTGAAAAGGGCGAAAAATGAGTTAAAATGAGCTAAAACGAGAAACCAGGACAAATCATGATTGAACCGGAAGAACCAGCCGTCCGGATTGGCCCTTTGAAGTAAGCCACGCCACGCGGCCAACTTCCCCTTACTTGGCCGTGCGGCCCCTAGAGCCCATAATTCCAGAAAATTCCACAATTTGTCAATTAAAGGCCTAGTTTCACTATATAAACACTCTTAAGCGTAACCTTAACCTGGAAAATACCTACCAATACCAGCCGGATTTGGAGTTTCTTGGAGATTAGAATTGAGTTATATGGAAGTTTTAAAGGCAATGAATCATGGTGAAGCGCTACTTGATCAAGATCGAAGATTACGAGTTTTATACCCTTTAATCTTTCGTTTCTACTTTTTTTCACCATGATTTATTTTATATTACTTTTTTTTTATTTTTCCGATGCTAGGCTAAACGTTATAGACTGTCAAGGCTATCGATGAACCTTTCTTAATGTTGGATTTTATTTGGATTATGCTTTTCATTATGGTTTTTTGAATTAGTAAACAGTTTGATTATATTTAATTGATGCATATGTGTGCTTGATTTTGATTGATGAGTTTTATTACTCCACATTATCCTTGGTGATTGTCTGTCATTTAATAGGATTTTGTTAGGTCATTTACCGTGTGTTCTTGACTAGTTTATGATTGATTAGCAATAAGATCATAGGAAAATATTATTAGTCAAACAAATAAACATGTGTTGCTAACCTAAAAAGCTGTAAGGTGATAGATTATTTGTTAGATCATTGCTAATTAAGATTGCTAGATTAAGTTCTTCATAAGGAGTCTGTCTACGTTTGATCGGTTAAAGTTGTCTAGCGAGTCAACAGAGTTATTAAACTACCTTTGATTTCCGCGTAGTAAAGTAGGATTTCATTATAAAGGTACTCGTTCATAATTAATTAGATAACCATAAGGGAGTTTAATACATAAAACTGGTGTGTCCTAAAACTTATTAGAAACCCATATGTGTCTTTTTGATAAGGGTAAGGGGTCTTGTCCGGGTTTTCTTATAAGTGTCTTTTTTACGATCACAGTCAGTGGCGAAGCTTGGACTAAGATACCGGGGGGGGGGGGGGGGGGGACTCAATATGTATTAAAAAAAATAAAAATGAGGTGGGACAGGCTCAAATTTTAGAACAAAAACGGTAAAATTTACACTACGTATAAAAAATTTCGGGCGAAAAACGGGTAGATTTACACCACCGTGCAAAAGAACAGGGGCCAGGCTCAAATTTTAGAACAAAAATGGCTAAATTTACACTACGTATAAAAAATTTCTTGCGAAAACGGGTAAATTTACACTACCGTGCAAAAAACAGGAGGGGTTGGGCTGAAATTTTAGAACGGAAACGGTTAAATTTACACCACGTATAAAAAAAGAAAACGGGTAAATTTACACTACCACGCAAAAAACAAGGGGGGGACGGGGCCACCCGTGGCCCTAACTATACTTCGCCATTGATCCCAGTTCCCTAACAAAGATTTTTCAATTAATTGATAACTCTAACTTAGTGGATTCAACCCTAAGTGGTTTTTCATCATCATCTAAGTCAGTTAAGTTAATTTATCTTGTGTTTTGTTTACTTGTCTTCTCTAATTTAGTTATTTTATTACTTTAATAATTATAATTAAAAGCCCCCTCTTAATTATATAAAAATAAATAGTCGTGTCAGTTTGTTGTGTCTGATTATAAATTTACATAATTTAAAGAGTCTCGTGGGTTCGATATCCAGACCTATTTAGCTTTACTAGAGTCGATTGGTTCACTTGCCGGTCAGTAGTTTAGTCGAGTTTTAAAGAGTGTAGAGTATTACTTAGTGTCTAGTTTAACGTAAATTTATTTAATAATTATTTGACTACTCTTAGCACATCACTATCCTTACGTTATAAAGAACATTTCGCCTTACATACCTCAGATATTATTAGGGTCTGGTGCCGTTCATCCTCAGATATTATTAGGGTCCGGTGCCAGTCATCCTCGGATATTATTAGGGTCCGGTGCCCTTCATCCTCGGTTATGATTAGGGTCCAATTCCCTTATATTCATTCAACCATAAAATCATTCATTCATTTGATTACTTTTATATTTATATACTTTCATACATACTTTGTAAGGCCCCGATCCCGGAGCCCTTCATCCTCTGTTATTATTGGGGCCCGATTCCCTTATTTCCATTCAACCATAAAATCATACATTCATTTCATTACTTTTATATTTATATACTTTCAAGTATAATTTGTAAGGCCCCGATCCCGGTTCCCTACTTTGATGTTGGATTTACTTATAAACACAGTTCTAAATATCATTGTTAATTAAAAATTTCGCGGAATAAATAAAACTTCAAACATTCATTACAATCATTCAACTTGTCTTTAAAAACATAACATGAAAACATCCTATTTAACATCACGACAAATCCTTCTCCAGATGCAAGCTTCTTCAGATCCGCCATGTGTCTTCAATCAAGCGAGCTGTCTCAATCTATTAACCTGCGTGCATATTAAAGTCAGCTATGTTGAGTGAGTTCTAGTTAATAAATGTAACATACAATATATTCACATTTATATATATATATATATATATATATATCCGAAGATACATATTACATACTTAGCCTATTACCTTTCTATCATTCGTACATAAATACTTTCTTTCTTTCATTCATACTTTCATATATTCTTTCATACCATCACATTTTCATACTTTCATAATACATACATATCTATCTTTACCTTCTCAGATATTTGTAGCGTCTGGTCCCTTTCTTCTCTATCTTAGATATTATTAGGGTCTGGTCCCTTCCTTCTATATCTCAGATATTATTAGGGTCCTATCCCTTTCTTCTCTATCTCAAATATTGTTAGGGTCTGGTCCCATCTTTCCTAACAACCATTCCAACACTTCTTCATATGTATGTTCTACTATATACATTCATACATATTCTTACTCATTCATATATCATCCATACATTTTATGTAAGACACACCTTTTCTAGCGATACGTGCAATATCCGAAGATCGTTCACGTATCGACAAACATACATTCATAACATTCATATAACTATCACGTCTATCATTAGGACATACACTTACCACTTAAGGTAAGTGTATTAACATTCACATTGAGTATGCACACAGCCCCGGAAACATAACAAGAAAATGGGGCTAGAAACTCACATGTGTCCTGTTACGTTCACTGTTAATGGTTATTCCTTTCTTTAGTTGTGCGCGACTAACTGTATAACAAGTACACGTATCAATTTACTATCACTACTCATATCATATTTCATTAACTGCCATAACATAATTTTCATTAGGAAAATGTTTTATTGTTAACTCATTAACCATCAAGGTACCTTTCATCAATTAATAAAGTTCAAGGGCTTCTATGTAATTAAACCATTTATTTTAAGTTCAGGGACCTTCCTGTCATTCTTTCAATATTAATTCGTTATCAGATTTGTTAACGAAGGAGGCTCCTTCGTTATTTCTTAACGAATGGACCGCTATAACGAATGGACTATTATAACAAATTGGACTTTATAACGAATTGACCTTTATAACGAATTTGCTCATTCGTTTGGTCTGGCTAATGAATGAACTCTATAACGAATGAGATTCATTCGTCCCTCACTTAACGAACCGCCTTAACGAATGGTCTTAATGAATGGGGTTAGTTCGTCATTCTCCATTAATGAAAGGGCATAACGAATGGCTACTCATTCGTTATTCTTCCTTAATGAATGACTGCTCATTCGTTATTCTTTCTTAATGAATGAGTATAACGAATGGCATAGCGAATGCAGCTAATTCGTTAGTTTTCCGTAACGAATTAGGGTTAGGTCAGAGAACGTCAGTAACATACTATGACACCTCTTATCCTCGTACTCCGTTTTCCGGCTCCGTCGTCACCGGAAAACTGAGATCTCGCCAGAAAAGCGAGATCTCACCCGTTTTTCCATTGTTTTCTCCGTTTTTCGTCCCGTTCGATCCAGATCCGAGCTAGGGTGACCCCTAAGCTCGTCTTTTGACTAGTTTATACCCGATTCTATCCGGATCTCGTGACTTTAACGGTTGAGGGTGTCGGCTCGTCGTTTCGAGACTAGATCTAGCGGGTTTGGATCCATATAATATCATACTATCGTTACCTTGGATAAATGCTCGGTTTTCCTTCTTGGTTTCGGTTGGAGAAAAAGAGAAATATGAGAGAGAGCTTAAGTGTGTGTTTTGGGTGGTGTATGGAATGGGAGAGAATGAGTGAATTAATGGATAATTAAGATATATATACCATGGGCCATGGGCTTAAGCCCATGGTCTATCTTTCTTCCTTATTATCCCAAGTCCATTTCCCATATTTATTTAACCCAACACTAGCTCAACTCATAATAACTCATATTTTATTTTATTAACCGAAACGGGAAACGAGATGTTACATACTTTATCATTTTATGTATCATACATCAAACATTCACATATCATACAGTTACCAATTAAGGTAAGCGTATCAACTAATCACATCGAGTATGCAAATAGCCTCGAAAACATTGCAAAGAAATAGGGTATAAAATTACCAGTGTCCTGTTTCTTTCTGAGTTAATGGTTAGATGTGCACGGCTAACTGTGTAATTATTATATGTATCAATTACTACTTCTAGGTTAGTGATAATCCTAGCTAACAAGGGTCCCAGGACAGCGCCCCTGGCAGCTGTATAGGTATTGTGAAAACATCTTCAAATGTCTAAGGATTAACAAAATTAAAAATTAGAAGATATTTACTTTTTCTTGACCACATGTGGTCGGGATAAATTTTAACGATGGGCCAAAATTTCCGCTAAATCTATCCCGGCCACATGTGGTCAGTAAAGGGGTTGTCAAAAGTGGAAACTGGTCAAACCCTACGCTGACCACATGTGGTCGGTGTAGGTGTTCTGTAGCGACCATAATTGGGGTCGATATAAGGGTGGTCCTGTCATAACAGTTTGCTTGGAGTGCTGTCATGTGCGTCAATGGTGGACCTATGCTTACACCAACATTCCATTTCAACTATACCAGAATCCAATAATCAACACCATCACCAAATGACATATTGGCTTTTTTGTTTATTTAAACGATTTCCTTTAACTCCTTGTAAGGTATTTTACAAAGACCGTTTAGGGTTCAAGTATTTACATGTTTTGGTTAGAAATTTTTCATTTTGACATATCCATGTGCGTCGCAAAAGAAGCACTTGTTGGAAGGTACATCAACACTCAGAACAACCTACGAAATTCTAGTCTTTGGATGGATGGAAGGGAAACACACGTGTGTGGTCTTACAGTGGTTTCTCCTTGGGGCTTGGGAAATAGTGTTTTCACATTGGGTAAAATTACGTTAAAAGTGGCTTCATGCAAAGCGACAATTGCAAAAAAAAAAAAAATTTCTTGATAACCAACTCATGTTTATACCATTTGCATTTGATTCCAGAGCTTTCCTCATGAATGACGTTGTGGAACTACTTAGTTGAGTCTAACGAGTCATAAATAGTAGCGTTATGACCTCAAAATCTATAAATGTAATGGTTACCGTAAGTTACTACATTTTGTCCTCTATACAACTTCTAATACGTAAACAACAACACTGCCCCTCTCTAGCCTACAATAGTATATGCATGTTTACGTGTTAAGTAGGTCGCACCTATCTACATAGTCTTTCATTCACCACCCGTCAACAGCCAATACACTCTTCAACAATGTCAACCGTAGGGTTCCCACAACCACAAGGCCACTCTTCGTTTGTTTCAAACGTAGGGTTACCCCTACCTACTACCATAGCACTAGTTACGCGTTATTGCACTAGTGTGTGCCATCCACATCAGTTGAGGAGGAGAACGATGTCTTCTTTATAGAAGATGATATTCCTCATCATAATGCGTTTTTTTACGCTTAATGGTAGTGAACGGGAGAATAATTCCACAATTAAGTGTGCTTATGTGTAAGTAGTATCCGGATAAGTAACCTCCAGAGAAGTCTCCACCTAGACAACCAAAATCAAATGCATGACGCAATAATGGTTTGTCCGGACCAAAGCGGACAACATAATTATGTTGCACTGCAGCACCCATATTTCTCGAATTACACATCAAATTGAAAGAAAGAAAGAAAAACTTGATTGTTGCCTATAGTAATTTAAACATAAAAAATTGAACCATAGCTTTTTTTCAAATTCACTTATAAATATAGTGTTTGGATAACATGCAAAAAATAAATAAACATACCAATCATATGATTTGAAGGATTTGCAAAAGTTTGGCGGTGGCATTTTTGTATTTCGACGATTCATCTCTTTCAACGTCACCCTATAAAGCCACAACATACTTTAAAGTTGCAAAATTTTGGCGATGACATTTTTATAATTAAACGTTCTCACTCCTTTTCACAAGCCTTGCCATGTGAGATAGATCTAATATATGGTGGGTGGCCCTCCAATCCATAGAAGCGAGCACCAATTGAGTTTCAAAGCAGTCTTGTGATTCCTAATGAAGGTTAAAATGACTGAAAAAAAATTAATTAAAGAAATAGAAAACAAATAGGTTAATATAGTGACAATCTAAGAGAAAACTAAATGAGCTCATCAAACTTACAATAAGAAAACCTATTGGCTCTAGCTTTCAAACGAGCCAACATTTCATTCCTAGCTCAACTAGACCAATAAATAGTTTAAAAGTATTAGTCATAAGGTTTCAAAACTAGTATTTAGCTCCCACTATTGTTTGTCAAGTTTGATCGAGTTGAATATCAGCAAACTCTAGTGTCACTAGAGCTCACCTATCTCGTAAGAAAAGTTTTGAGTGAACGGAGATTGTCTAGGATCTCACACCAACTTGAACACCGCCAAATTTCCATCCATCAAAGACGCAGCTCAAAACCCACCTTAGAACCACCCACCAGTACCTTGGTTGCAAACATCGCCGTGATCAGGAAGTGGCAGACCCACACTCTGCATCTCACCATCCCCCCACCATCTCCCACCCAAAAAAACATAAAAAAGTAAATAATAATAATAATAATAATAATAATAATAACTACTTTTCAAGAATAGAGTAATAGAAATTTTTTTTAGGTAGACAGGTAAATTATATTAAAAATAGTTCCAATTACAATAAAGAGGCAGGTAAGCGGGCAACAAGATGCGTCACCACCTCCTTTTGAATGGCAAAACCGATCCTACTGAAAACAAAGTTATCGTTCTTCGGCGTCGATGAGTTACTATGCACGACCCGCTGAACTCTTTTTAGAAACGCAACAGCATCGGGGGCAAGAGACCCAAATGTGTCAAATACAAATGGGGCTACTGTTATAATGGGATATTCATGGGTAGGTTTACAAGATAAGCAGATAGCATGGAGTGTTAACTCAAATCCCGATTGTATCTAAAATTCCATAATAATTATTTCACCTCACTATTAATTATAGGAATTGAAATAAAAGTTTTATTATGTTTTAATCAAATACTATGGATGCTCAAGCCGGTGCGAGTCGACATTGAGTTCGGGACTCGTCACTCGTTTGATGATTTTAAATGTCGCACTCTCTAAATAATTAAAGGACTGAAATATTTTTGATGATAATACATTTATCTAGAATGAATAAATAAACTTTTTTGTCATCCATAAATTAAATGTGATTACCCAAAAAAAAGTAAAAGAAAAGTAAAGTAAAGAGGAAAATAAAAACAAGCTTCATATTGATAGGCTCAACCATCAAAATTGTTACCAAAATCAAACATCAAACGCTAATTCTTCATAAATTACATTCTGTGCTAAATAAGCTATAGAACCATACTACCATAGTGGCCGAAATAGCTATTTACTCTATTTTTTTTGATAACATAATAATTGTAGAAAATAAAACGCAAGGTACGAACTTTAATGGTAATGAGGTCATTTAGGTGTTAGCATCTTCCTGTCTAAATGCCAAAAATGGAAAAAGAAAATTTGTATACAAAGTTACAAACGATACATCACAATTTTATACCATCTTTCTACTATTTTGTTCTCTAAAACTAATTGGTATGGCTTCTTCTCTGGCTCTCAGGAAGTTTATTGTTCCTAGTCTCTTGACCAGGTCCATCCATCATTTACCTCAGCGTTCTTCTCATTGTATTAACACCCATGATCACGACTCTAACCGCCCAAGATCGATTGCCGATATCTTTCATACAGCTCGTTATTTTCTCTATGGTACGTAAATATGTCACTCCCATAATTCCATATGTTGAATACATCTCAGATGTCGTAGCATTTATTTAAAATGTTTCAGATCTGTATCCTTGGGGACCAGTCAGAAGGATTAGTATTGTGCTAAACGCGATGGAATTCGGAATCGTTGGTACTGCCGATGACCACGGTAGGTGGAAGGTGAGGCAGGACACGGAATTCCTGACGCTACAGCGTTACAAATCCGAAGCCAAGAAGGAAAAAAATGAAATATTTGAGTGTGTCTGTTGAAAAAAACTGTGATATTTTGAACGGGACAAGGAATCGCATTCTATCAAAGAAACCTGGCGCTGGTGTGGTATGAATTGAATTGAATGACGATAATGATTCTTTAAATGTAATTGTATTAAAGTAAGAAATTATTAATATAATTTTGCTTTATATCGTACAGAACCATAGTGCAAATCAACCTGCGGTTCTCATCATTAAACGCCAAATAGTGCAGAAACCAGAAGTTTATTATCGCGAGGAAGATTATTTTGGGTCTTATACCGTGTGGATTGATTTACAAAGTGATATATACAATACCAATGCAATCAGAATAGAGCAAAAGAATGATCAAGTCTTGAAGATTACTATTCCCAAGCTACAAAGCAAGTGGATTTCTAAATTGGGTATCAAATTCGATTCGTGAATTAATAATCGCGGAGCGGATGGAGTCTTACAAAATTGTATCCTGAATAAGTTTAAAAATGCAATTTGTGTAGGATGTTAAAACACTATGCGTTTTGTGAATTAAAATAAGTTAATTTATAGCTGTTGATTGAGGGATGAAGTTAAAATTTTTTGTGAAAAAAAAAAAAATTATATAACATAAGTACATAATATTCATATATGAATAAACTTTTTTTTTATCATTATCATAAAAATAAAAGTGCTATATTCGAGGAAAATACCCTAAAATAGACATTTTGACTAACTATTTTCCAAATTTGTCCATGGTATTGAGAAAATACCCAGAATAGTCATCTGCTTCTGTCGGATCCGACGGAAGCACAATATCGTCCGACAAAATAGAGCAACCCCCATGAACTTCCCATGTGTAAAAAACGTCTCGTCATCGCTCTGACGGAAGAAACGAATATCCGACAGATCTTTGAAGGGATCCGACGGAAGAGAAAACTATGGGATCCAATGGTTTAATCCTAACTTCGGATCCCTTCTGCATCGTCAGGGCGACAATTTAACCACTCTTCCGTCAGTGCAAACGTGGCGCTGACGTGACACTGCGGGGGGCTTCGATGCCCCCCACCATAGAAAACAACCTAATGGTGAAAGAGATCTTCATGTGTGGATGTTCGTAAAATCCTCAAAATGTGTTGGGTTCCCGTGCTTATTGTTTCATACCTATTAATCATATTAATAAATAGACAAAACATGACGGAATATAAATCGAGTAATCATCACTTTTAGGAACCGTACAGGATCCGGTTACAAACAATACGGACACGAGTCTAAAAACCAAAGTAAATAAATAATACTCACGAGATTATTTAAGTTTACCTCGATTAATAAATTAATAGGTTGAGACTCCGAGGGCTAACGGACGACGCTAGGTGACCAAACGAGATTAACGACCAACGGTGGCGGTGCACGAATGGGCCGACAACGGTGATGGCACAGGCGGCGGCGGGGGGTGGGCTGCGTTTGGCTTGCGGCTTGGCTGAGGCTTGGCTGCGGCTGGCCGGCGGTGGTTGGGCGGCGACAGCAAAGAGGAGCGGAGAGGGATAAAGAACAAAGGGTGGCTAGGGTTTGTTGTTTTTTGCTTAATCCCTAATGACATATTAATTAGTTAATATAACTAATTAATCATGTTGGGCCACCAAGCCCATCTCAAGCCCAATCCTTTTAAAGGTCCATATCTCGTTCGTAAGTCAATCCCGGTTAACTAGCGTAAGCGGCTTATGTTCGTTACCTATGGTGTAACTCTCATAGGTCACAACCCGGTCGGTCACGTTGACTTAAGCGAACCGGTTCATAATTCCAACAGTCTCCCACTTGGACAGATTCAGGTTAATTTTCTCAACACTGACAGCCAGCGGTGGTCTAGCTACCCATGGCTGCCCCCAACAGGTTATGACATTTTAAATTCATTAACCAAAATATCTTGGAATAAACTATTACAAGATAATGAACTTATAGTAATCGTTGTCACATATCCTTTCCGTATAAGACACCAATTGAACAATGATACATGGATCAGATCAATCTCATATGGCGTTTAATCATTATCGTTTTCGTTCTCGAGTCAAAGTGGTCCAATCAAACACACAGTAAGTTTGGCTGAGGCCTCACACTTTACCAGTTTGAATCAACGAAGGCGTCAAGATGTCTAATTGTTAACATCTTGATTACATACAACTCCCATTAACTTCATAATATTCCCAACCAATGCCTTTATGACTGGAAATTACGCGACAGCGGTTGACACTGATCAAAGAATATCCTTTGGTAAACGAGAGTTCTAATATGTATCTCATGTCTAAAGATACTACATGAGTATACCATATCAAAACATCTTATGACTAAGATCCATGAAGATGATTTGATGCGAGTTACATCCAACGTAATTCATAATAAGGTATGTGAGTTTGGAAGTCAACTCCGTGAGTCCAAAGTCAGAATAGTCTCAGCTGAGAATCTTTCCCACGAGTCTGACCGACTAAGTATAATTTATAATTCAATATTAATGGATTAAATCTATTATAATGAACACAGTTATAATATTCAACGTTTGCATTTAACCATTACATCAAAAGTGAACTCAAAAGTATAACTATATAAATGTTCATACATCCAAATACTAAATCAAAACAAATAACTAGCTAATCTAAGACCGATAGCATCCCTAGGTTGGTCATGCTTGTCCTGAGTCATCGGCTTAGTGAACAGGTCTGCAGGTTTTGATCGTTGTCTACTTTGCTTATTATGATGTCTCTTCGTTCCAGTATTTCACGTATAAGGTGAAACTTCCGTAGATAGTGCTTGTCTCTATGATGATATATGGGCTCTTTCGCCTAAGCAATAGCACATGTTTTATCACAGAACACCTTGATTGGTTTATGAATAATCGGAACTACATCGAGGTCAGTGACGAACTTCTTCATCAAAGCAGCCTCTTTAGCAAAATCTGATGCAACTATGTATTCAGATTCAGTGGTGGAATCCGCCACCACAATCTGCTTGGAGATTTTACAGTAAATAGCTCCTCCATTGAGAGTGAATACAAATCCTGATTGTGAACAAGAATCATCTCAGTGAGTCTGGAAGCTAGCATCAGTGTAACACCTTACAGTGAGCTTTTCTTCAACTCATCCAAACACTAAGAACATATCCTTGGTCCTTTCAAGTACCTTAGAATGTTCTTCACTGCAGTCTAATCGGCAACGCCAGGACTTTGCTGAAAACGACTAGTCATGCTTAGAGCATTGGCTTGAGGTCAAAGACTCACTCAAAAATAAACCAATTGCAACTAAATAGATAGCAGTAAATGGGTGTCGAACACAGAGAGTTTGTGGAATGTGTGTTTACTAGTAGCTTTAACAAACAAGTAATTTAATTACACTAAATTGCATAAAAAGTAATTTCAGATTTTGATTGATTTGAATTGACTACTAAAAAGAAGTTAAATAACTTGCAACAGTGATTAAGATTGATAAACTGATTAAGAACAAGCGACCATCTTGAATTTCAGGTTTAAATCAACACAATGTTCATGCTTACTAGAACGAACCACATAGACATAGTTCATGTTTGATTACTTGTTTGTGATAAAAGGGAACTAAGTACTTGGATCAATATAATGCAAGGTTGTTACCCAATAATCAATTAAATAATATTCAACCCTAATTCCTTCCATGATATCCGGATTACCAATAGCACCAAGAACGTATGGTTTGGATTATGATCAAACACAAGTAACAATTTACAAACAATTATTCAAACATCGTAACAACCAAACAAAGATTGCAAAGTCATTACTCTATAATTCAAGCATACAAAGTGTATCAATTAAACCTTACATCCAAGATGATCACCAATGGAATTAGCCACTCATGGTTAGGTTAATCATCATTACTTCAATTGAATTGATCATATGAATCAAAAAACCAAAAAATTGATTACAATCACGTAAGTTGATGTTTTGCACTCCCCAAATCGCCCAAATTCATTCCCAAGTGAAAGATAGATGAAAAGACATCTAAAAATGCAATAAAAACAAGACAAAAACGGAAGTTTCGATTGCGGACCGTGGCCCACGGTGACCACCGTGGGCCACGGTGGAGTCCACGGTACCCCAGAGCTCACGGTATGGTGAGCTCTTGTTGTTTGTTGTCAGTTTGACCATAGCCCACGGTCTGGACCGTGGGCCACGGTGGGCTTCGGTTACGTGTCTTCTTTTTTTGTCTCTTTTAGTCCCCCTCGCCTCTCCGGTTCCTTCGGTTACCTCCTTGTACGCCATAGTAGCTCCGGAACCTCTTTTTAATATGCAATTAACCACGCAACAATAGTTATCTAGTCCCCATCAAGTTAACACTTACTACATAGGTTTTTATATTATTTAAGCTCAACTACGGGTCATACTCCGATGCACCCGTCACATTCCCTTGTTTAACCATTGCTTGCCCCCTAGCAATACCTCATTAACAATTTTTTTGTTTTTAACTTATAACCACCAAACATACCAACAATTCCGGTTCAGTCAAGGTCCCAAGTCATACCCTATTCCCTCGTTACTATAGGTTTGCACTAGTATACTTGATATTGTATTTTAACCATATAATTCTAATCAAAACTAACATGATTTCGGTTTTTACCCACACATAACACACCTCCACACATTAACCCTCTTCTTGATGATTATTCACACATTTTTAAATATAACCAATTCTCCTAGCATACGCTTGTACAATCATAAAATCTCCACCTATATAAAGACATTGACACAAATGCAAATCAAGATGGCTTAAATCATGTTATAATGGGGCTAGGTGTAAGGGTATGGAAAGGGAATATTGAAAGTAGCTCAAAAGATCCGATCCGGCTTATTACAAACAAACTAAGTAAACAATGAAATAAACAACTATATACATCACTAACTTCTCTCTCTCTTTTTTTTTTCACTCAATATATGATACTTTGAACATTGAATCTAACACTTTTTTTTTGTTTCTTGACTTTGCAAAGTAAACATAATACTTAATACTTTCTGTTAATGAGTACTAAAACAAATACCAATACAAAGAAATACCTACTAAGCCAGATCGTCTCGAAATTTAACAACGGGGTTGATTGAATCAAAATAATAAGTCCAATAATGTTTAGAAAAAGGAACCAACCCCCCTCCCCTCTCATTAATCACGCTCATATATCTAATGTATGAGGACCAACCTCCAAAACCTACACTCGCACTCATCCAGACGAGGCTTGACCTGATTACCTCTATCACTTTTGCACTCATGCCAAGCTAAGGTCTCGAAATGCATTGATTGCACAAGTTCTATAAGAGAATATCAACTTTCTCACTAATATTTTACATTGTCAATGCACAAGTGTAAATGGACATGTTATGCAGGTTATTGTACCGAAAGCATGCTAATTACCTTGACTAGAATACTACATAACCTCATTTTTAAAACAACTAGGCAAACATGTCCTTTAGGGAATTGTGACCATGAAAAGAGACCAAAACCTTACCCCGCCATCTTACCATTTTTCGATTTTCTTTTGAATATATATATATTTCTAAAATTTGAAAAAGAATGAAATTTTCCCCTATCCCCACGCTTGGGATACATTGTCCTCAATGTATGGCTTTGAGAAAATGAAAACAAACATACTAATTAAAACACCACTTTCCTTCATAACCCACAACACTTAATCACAAGTACTTCATCCTCCCATCCACCTAAAGATAAATAACACAAAAGATAAAAACAATACAAAAATATACAAAACGATGTTCACCTAACATGATGAGACTCAATAAGTAGTAGGGAGGTTGAGCCGGCCCCAAGATGGATGTCATAAAATCTGAAAATTCATCAAAGTTAAACACCCGCTGCCTCCGCTACTGCCTTCTCCTGATGGTGGTGGTGCCTTTGACTGCATCAGGTCGACCCACATCGTGTGATGGAGAGGTAGTTCAGGATAACACATAGAACTGTCATACGGTGGTAGAGTTGTGTAATCCACAATTTGTGGATCCCGTAAAACTGTTTCACCCGCATGCCATTGATCATGCATTCTTCTATTTCTAACATCCAAATACCGCATGTTCATTTCTTGCTCTCCCCCATAAGCTTGTGCACAGTTCCACATCTCCAACCGATCATGTCTGTCCTTCTCAGCACGTTTAGCATATGCCCCCCGTTAATGTTTCATGGTCAAATAAGGTCCGAGACTCCTCCGACCAATTACCATAGGTCGAAGGCCTATGCCTTTCCACAACCTTGTTCATTGACCCCATATTGGCCCAATTACCACCATATGACTCATAAACCAAAGAATAATCCCAACCCCCATGTTGGGAACTACCAGCACCACCGGTCTACATGTCATCCGGCTAACCTGTTTCCACTATTTCTTCCTCTTCTTCACCCGATTTAGCATCCATATCAAATCTTAACACCCTCTATCTCACATTATCACTCACGAGCTGATAATGTATATCATCTTGGGTATATGTCCAACCTGGTCCCAACTCCTTTAACTTGTATTCCATAAAAACTTTAGTCATACCAACAAAATTTTCTTGAATAACTCCATGTAGCTTCAATATTGCAGTGATCAGTCGACAGTGCGGTTTAACTTCCGCATGTTACTCTCGCGACTAATCCAGATATTGTGCATGACCAAATAATAGAAGGAGATGAGTGGTTTCCTGCACATCAATGCATACCAGATAGGAATATCACTATTCCTCACAATCGAAATGTAACCTCAACAGGGCACCACATTGGATAGACAGATTGCCATCAACAACTTCGCTTCAATCTTCAAGTCATTCCTCTTTATCTGCGGATTCATACCCCTACCACCTTTTATAACTTTTGCTAACATGTTGTGCCATTGTAGATGTTTGTGTGGTTTTTCAAACAAATCTTTTACTGATGGGTACACGTACGAGTTAGTAGGCTTGCTATCAAATAGGGCAATCTGGTTAAACGTTTCAAAAGAAATCACAACTTCATGTCCACCCACCGTGCCAATCAGTTTCATGTCGGTTGACTCCTTATACGTTGGACATCTTAAAGTTGACACCCATTCTTCAATCTCCCTATCATATAACGTATTGCATTCTTCATCATAGCACTTAAGAGCAGCTTCCCATCCTAGTGCTTCAAATTTATCAAACAAACCAAACGCCTCAAAACCGGGACCAGTCACCTCTTTCTCACACATATAACCCTCAATTATCTTGTTCAAGGTGCTCATCTTATCTCTGAAAAACTCAGGTTGCCATTCTAACGTGCATTTTGACAACACCCCGTCCCCCAAGTGGGTTTGGGAATCGGCACACGCATTTGTTCTTGTTCTTCCTGCATTCTCCGCCTTTTAGCCTGAGGCGCTCGACCATTGGAAGATAAGGCTTTCCATTTTTTTTGTCAGAGGCTCTTCTCATCTACACATATAAATCACCCAAAACAAACCAAGTTAATGCAATATATACATCCCCACACTTGCTTGTTACTATGGTTGTGGATATTCAACCTATTATTCAATTCCCTAAAAAGTCAAGACTTAACTAAACACTTGATCTTCAATTATTTTAATGTAAAAACCATATGTTTAAAACACTTATCTACTATCAACAACCACAATGTATAACCATTACACTAATTAACCAAAAAAGCAAGTGGGTATAGTTCAAATCAATTCTACCTTAACAATCTTTTGCAATGTATACAACTAATTGAAAAAGAACATACCTTGGTTGTTGACTAGAATGATAACTACTACTTTCTTCACAAAAGGCAACCCCCCCCAAAAATTTCTTAAGAAATTCGGCACCCAAATGTTCAACAATCGGATTAAAACATAGAAACTAGTGGAAATAGACTTGATATTGTTAATCCTCACAAAAATCTACTCAAAATAGGTTAAGAATCTTAGAAATTGATGATTGTATGAGAAAGTCATGGTAATGGAAGTTAGGCTTTTAAAGTGAAACTGGAGAAGAAGATGTTATGGTTTGGTGAAAGTGAAGGTAAAGGATGTAAGTGGTTGTAATTTGTGGTAGAGAACGGTTGGAATTAGTTTTTTTTTTCGGTTTTCACGCCAAACCTTACCCCAACTCGTTTGCCTTCGCCGCAACGTGGGCCACGGTAGTCACCATGGTCCACAGTCCCCCGTTGCTAAACCCTTAGACTTTGGTAAACTTTGGAGTGAGTTGGTTCTCACCTCACATGTTCTTCCATGTTGATTTTGAAGAATAACCACCGGAGAAGGATTATTAGTGATGACTGGTCAAAAGTGAACTTCAACTCCCCTTACCATCTCTCTTGCATGCCTTCTTGGTACCCCCATTGGTACTCTTGGTTGACCCATCTGCCTATACATGGGACTTGGAGGTGCAAATTGTTGAAATTGTTGTTGGGGAATTTGTTGTTGCCCTTGTGGATGAACTTGTTATGGAACTTGTTGTTGTTGAATAACCGGTGGTGGTTGAACTTGTTGTTGTTGAAAAATCGGTGGTGGTTGTCTATTTAATTCTTGCACCGGTTTCGTTTGTTGCCTTTGAGCATAGGCAAAGTTCCCTTGATTCACCCTTTGACTTCTATCACCCCCCGTGTAGTAACCTTCCACTTCATACCCCTCAAAATCTATGTCAAACCCATCACCATAACCATCACCTTGTGTTCTTGAAGATTGCACAAAAGGTGATGGTTGATATCGGAAACTTGATTGTGGTTGTTGAAAAAGTGGTTGTTGGTTTTGTTGGAATGATGATGGATAAAAAGTAGGAAAAAGATTGGAAATAGGTTACAATGTTGATGATATTGAGTAAGTGACTTGAATGTTCATAGTCCACGGTGGTCTTCAGCTACGTTTCTTCTTTTTTCTCTGTTTTAGTCCCTCTTGCCTCTTCGGTTCCTTCGGTTTCCTTCTTGTACGCCATAGTAGCTCCAGAACCTCCTTTTAACATGCAATTAACCACACAACAATAGTTATCTAGTCCCATGAAGTTAACACTTACTACATAGGTTTTTATATCATTTAAGCTCCATTACGGGTCATACTCTGATGCACCCATCAAGCATACGAGGCGTCAGGTCTAGTGCATAACATAGCGTACATGATAGAATGTCGGTACCAAATGTATCACTCAGTCGATTAGTCACCCAATGTCGTAACCCACACATAAAGTGATAAGAAGAAGGTTAATGACTTACTATTTTAGGTAAGAAAAATAAATGTTAAAGGCGGAATCAATATCACTTTAAATGTTTCAAGAAAACACAAAAGGTAACAAACACACTAAGTAACTCAAAAGATTTCCGTTAATAATATGAAGGTTACAATGAGAAATCTATTAGGGTTTCAGAGTGGAAATTTGGATTATATAGCCGCTCTCCGTGTAGGATGGAGTCAGCCATCAAATCACAATTCAGGTGTGTAAGAGGTCTGTCTTAAAGTTGTGTGAGGTGTGCCCAAAATTATTCTATTTATTGGCCTGCCCCTGACACCTAACATTCCTTCTGTAAACCCTAATGATAGTGACATTACATATTCAATCATATTACAAAAGATTCTAAGTGTAAACAGGTCTTCGGGGAAGCTTTACACCTTTTATCTTCATCGAGCAGACCTGGTAACCAAAGTGTGTTGGGGAACAGTTCTCCGGGTAAGCTTTACTTAGAATATTTTCCTTAGATAGTATTCACCTAACAGACTTCAATCCTCTTGACCATAGCAAACTTTGCTCGATATAGTCCTACGAGCAAATCTATTCTTCATAAGTCCCTTCAACCTTTTGTTAAGTATAACTTATTGAACAAACCCAAGTGTGCTGGTGACATTGTAGCTTTGCCATGAGTTGAACCTTGCTCGTTAGAAGTCCTTTAGATTTTCTTTATGAACATCCTTCAAGCTTGTTGGGACCACTATTTATTATGAAGAAACCTTGCTAGATCTTTCAAAAGACTAGCATGAGCTTGGTTTAGTCAAGAGTTTGCTAGGAAACAAGCCTTGCTTGACTTGAAGAACAACCTGCTAGAAAAAGTGAACCTTGCTCGGTTTATCACTTAAGAGGAATTCTAGAAGATAACCTTTCTGGGAAAACAAAATACCTTGCAGGGATAAGTAAAAGCTTGCTGGGAGGCCTAAGCGTGCTTGGTTTCCATACTTAGCCATTTTCAAAAAAGTTGAGAAGATTAGAATCTTCATTATGTCATTTCTTCAACCCAACAATCCCCCTAGATTGGAACACCTCTGCTGTACCAAAACACCTCTAAGGTTACATATACTTGGTCAAATCTATTCTTCCATTTCTCTGGACTTCACATATTGGCCTTGTCACCTGCCGCGTCATACTCAAACATTCCATCACATTAGCAACTTCATCTTTGATTTGTAGGCATCTTCAGTATACCTTATTTCTCTCATTCTCTTTACTCATCTGTTGCTTTCATATTCAGAGAGTTCCTATTTCCTCTTCTTGTTTAGCATGGGAACCCCTGTCTGGCTTGATTCTTGAGATGTTTTGATAATTTGTTTTATTGTCTTCCTACAAACCTATGTTTGTTATTATATTCATACAGATTCATAAATGCCATCTCAGCCAGTTGCTCTCTTTTCAACTTTGTAAAGTCATCTTTGAAAATAATTTCTCTCGAATAACCACTTTCATTGTGTCAGTTTGTGCATTGAAGAACAACTTCTTTGGTAGGGCCACATCAGATGATGGCCTTTGTTGTCTTTGATAAGAATCTCTAGTGGTAGGTATTGGGACACTTACAGCTGAGGGTCTTGAAATGTGTTTCTTCTTAGTGATAGGGACCCTCACATGCCCATACTTCTTCTCAAATAGTTCAATGATTTTATCTTTAGGTAGCACAATAAGGCTTAAGTAGTTCTTTCCTTCCTTTGCCATAGTTGTGATCATTCCCATAATTTTATCATCAGTTGGACCCTCAGGGAAAACTTTGTATTCCAATTAGTTTCCCCTTAGGTCCACAGTGGAATTGCAAAAGTTTTCTCCGGTCAGCTTCAAGTTTCTCCTATTCAACCTTCTTAGTGAAAAATAAGTCTTTAAGTAGACTTTTTCCAAGGTTGTCAAACACCCCTTCAGCCATTCCCTTGCTAAGCATCAAGCCAAGGGTCTTGATCTTGTTTTCGTCTTCCCATGGCTCTAGGTGTTCTACTGGCTCAACCTTCACAAATACCACATGGGGAACCTTTGATGATTTTGGCTTGTTCAGTTCAAAATTTTCTTTCTCAGCTTCATACGTGGACAATTTATCAGATCTTCTTAAACCTTTTGTTTCATTACTTCTTCACTTTCCTTTCATCAACCTGTCAAAGAGATTTGTTTGTTCATCTTCCCATTTTGACTTTTTCTCCAACTTCTCCTTTTTAGCCAGAGTCATAATTCTTGGTTTCTTCTTTTTGGGGCTGAATGCAGGTTGGACTTTCTTTGAAATTATAGTAAATTCTTCTTCCACCCTTTTCTTATTCATAATCTCAGCATGTTCAATTGCCACTCCTTGATCTATCAAGTATTTGCATTTGCCTCCAAACTTGTTGTACAACTTTTCAAGTTTATCCTTTTGATCTGCTACCATTTTCAATGTCCTCTCCCATTCATCTTGTTTGACTACATCAATTGTTACTTTGTAGGAGCTTTCCAATTCTTCAAATTCCATGTGACTCAGTTATTTTTCTGACAAACCATGAATTCTTAAATAACCCTTGATTTTTTTAGAGTCCTTGTTTTTCTTCTCCATATTTTCTTTAATTCCATCACTTCTTCATCAATCAATGTCTGCAACTCCTCATCTGTCATGGAAGCACGAGTTTCAAATTTATATCAATGATTCATCAAGCTTAATATTTTCGGATCATACTTCTTAGGTTCATTCAACATATTTTTAATTTTCTCCCTATGTTTATCAGTCATTTCAACATCAGGGATATCTTTAGTATCATCTTCCGAATATTCAAGTGCTTCAATTCTGGGTTCATTCACCTTAGGTTCATCTTTAACTTAATCAGGATATACCACTTGTAGAGGTGTGACATGAATAGGAGTTTGTTTCTTTGGTGGGCTGGGTATCTTTGTTGGGCTGGGTTTCTTTGATGGGTTGGGTTTATCAGATTTATCTTGCTTATCCTCCCTTTTTCTCTTCCTTTCATATTTCTTTTCAAATCTCCCATCATTACCCTTGTACCAATTATCTGGTTCTTTAGTCAATATGTCTTTTGCTTGCTTAACCCATTCTTTTTCCCATGACTGAGTCATTGTTATCACAATTTCCTCATCTTGTATGACTTGCCTTTCAAGATTTTCAGTATCAGGCATAGGCTTAGTAGAGGCTTGCTCTGGGGTTTTTGTTTGGGCTTGTTTGAAGTTGTAGATGACAAGTGCCAAGGTGTTATCAACTTCTTCAATTTGTTTCAGTTTTATATGACCATCAATAACTTCTTGTTCCACCTCCCCGTATTCATTTAAAGCTTTATTAATCTCAGCCTCTTCAAACATAATTTCCTGTTGTTTAATTTCCTCATCAGTTAAGGAGCTTGCCATCCTCTCCCTCTAGATCATTTCTTCAACTATAGTTTCATGCCTTTTGGCAGCTTGTTCATTACTATCATTGTTTGAACCCGGATTAACAGTCGATAACAATAAAACAGATCTCAGATCTGTAAATTATCCAATTACCACTATTAAAGATCTAGCTCATAATTAACCTTGATTTAATGTTCTGTATATGTATATATATTATCAATAATGTTAAGGTGAAGCTTGAGAGAGAGTAATTACTCAAAACTTTTCTCAATAAACTTATATCTCCCAAAAACTTAACTCACAAGTGAACAGTTGTTCACAATATATAGAAGGCGACCTGGTTCGCTAACATCCCCTAGCGAACCAGCTTCCCCTTCGTTGCATAACTTAACATAACTAACCACCCCCTGATTCGTTAACATCCCCTAACGAATCAGGAGGGAATACATTATAATGTCTTAGTTCGCTAACATCCCTAGCGAACTAGACTTAACCTTAATGAACTAGTCTTAGTTCGCTAACATCCCTAGCAAACTAGACTTAATCTTAACGAACTATTTAAATATAAGCATTAAATATTACATTAATTATCAAATAAACATTAACGATAAATAAAAAGACTCTAGACGCAAAACCGTTCACTAACAGACACCCCCTCGTCTTGAGCTCTTTGTCTTTTACTTATTTGAAGAGCTTGGACTGCCAGTCTCTGCAACTATGAATTCCATGTTCGTGACACACACGAACGACTCGTTGGAATTGCATAGCCAGGTCGTAATCTTCTTGGCGTTCAAACAAAATCTGCTTCCTGTGTAGCACGTCGTTGTCTGTCTCTGATTAATTAACCAACCACATCGGGTCGATTATCTTAATGAGCTCGGTCTGCAGTCCTCGACCACGAACAATAACGGCCTCGCCAGTACGATTGTCATAGTACCAATGATTGAAAGACAGATAAATATCTTGAGGCATTGTCTTCACAGGAACCTTTTTCATTGTCTTTGGCGGCTTCACTTTCAAGACAAGTTTCTTCCAGCCGGTCCTTGGATCAATCTCGTCAATGCGCTTACGTCTTGGAACCTGGGGCTTGAAGAATTTGAAGCCATGATTGACCTCGAACAGTAAGTGTTAATGAAACCACTCAGCCGTTCGGTGACCCCCACGATTGATAATTGGACGTCTAGCGAGGGTATGTACATCCCAACGCGGTAGAGTTAAAACATCCATTATCCTCTCGTAATAAAGGACACCCTTTTCCCACTTGACTATACATACTTTAAGGTCTGAATCATAGAGCTAGGAGACAATATCACCATGTACCTTAGAAACAGTCTTGAAGGTAGTCACCTGATTCGCCTCAATCCAAGCAGCAGCGGTATCTTTTCTTTCTTGATCTACATACCGATAAGCACTGATAATCTTACCCACTTTCTGACGTTTGAACCATCTTTCTATGTCATCATCAGTCACTTCTTAGAGTGAAGGAACTGTTCACTGCACAACCTTTTCCAGTTCATCCTCAGTCTCTTTAATTACATCTTCATGAAATACCGGAGCACCTTGATCAACGTTTGCGTGTTGATACAAGTCCGGGTACTCTTCAGCTGTCACATCCTCCATCTCAATCTCCTCGTTCTCATAAATAAAATCCGTATCCATAAATAACGGATCAACTTCCATTTCTTCCTCATTGATCACTTCGACATCGGGCTCAGTCTTTAAAGCAGTCAACTGATCATCATTCAGCCCAAGCAGAATCGAAATCTGCTCCCGTGTCAAAGATCTAACCACAAACTCACCGACCTCTATCTCATCTCTGTTCACCACACTTCTAAGCACCCCCGATCCATCCATAAATATCACCGTGTTAGCATCAATCATTTCTATTGGCTTGGCAGCTGTTTGATCTTGATAGGTAATTATCTGCTTGTTCGAATCATCAGCGCCACTAACACCAGCACCAGAGGATGAACCATGCGATTGTTTAGGCTCACCTCCTACATCAGATTCGTCAGGATCATCATCGTCATTTTTAATTTTCTTGAGGGCATCATCTTTACAAGTTGATTGTAAAATCTACTCTTCTTGTTCCTTTAATTTCACCCCCTGAGACTCAACAATCGTACGTAACGACTTAGTCTTCTTCTGACAGAAAGAAATATAACTCATCATTCGTCGTTAATTCTCCATGAGTCTTTCTTGAGTTTGACGGTCAGCTGCCATTTGATTTTCATATAGATGTAGCAGATTTAGCAACATTTCAGTTTGACGACCTGGTGGCAAATTGTATACAGATGGATGAACCGGTTGAACAGGTCCTTGAGGTCGAGTAATCCTCATGAAAGAGACATCACTAGGCGGAGGTGGAGGAAGAGTAGTTGTTGGCAGAGGAGGAGGTCTCATTGATGTGGTGGAAGATACTGTAGACAACACAGCAGGAGGCCTCGGTATCTCGGTCAACGCCATTTGAGGAATTAAACCAAGCCTCTCATGTGACACCATCGTCGTTGTCAAGGTAAGCATCGGAGTGCTAGTAGTTAGCGGCACCGCCGAGCTTTGAGTAGTTGATTGACGTGGTGGTGGTGTTCCAATAATTACCCCAGCCCCAGCAGACACACGGGGCTTCTTTGATGGTTCACCAGTAGCTACAGCTTTTCCCTTTCGTTTTCTTTCTAGCTGAGCTTTCATGGTGGCAGCTAGAGCAGCATCGACTGCATCTTGTTGTTCTTTAAGAGCTCGTTCACCAGCTCCACCATCACCATCACCATCATCATTGTCACCGTCATCATCTCCACCATCATTGTTCCCACCTTCTCCCCTTTCACGCTCGGAATCCGAATCATCATGGATATAGCGCTCATTAGGAGGACATACGTAATCCGGATTGATTATATGACCAATCATCCGTTTATCCTGTGGCTTGTCTTTTCTATTGATTAACATACGATGCACCGTTTTAGCTTTCATATGTTTCATATCAAGAACTTCGTTCACCAACGATCGATCAATCACCAAATTCGGAATCAAATCCTGAATGATTAGCTGTAAAAAGCGAGGGTACATCAAGAACTTCTTTGACGGTAGAGTTTGCTGAACTTGCTCTTTCAGATGATCAAAGAAGAGTTCTGAGTAGTTGAATGGCTTGTTCAGGATTAGAGCAACAAATGCCGATTGCAAACTTAGTCTACACTCATCAAAACCACCGCGACGTCCACTTATACAATGAAGTAAAACATGCAGCAGATACTTGTATGGTGGACACAACCCATTCTTGTTCAACATAGACTTACGAATATCACCCCCATAATTCAAGCGTGTGAATAAACCCCTAACCAATGTCCTGTCAAATTCACTCGGGTAATCATCGTTATCGTCAAATTGAAGTACCCGACGAATGACCTCAACATCAATCGTAATAGGGATCTGACTAATTGTAGCTCGAACCTAATTATTTTCCTCAACATATTCCGCCGTGTTCCAAAACTACCTGATTATATTAAGATACACTTTAGGTTTAGCAGTGATTGCATAGCGTATCTTTGAACGGCGTAAGAAAGTCAACATAGCTCCAAACGTTTTCAAATCAGTCACATCTTGATCAACATAAGCACAAATGTTGTGCTTCTTATCGAATGACAATAAGATCATTTCAGCTTGTTGATCTTGTTGTTGTGCTTGTCCTTGTGGAGGTTGTTCCTGTGGCGGTTGATTTTGTTGTTCTTGATCAGCCATGTTTTACTGTATAAATAAAACCGAATATGAGAATAGATATTAGGATATATAATCAAAAATATGTGTAATTAAGCTATTTACGTATTTTAGACGATTTAAATCCTATAAATTAAAATAATGAATATTGAAATTAATTTAAAAAATATTTTTTTTTTCTTTTTTCTTAAATGTCATTCGTTAGGAATCACACTGATTCGTTATACTAAGATAACGAATCAGGCGATTCGCTATCAAGTAAATATTTTAACGAACTGAACATAGCGAATCACTATTTAATTTAAACGAACTAAACTTCAGTTCGTTATATTTAAAACGAATCGAAATCTGATTCGTGTAACATCTTATTCGCTTAGCTAGTTCGTGTAAAATCTTAACGAATTGGACACGAAACAGTTCCAATTCGCTAAGACTAACGAATGGTCATAATTAAGACTTGTTCTTTGACTTCACACAGTCAAGGTCAAAATTAGGATGAACATAGATAGTCAACAAGATGAACCCAGGAACAATTAGGCCAAAACTATCGTCGAATCAGCACACTAATGAGCTCGTTGTACTCGGAATTACATTCGTAATCGAAGATGAATGAGATTAAGACTCAAAATCTCTAAGTACATAGGTTAGACGAACCCACAGTAAACACCAATATCACAAAACATTAATTATCCCGGCAAACAACAATCAATTTATGATTGTCGGAATATGATTCCGATCTTAATGACATCAAAAACATACATGAATCATAAATTATACACAAACGGGTTTCAAAATTTCAGAAACCCTTAAACTCCTAAAATTTCATAATTTAACTATCAACACATAGCCATTTTTGACGAAAATGATATCGCCATAATCAGCTATACCTTAGAAACTCAAATATGTCATTGAAATATTCAAACAAGAAAGTCGAAATTTCAAAGAGAATTTGAACAGGTTTCTTAAAGATGAAGAAAGAAGGCGAACAGTGGAAGACTATTCGTTTTCTTGTCTTATATAACAGTGCACGTAACCCTAGGTACAACTTGTACGTATCAGACGATTCGTGTAACTTAAAGTTAACGAATTAGCCCATTTGCTAACTCAATGCGTTACCTTATGGTGGCGAATCGCTAATTGATTCGTTAAATTAAAGGTAGCGAATCAAGACATGATTCGTGTCATGATTCGTTAAATATGCATAACGAAGGGATGATTCGTTACAGAGTGCGGAAGCGAATTAGGTTAGCGAACCAGAAGCTAGTTCGCTAAAGAATCGCCTAGTTCGTTATCCATAAATAACGAATTGTATTTTAACAAAATAAACTCTTTTATTTAATTTTGAATTAAATAATTAAAAGGAATTAATTAATTAATTAATTAATTAAAGAATTAAATAAATAAATTTAATTAGATTATCGAGAAACCCTTTTATCCTGACAACCAGATACGTTAAAAATGTTTCAGATTTCCGAAACATAACTTAAAATTATTTAAGTATTTTGTACAAAGAAGACGACAATATTTTTGGTATTTTGTAAATATTTAAAGAATGTGTTTACAAAAGAATATCTGGTCCGTTAAAAAAATAGACAATCTTTTTGTGTTTTTCAATGATTTTATCAAAAGCAGTACATTTTTTTTTGTATTTTTGTTGAGTTTGAGCAGAGAATCATATTGACCAAATTGTCCTTCCATCACAGTTTTATATTTCAGCGATATTATGACTGGCGATAAGTCGGTCATTGGTATTGTTGTCCACATAAATCTAATAACACACATTCAAGTATTTTTGTGTTATGATTAAATAGTTCAATTAAATCACAGAATGTCAGAAACTATCAGCCTCTAATCTCGGTTCAAGCTTAATTAGATTTTTGCCAAATCACCCCAACTTGACTTAAACCATTAAATTGTTGATCAAAATTTTTGATACCAATTTTGAAATTTTGAGCAATGCATCAAGTTTCCTTTACTGTGAGTGAGTATGCACGAGTCCATCTGTCGGCTTACATACATTGTATCCCCTGGGGTCCGTTCCTTAATGGTATTAAGACGCACGCAAGGGATGAACAATTGTATGACTAACAGCGGATTTTGATCAAGTCAATAATTTAAATTTTACGAAGTACAGCGGTGATCAAGTTTAATGACTTTGGGTTTGCTCTAGAAGGCGAGTAAAATATTCATGCTTATGAATACCCGATGGTTAAGCCGCATAAAGACTCATAGTGTCCAGAATCTTAACGCTTGTTATTTGCTTTATTTTATTTTTGGATGATCAACAAATATAAGGCTTGAGTATGACTGGTTATTACATTTCTGCCATCCTCACCGAGACTTTTGCTAGAGACTAACATCCCTTTCAATTTGGCGTTTCTTTATGTTTATATCACATACTTTACTCTACTGGGTTGTTTTAAGACCTACCAATGCACCAATGCAATTAAGCACACAGTCTTTTAAGCTTACTTTTTGCTGAATTTGTGGTCAAGATAATCAATGTACTATCATGTTCTCTTTTTGCTTCAAAAACTCAAAATTTTGAGGAGCATAAAATAAAGAAAAGATAAATTTAATCGCTCCAGTTAACTTAAGTTTATAAATAAATGGATAACCATCAATTCACGAGTGAATCATAGGACCAAGACATGCAAGCATGCTTCACAAACTTAAATAACCGACGTAATTTTCAACGAAAAAATAATCTAAAAACTTCTGCAAAAATCTTTTTGGTTTTTCTCTGTACAAACTTTTTTTTTTTAAAAAACAATATTTTTGTCTTTTTCAATTTTCTTATAAACAAAATAAACTTTACAATCTTTTTGGATTTTTGAATTTTTCTGTACAAAACATAAATCACATCGTTTTTGGTTTTTCGAAATTTTAAAATGTTTTTGGTTTTTCTAAATATTTAAAAGAAAAACATTAAAGAACAGAAATCACAATATTTTTGAATTTTGGAATTTTTTAATGTTTTTGGATTTTATCTATACAAACGAAAACACATTCTTTTTGTATTTTCTAGATTTTCACCCCCTAAAACCAAAATAAATTTAAAAGAAAGATATGACAGAAAATCAAGATAGTCATCCTTGTTTAAAAATTTAAAACGTGTTTTGTCAAAGGCTTTAGTAAACAAATCGGGTTTCTGAAAATCAGTGTGTACTTTCCCAAGATCGATTAATTTCTTTTCATAACAATCTCGTATAAAATGATATCGAATTTCGATATGTTTCGTTTTAGAATGTGTACGGGATTCCTGGTGATACTAATAGCAGCAGAATTATCATTCAAAATGGGAGTAGTAAGAAACTTCAAACCGTAGTCGCGAAGATGTTGTTGTATCCACAAAACCTGGGAACAGCAACTCGAGGCTGCAACATATTCAGCTTCGGCGGTTGAAGTGGAGACCGTTGTCTGCTTCTTACACTGCCAGGAAACAAGCCAGTTTCCTAAAAATTGACATCCTGCAGTCGTTGATTTGAAGTTGATCTTGCATCCTCCATAATCTGAGTCTGAGTAAGCAGTGAGACCGAAAGTATCATCCTTGGGGTACCACAACCCGATGTCTGGATTTCCCCTCAAATACTAAAGAATTCTCTTGACTGCAACTAGGTGAGTCACCCGTGGACTTGCTTGATACCTAGCACAAAGACAAACAGCAAACATAATATCAGGGCGAGAAGCCGTTAAATACATTAAAGAACTAATCATGGTACGATAGAGGGGAGGATCAACGGAATCCTCCAATTCATCCGGTGATAAATTGTACCCTACTGGAAGAGGAGTTGAAGGGATTTTTCCGGCAGAAATCTTGAATCGGCTCAAGACGTCGTTCACATATTTAGTCTGGTGAATAAAAATTCCATGAGCAGACTGGTGAACCTGCAACCCTAAAAAGAAATTCATCTTTCCCATCGAGCTCATCTCGAACTTTGTTTGCATGGACTTCTCGAACTCCTTACACAATGTGTCGTTTGTAGACCAAAAATAATATTGTCAACATAAATCTAGACTAGAAGAAGATCATCACCAACAGTTTTATGAAATAAAGTGCAGTCAACAGTTCCTCGTTTGAAGCCATTATCAGTTAGATGGTCGGCGAGCGTGCCATACCAAGCTCTCGGGGCTTGATGTAGACCATACAGAGCCTTGTTTAATCGGTAAACACAGACTGGATAATCAGGATCTTCAAAACCAGGTGGTTGTTGGACAAACACTTCCTCGTGTAATTCACCATTGAGAAAAACACTTTTAACATCCATTTGAAAGACCTTGATATTCTTATAAGCTGCATAAGACAGGAAGATTCGAATCGACTCTAATCTTGCAACTGGAGCATATACCTCTGTGTAATCAATACCCTCTTGCTGATGAAACCCTTGCACCACTAGACGTGCTTTGTTTCTGACGATCACCCCTCGATCATCCTTCTTTCACTTAAATACCCACTTAGTTGGAATGGCTTTCTTGACTCTAGCAGGTTTGTCTATTAAATCCCAGACACCCAAACGTGCAAACTGCTGTAATTCCTCTTGCATAGCTTCTACCCAAGAAGGATCTTCAAGTGCCTTACGAGCTGTTGTTGGCTCAACTTGATATAGAAAGCAATTGAATTTAGCAATATTCACAATTCCCGAAGAATGTAAGTTAGCGTAAGCACACAATATGTTATTATCACTTGACGAAGCAACTTGATGACGTGTACGAACGCCCACATCAAGTTCTCCAATGATATTTTCCTGTGGATGATATCCATGAATCCGAAGAGTGGGATTTTCAGGACAACAACATTATCAAATAAGTTAGTGTAATGTTCACCCAACTCGGGGGATGAAGCATTATCACTGTCAAGATCAATAACTTGAATTTCAGCTTGATTATCATCAGAAGAAGTAGAAACATTATCAATAGCAACTGGAGAGACAACTTGAGATTCTTCAGTTGGAGCATCTGGTTGAACTTCAACTGCATTAGAACTTGAAGATCCTGGAATGTTCTAATGATCTTCAAAGTATGCTCGAACCAGATCTTCATCGATGTGTTCAGTCAAAGGAGTAAAAGAATTAAATAAACTATCGTAGTCAAACATCCAGTCTGGACCTTTCCCTTGAGGAGGAGTTGTGTACTCTTGACAGTCCACATGGTACCATTCTTCAACACAGCCAGATGTGAAATTAAACACCCTTTTCTTTGGACATGCATATCCCAAGAAATACCCTTCGATAGCTTTTTCTTCAAATTTACCCGAATCCTTCTTCAACATTGTACACTGACACCCAAATGGTTCCTGGTACTTTAAATTAGGTTTTCAATTATTTAAGATCTCGTAGCTTGTCTTCTTGAGTCGTTTCACTGTTAGAACTCGATTAAGCGTTTAACAAGCTGTATTCACTGCCTCATTCCAAAATTGAATGGGAAGCTTTGAATCAGCGAGCATTGTACGTGCAGCTTCAATCAGAGTTCTATTTTTCCTTTCAGCAACACCATTTTGTTGAGGTACATAAGGTGCACTATATTCTCGGTGAATTCCCTTTTGAATACAAAAGAAATCCAATATAGTGTTTTTGAATTCAGTACCATTATCACTTCGGATTCTCCTCACCTTTTGTTTGTACAGTGATTCGATCTTAGTAATAAGGTTTTGTACCAAAACTGGTGTTTGATCTTTTGAACTCATAAATAACACCCTTGAATATCTTGAATAATCATCTGTCACTACAAGACAATACCAGTCTCCAGAAATACTCGCACGATTCACTGGACCAAACAAATCCATATGAAGTCGTTCAAGAGGAGTATCAATGGAATTCAATAATTTAGAAGGATGTATCTTCTTCTTCTGCTTGCCCCTTTTTCATGCAACGCAGTGATCAGATAACTTAAAATACTTTTAACGACACACCCTCAACTAAGTCATTTGCCATTAAATAATTCATCTTTCTGACATGTATGTGACCCATTCTACGATGCCATAGAATCGAGTCTTTCTCGGTTGCTTTAGAGACAAAACATGTTTTGATCGATGTTGATATCTTAGAACTCATAATTAAGACATAAATATCATTTGATCGTGGTGATGGCATGACAACCATGTCCTCGGGAATAACATAACCCGGTTTCAAGATAAGACACTCTTTGTCAGTAAATATCGTAGTGTACTTTTTATCACAAATCTGCGAGACACTCAATAAGTTATGATCAACCTTGTCGCAATAATTCACTTTCTCAAACGTAATGTGACCATTTGAAACTTCACCCTCTTGTGTGATCATGGCCCAGAATTCCCAGCAAACGCTACATAACCCCCTTGAATATTTCTTACGTTGGTTAATAGGTCGAGATTCCCAGTGATATGATGAGAACATCCGCTATCCATGATCCAGTTTTCACCAGAAATGGTCTTGGATGAACCCTACACACAAACAAAAGTGATTAGTTCAAAAAGGCAGCTCAGGCCTCAGTCTTGGGTACCTTTTGGTTTTCTCTTTGATCATTAACTTTAACAGATTTCAAATGTTGTTCAGCCACTTGTGAATAAGTTACTGGCTTCTTAGACTTTCATCTTAAGTACGCTTCCTGAACAATGTTTGAATTCTTGTTTTGACATATAGGTTCAGTTGGAATGAATTTTGGTTTCACTTGACCGTGTGTCTCATTGATATGAAGAACCTTCCGAGGATTCACATCAGAGAACAAAATATGAGTATCATCAGCATATGACACAGGTCTTTTCAGGATCTCCTTGACTACTGGAATTGGCTTAGATTTGTCCTTGATAAAAGGATGAAGATTCTGATAGTTTTGCTGACTACAATTCCTCACAACATGACCTTGTTGACCGCATAAAAAACAAGTTCGCATGTCTACATGATGATGTTTAGAAGAAATTGGAATAAATGATGCAGATGGTTGATGATGACTCACATTTTTAGTCATGCTCTTAGCAAACTCATCAGATAATTCAGATTTCTTCTTTAAATAAAAATCTAAATTAGAACAGTTCGAAAAGTTTTTTAGTGTATCTGTTCCAGTTGATTTCACAAAGTTAATCTTCTTATCTTGTTTTAAAAATTGTTTTGCCTTAGTCAATGGATCAGATTGAAGTGATGTTTTTGTTTGAGCATACACACGTTCAAGTTCTTGAATTTTTGAAGTTTCATTGACAAAAACACTCTCAATAAGATCAGGTTTGATAATACTTAATGGAATATCCTTTTCAGTGAACATCGTATCCATTCCCTTTAACTTAAAAACTCTAGCCGATGAAGACTTAGAACTCGGAGGATTAATGAAACGCATTAAGTCCTCGTCAGAAATCTTTGGTTTAACTGAATTCTTTGTCCTCACTGGTTTGGTTTTCACAGTTTCTTCCTTGTTCATTTCAGACTTGAATGAACCATACACAGCTTCCTCAAACTCTTGAGGTTTGTAAAGAATATGAATAGAACTAGGAATGTACTTATTCTTGTGTATTATCTCAGTTCAAACACATCCTCAATAATCACTTTGTCAACATTTTCAACAAAGACCCTTTTACTTTCCACATGAGGTTTTTGAGGAGCAACTTGGGGTTTGACAACTTCAGATTTAACCAGTTTAGGTTTTTCAGAAATCACAGATTTTTTTTGAATCAAATCCTCTTCTTTTCTTGCAAAAGGGTTAATTTTATAATCATTATGAAAAGGTGGTGGAATTTCAACAAAACCAATACCTTTCTTAGAATCCTTTTGTTTTCCAGATACCTCAATGATTTCATTCAATAGAAAAGATTAATTTCTAAATTTCCCCAATTTGTTCTTCAACTCAAGAACCTCATTCTCAAGCTCAGTTATCTTAGAACGATGTTTGAAAATTTCCTGAAACTTTTGGTCATTAATAGTCATTTTCACAGATAACTCGGCTTTGAGATCGTGATTACTTGTCGACAATGCTTCAATATTTTCTCGAGATCTCCTTTGAGATTCAAGAGATTGTCGATAAGTATCCTTAAGAGAAGCAATTTCTCTTATAAGATTATCATTTTGTTTTTTCAATGCTTCTAACTTAGATTTGTTAGATTCATAGTCAAAACATGATGTTTTAACACATGAAGTAATAGCAGCAGAATTATCAATCAAAATACTGAAGAATTCTCTTGATTGTAGCTAGGTGAGTCACTCGTGGACTTGCTTGAAACCTAGCACAAAGACAAACAGCAAACATAATATCAGGGCGAGAAGCCGTTAAATACATTAAAGAACCAATCATGGCACAATAGAGGGTAGGATCAACGGAATCCTCCAATTCATCCGGTGATAAATTGTGCCCTATTGGAAGAGGAGTAGAAGGGATTTTTCCGGCAGAAATCTTGAATCGGCTCAAGACGTCATTCACATACTTAGTCTGGTGAATAAAAATTCAGTGAGCAGACTGGTGAACCTGTAATCCTAAAAAGAAATTCATCTCTCCCATCAAGCTCATCTCGAACTTTGTTTGCATGGACTTCTCTAACTCCTTACACAATGTGTCGTTTGTAGACCCAAAAATAATATCGTCAACATAAATCTGGAATAGAAGAAGATCATCACCAACAGTTTTATGAAATAAAGTGCAGTCAACAGTTCCTCGTTTGAAGCCATTATCTGTCAGATGGTCAGCGAGCGTGCCATACCAAGCTCTCAGGGCTTGATGTAGACCATACAGAGCCTTGTTTAATTGGTAAACACGGTCAGGATAATCAGGATCTTCAAAACCAGGTGGTTGTTGGACAAACACTTCCTCGTGTAATTCACCATTGAGAAAATCACTTTTAACATCCATTTGATAGACATTAATATACTTATAAGCTGCATAAGCCAGGAAGATTCGAATCGACTCTAATCTTGCAACTGGAGCATATACCTCTAGGTAATCAATACCCTCTTGCTAATGAAAATCTTGCACCACTAGACGTGCTTTGTTTCTGACAATCACCCCTCGATCGTCCTTTTTACACTTAAATACCCACTTAGTTGGAATGGATTTCTTGACTCTAGCAGGTTTGTCTATTAAATCCCAAACACCCAAACGTGCAAATTGCTGTAATTCTTCTTGCATTGCTTCTACCCAAGAAGGATCTTCAAGTTCCTTATGAGCTGTCGTTGGCTCAACTTGAGATAGAAAGCAATAGAATTTAGCAAGATTCACAATTCCCGAAGAATGTAAGTTAGTATAAGCACACAATACGTTATTATCACTTGACAAAGCAACTTGATGACGTGTACGGACGCCCACATCAAGTTCTCCAATGACATTTTCCTGTGGATGATATCCATGAATCCGAAGGGTGGGATTCTCAGGAACAACAACATTATCAAATAAGTTAGTGTAATGTTCACCCAATTCGGGAGATGAAACATTATCACTGTCAAGATCAATAACTTGAACTTCAGCTTGATCATCATCAGAAGAAGTAGAAACAGTATCAATAGCAACTGGAGAAACAACTTGAGGTACTTCAGTTGGAGTATCTGGTTGAACTTCAATTTCATTAGAACTTGAAGATCGTGGAATGGTCAAATGATCTTCAAAGTATGCTCGAACCAGATCTTCATCGATGTGTTCAGTCGAAGGAGTGAATGTATTAAATAAACTATCGTAGTCAAACATCCAGTCTGGACCTTTCCCTTGAGAAGGAGTTGTGTACTTTTGACAGTCCACATGGTATCATTCTTCAACACAACCAGATGTGAAATTAAAACCCCTTTTCTTTGGAGATGCATATCTCAAAAAATACCCTTCGATAGCTTTTTCTTCAAATTTACCTGAATCTTTCTTAAACATTGTACATGGACACCCAAATGGCTCCAGGCACTTTAAATTAGGTTTTCTATTATTTAAGATCTCATAGCTTGTTTTCTTGAGTCGTTTCATAGTTAGAACTCGATTAAGCGTATAACAAGCTGTATTCACTGCCTCATTCCAGAATTGGATAGGAAGCTTTGAATCAGCAAGCATTGTACGTGCAGCTTCAATCAGAGTTCTATTTTTTCGTTCAGCAACACCGTTTTGTTGAGGTACATAAGGTGCACTATATTCTCTGTGAATTCCCTTTTGAATACAAAAGAAATCCAATATAGTGTTTTTGAATTCAGTACCGTTATCACTTCGGATTCTCCTCACCTTTTGTTTATACAGTGATTCGATCTTAGTAATAAGATTTTGTACCAAAACCGGTGTTTGATCTTTTAAACTCATAAATAATACCCAAGAGTATCTTGAATAATCATCAGTCACTACAAGACAATACCAGTCTCCAGAAATACTCGCACGATTCACTGGACCAAACAAATCCATATGAAGTCGTTCAAGAGGAGTTTCAATGGAATTCAATAACTTAGAGGGATGTGTCTTCTTCTGCTTGCCCTTTTTGCATGCCACGCAGTGATCAGATAACTTAAAATTCTTTAACGAGACACCTTCAACTAAGTCATTTGCTATTAAATAATTCATCTTTCTGACATGGATGTGACCCATTCTACGATGCCATAGAATCGAATCTTTCTCGGTTGCATTCGAGACAAAACATGTTTCAATCGATGTGGATACTTTAGAGGTCATATTTAAGACATAAATATCATTTGATCGTGGTGATCGCATGACAACCATGTCCTCGGGGATAACATAACCCGGTTTCAAGATAAGACATTCTTTGTTAGTAAATATCGTAGTTTACTTTTTATCACAAATCTGCGATACACTCAATAAGTTATGATCAACTTGGTCGCAATAATTTACTTTCTCGAACGTAATGTGGCCATCTGAAACTTCACCCTCTTGTGTGATCATGCCTCCAGAATTCCCTGCAAACGCTACATAACCCCCTTGAATGTTTCTTACGTTGGTTAATAGGTCGAGATTCCCAGTAATATGACGAGAACATCCGCTATCCATGATCTAGTTTTCAACAGAAATGGTCTTGGATGAACCCTACACACAAACAAAAGTGATTAGTTCAAAAAGGCAGCCCAGGCCTCAGTCTTGTGCACCTTTTGGTTTTCTCTATGATCATTAACTTGAACAGATTTCAACTGTTGTTCAGCCACTTGTGAATAAGTTACCGGCTTCCTAGAATTTCGTCTTTAATAAGCTGCCTGAACAATGTTTGAATTCTTGTTCTGACATATGGGTTCAGTAGGAACGAATTTTGGTTTCACTTGACCATGTGTCTCATTGACATGAAGAACCTTCCGAGGGTTCACATTAGAGAACAAAATATGAGTATCATCAGTATACGACACGGGTCGTTTCAGAATCTCCTTGACCAATGGAATTGGCTTAGATTTTTCCTTGACAAAAGGATGAAAATTCTGATAGTTCTGCTGACTACAATTCCTTACAACATGACCTTGTTGACCGCATAAGAAACAAGTTCGCATGTCTACATGATGATGTTGAGAAGTAATTGGAATAAATGATGCAGACGGTTGATGATGACTCACATGTTTAGTCATGCTCTTAGCAAACTCATCAGATAATTCCGATTTATTTTTTAAATAAAAATCTAAAGTAGAACAGTTCGAAAAACTTTTAAGTGTATCTGTTCCTGTTGACTTCACAAAGTTAACTTTCTTAGCTTGTTTTTCAAATTGTTTTGCCTTAGTCAATGGATCAGATTGAACTGATGTTTTTGTTTGAGCATACACACGTTCAAGTTCTTGAATTTTTGAAGTTTCATTGACAAAAACACTCTCAATAAGTTTAGGTTTGATAATACTTATTGGAATATGTTTTTCAGTGAACATCATATCCATTCCCTTTAACTTAAAAAACTCTAGCCGATGAAGACTTAGAACTCGGAGGATTAATGAAACGCATTAAGTCCTCGTCAGAAATCTTTGGTTTAACTGAATTCTTTGTCCTCACTGGTTTGGTTTTCACAGTTTCTTCCTTGTTCATTTGAGATTTGAATGAACCATACACAGCTTCCTCAAACTCTTGAGGTTCGCAAAGAATATAATTAGAACTAGGAATGTTCTTATTCTTGTGTATTATCTCAGGTTCAAACACATCTTCAATAATCACCTTATCAACATTTTCAACAAAGACCTTTTTACTTTCCACATGAGGTTTTTGAGGAGCAACTTGGGGTTTGACAATTTCAGGTTTAGCCAATTTAGGTTTTTCAGAAATCACAGATTCTTTTTGAATTAAATCCTCTTCTTTTCTTGCAAAAGGGTTAATTTTATAATCATTATGAAAAGGTGGTGGAATTTCAACAAAACCAATACCTTTCTTAGAATCTTTTTTTTTTCCAGATACCTCAATAATTTCATTCAACAGAAAAGATGAGTTCCTAAATTTTCCCAATTTGTTCTTCAATTCAAGAACCTCATTCTCAAGCTCAGTTATCTTAGAACGATGTTTCAAAATTTCCTGAAACTTTTGGTCATTAATGGTTATTTTCACAGATAACTCGGCTTTGAGATCGTGGTTACTTGTGGACAATGCTTCAATCTTTTCTCGAGATCTCCATTGAGATTCAAGAGATTGTCAATAAGTATCCTTAAGAGAAGCAATTTCTCTTATAAGATTATCATTTTGATTTTTCAATGCTTCTAACTTAGATTTGTTAGATTCACAGTCAACACATGATGCTTTAACAAATGAAGTAGCAGAAATAGAGTTACTAACCTCATTGATCTTGGCCATGCAAGCAAACATTGATTCAGAAGGCTTGTCGCAAGAGTCGTCAGAATCAGATCCAGAATCGTTATCAGAAGACATCTCACTACCAGTAGCATCTCGACAATCTTTATGTAACCCAAACATAGCCAAATTTGCTTGAACATCATTACATAGTAACCGTTGTGACCAATCAGTTCCATCTGCTAACATTGCTTGTGTTGTAGAAGAAGATGGTTTCTTTTCAGCATCACTTCCTCGTGGTGTTGAAGCATTTTGACTTTGACCACGAGGTCCAGTGTATTCTTTCCTTGGTTTGTCACATTCCTTCGCGAAATACCCAAATTCTTGACAATTATAACACTTTACCTTTAATTTGTCAAAACCCAACTTCTTGTTTAACACTGGAAAATCTTTTCCAGTTCTCTGCATGAATCTTTTAACTTTACGAACGATCATCGCCATGTTCCATTTAAAATCCATGATTTCTAGATCATCTGGATCTATCTGATCATAGTCCTCATCTGTTAAATCATTCGTGGCAATTTTACTACTCACTAAGTTTTCATATGAAGACATAAAAGCCGTCAGAAAAGCAAAGTTTTGCTCAGCTTCCTTCATATTAACACTAGGTGATGTAGCAAATGGATTGGTACTAGTTGAACTTCCAGAACCACCCGAATTACAAGCAGAGTAAAAACAAACTTTTGGATCATTAAACATTGTTGATTCTTTTTCACTTGCCGCATGAGTAAGAAAAGCAGTGATTGGAGAGATTGTTGAACTAAGAGGCATACTTCCACCATAGAAAGCAGGATCTTGATTTTCTTTGGAGGATTTTTGACACTTAAGATCATATTCTCTAGCTTCGATCTTCCGTATAAATTCAAGTGCCGTCAAGTCTTCATTCAGAAAATAATCATTCTCTTTTAAAACCATTAGAAATGTTGAGTAGGAACTTGGAAGCACACTTTTAATAGTGTCAATTTTATCTCTTTCAGAAATTTCCATTTTCATCCTGTCCATTTCAGCAATTAAATGACTAAATCTTGTAGTCATCTCTTCAACTGTTTCTCCTTTCAATAAATTAAAGTTTCGAAAATGAAACTTGAGCATCACTTTCTTACTCTCAGCTGTGTTTCCCATGCTTCTCATACGCAGATGTTGAAATAACGAAGCACATCTCTTGATACTACCAACTTGATGAAAGATATTTTCTGGTAATGCCATAGTCAAAGTAGAATATGCCTTTATCTCGATTTCTAAAGCTTTCTTCTCTTCTTGTGAGTATTGAGAAACGGCTTTAGGAGTATACCCAATAGTATCATCACCAATCATTGGTGCAACATAAACTTCATCAAGACAATATGAGCAGTCAGGATGAACAGATCCTAAATGTGCACGAAACCGAGGTTCCCATTTGGCAAAGTCACTGAACTTCATCAATCTTGGACATTTAGAATGTGAACCTATCTCGGTATCAAGTTGTAACATCTGTTGCATCAACATGTTTTGAGAAGCTAATGCATACATACCGGCCATCTTAAAAAAATTTCAAAAATTTAAAGGGTATGAACAGTTATAGCAAACTGTGAATAGTTATAGCGAACTGTGAACAGTGTTTAACGAATCAATGAACAGGTATCAGTAACGAAGTACCTTAACGAATGAGGTGAGTGTTTTAGGGAATCAATAGTCAACTTAACGAATCACAAATAAGGTTAACGAATCACTCAAATGGCGAAACAGATAACGAATGAGATGAAGGTTTAACGAATCACAAGTCAACTTAACGAATTGACCAAACGAATTGACCAAGTCAACTTAAAGAATTGACCAAACGAATCACAAAGGATTAGTTTATCGAGTCAGATGATAATTAGTAACGAATCACTAAGAAATGCCTAACGAATTAATATAACGAATCAGCTACAGTTGATTAGCGAATCACACTATAGCGAATCAGGTTGTTACAACCGTTTGTAACAAACTCTAACACCTTATGCCACGTGGCAAAGGTTGTTATGACACAAATCCCAAGAAGAACACGTGTCACACGAATCGGTTAATCTAGTTAACGAACTAGATAACACGAATCAATAACTCATACGAACTGGCTAACGAACAAGGTAGCGAAGTAACACTGTTGATAACGAATCACCAAGAAACATATAGCGAATCACCAGGAAGAAGATAGCGAATCAAGTTCATCTTCAAATCTTCAAAGTAATTTCCAGAAATTATGAAGATTAACCCAGAAACCTAGAAATACCAGATCTGTAATACTACTTCGTTACTCAACCAAAACACACAACTAACCAATCAAAATCCTCGTAAACCAATTCCGAATCCAATACACATAACCTCGTAACCGATTAACACCTTAACCAAATCAAATTCAACAAAAACAAACACTCTGTTTCGGACTTAAACCGAAACCAAAATTAAATCACTCAAATCCAAATCAAACCTCAATTCCTCTTAACCACACCTATCCATACCTTAACCAACACGAATTCCATTCAATCCGTCCATAATTCAACCAAAATAAACACAAATTGATTCAAAATCAAACAAAAACCGAAAAACTTGAAAACAATAACAATTAAAACACCAAATCAAGTGTAAAGAGCACCAACAGCTCCGATACCACTTGTTTGAACCCGGATTAACAGTCGATAACAATAAAACAAATCTCAGATCTGTAAATTATCCAATTACCACTATTAAAGATCTAGCTCATAATTAACCTTGATTTAATGTTTTGTATATGTATATATATTATCAATAATGTTAAGGTGAAGCTTGAGAGAGAGTAATTACTCAAAACTTTTCTCAATAAACTTATATCTCCCAAAAACTTAACTTACAAGTGAACAGTTGTTCACTATATATAGAAGGCGACCTGGTTCGCTAACATCCCCTAGCGAACCAGCTTCCCCTTCATTACATAACTTAACATAACGAACCACCCCCTGATTCGTTAACATCCCCTAACGAATTTGGAGAGAATACATTATAATGTCTTAGTTCGCTAACTTCCCTAGCGAACTAGACTTAACCTTAACGAACTAGTCTTAGTTCGCTAACATCCCTAGCGAACTAGACTTAATCTTAACGAACTAGTTAAATATAAACATTAAATATTACATTAATTATCATATAAATATTAACGATAAATACAAAGACTCTAGACGCAAAACCGTGCACTAACAATCATCAACATCTAGAATATCATCAATTGACTTTTTCTTTTGAGTTTTTTCAGGGGTTGCATTGATCTTCATTCTCAGCAATGGATTACCCCGTTGATTTCATCCTTTCTCATCAGATTCCTCACCTCAGCAGGTTCACTGGGAAAATTTTCAACTTGAGCAATCAAATCCTCCAATTCTTCATCAATAACATCATCCTTCTTCTTTGAGGTTTCATCGTCATTATTTTCCTCAGTCAACACCACCTCCTCATTATCACATCCATCTTCATTGATCATGTCAGTTTGTGACTCAGTACCAATAGCATCAGTTGATATGGCTTCAGTTAGAATGTTTTCATTTTCATGTCCAGCCGCATTCACATTAGCAACGACCTCCTTCTCAACCACCTCCTCAGCAACCTTCTTCAGTGATGTCATATCAGCCACATCATAATCTTGCTCTCCTCCATCTGACTCATCCGCTTCATAATCACATTCATCTATGCTCCTCTCTTCACTATCATCCTCCTAATCACTTTTTCCATACAAATCACATAGTGCTTTCAGTGTATCGTCCTTCACAACATCATCTTCATTGGCTACAGGCAGATTCTCTCCATGTTTTGGTGCAACTGTGGTCTTCTCAACCTCAACTTCCAGGGTTTGAATCATTTGTTATGCCTGAGCCAACGGAGATTCCAGTTCAGCATTCCTCCTTTTCAAGTCATCATTTTGCCTCCTCAAATCAACATTTTCAACCACGATATCTAAGTGTCTTTTGAATAAATAGTCACAAGGGGAAGGGGAATGTATAGGTGAAGGTCAGGATAGGTCAGGAATGTTGGATTGGGGTTGGATGGGTTCATAGGTTGGGATAGATTCATGGGTTGGGCTTTCAAATATATCTGTGCTGGTGGATGATAATGGGTTAATGTTTTGGGCTAAAGGTTGTCGTGTAAAGGTGTGGATAATCTTAAATATAGGTTGGTCAGTTGTTTGGGATTGAGTTGGTGATTGGTAGGGTGTGTTTGGTTGGTTAATTAGGTGTGTTGGGATTTGTTCTGGATATATGGTTCATGGAAAGGTAGGTCTTGGGTCGGGATTATGGGTTGGTGTTGGATTTGGATTTGAGGTGGGCCTTGGGTTTGTGTTTGGGTTTGGTCTTGGTTTTGGATTTGAGGTGGGCTTTGGGTTGGTGGAGATTGGGTATGTATTGGTGGTGATGGGATGCAAGGTTCATTTTCTTGTGCTGGGGATGATATATATGGTTTGTTGTCTTGTGGTGGGGATGGTATTTGGTGTTGTGGTGGGGATGAGATTTATTGTTGGGTGGGCTATTTGGTGAGGCTGGTGGTGTAGGTATAAGCTGGTTCTCCTCATGTGCCTCAGCATGTATTTCAGGTTCAACAATCAAATTTCCTCCATCATTACCTTCAACATCTCCTCCATCATCTCTATCATCATAATCATCATCACCATCTTCATCACTCTCCTCTTCCTCCTCGGAAGTCACATGAGGTGACTTTGGTACAGGCATTATCTCCAAATCATTATTCAACAGCCACGATAAAATATCAAACTCAACATCAGGATTGAAGTTGCTTGTGGGAGCCAACTTTGCTATCCTTTTATACACATTTGGATCTTGCAGTAAGTGTGTTGTGCCCATGGTTGGCAAATATTGTAGCACCTGGTTGAATATAATCTGTAGGAATCTTGGGTAGACCAAGAATTTTTCTTTGTTAGGCTTCCTCAGATTAGCAACCAATCCTTCAAAAATCATCTTTGAAAAATTAAACGGCTGTCTAAATACAACAGCCAATATGGGATTAGCAGCCCTTCCTCTGTGCATAATCTTGAACTATATGATGTATCAGAAACCTATAAAGGTTAGGGAACATGCCCTTTTTAAACAGACCTTCATGTACATCACCCCAATATCCCATAGTCTCCTGAAAAATAGCCAATAATCGATTTGTGGAGAAATGGATTGGGGCTTCAACAACATTATTCAGTTGTAAGCTTGCCCGAATAAGTTGTTTAGTAATCACAATCTCCTGTCAGGCAACGGTAGCCTCTATCCGCCTACTCTGGAATCATCGTAGAGTTGGGCAGAGTGCCAGAAATCTAGTTGATGATTTCTATAAATAACCGAGCACTCTGTTAATGAAAATCGTAAATTCGATCTTTGTAGCCATCTAATCATCAGTGCCACCGCTTCATTATCAGGAGTAATTTGAGCAGAGCGCACATCTTTTGCTTCTTCTCGAACGGATATGTAGGTTCAACCTCCATATATGTACATACATAAACGATAAACACATTCAAATTAGAAAGTAGACATAAAGTTCACAAATTTGATATGTTTTATGTTATAATTTGAAGAAGTAAAGAGAAATGTCTTTAAGAACCTGTGCTTTGACAAATTAATAACCTACAGAGAAAACAGAAATGTCAAATTAGGTGAAATTGAAGGTGTAATTTCACATAATCATTGTCGGAAAACATTCAATTGAAGCTTACAGGGTTGGATTAAGTGGGCTGACCAAATTAGGTTAGGAAAATTAAGAAACGATTAAAATTTTGGAATGAGCGATCTTTGGTAATAATGCAGCAGTCGGAAGAGGTAGAACGTAAATTGAAAATTATTCTAAGTCTCCCTTATATACCCTTTGCATTTTGAAAGTGGGTTCTAAAAGAATTTTGTATTTTTGTGGGAAAAATTTGTCAAAATATCTAAGTAAATATCTTCCCTTTTGAAAACATGCTCGATAAAGCACATTTTACAAATCTTGCTAGGAAAAGTTTATTCACAAAGCTTGCTAGATAAAGGTTATTTACAAAGCTTGCTAGGTAAAGTCCAGTTTTTCAAAGCATGCTCGTTCTAGAATTTGTTAGATATTAAAGTAATAGAGATATCCTAAGTAAATAAAGTGAAGGAAGCTTACTCGAAATACAAAATTGCTCGAGAAATAAATTACAAGACAAATAATCAGTTATAAATAATCAAATAGGCAACATTGTTAGGAATCAATAAAGAATCCCAAAATAATAACTTAGAGATATTTCTAATTGTCAACCCTGCTCGAATATGTTGAGTCAAAGATTTGACCTGAAATGACTTAAGAAAGATTAAGTGAGATTGGAATCTTCTCAACACTCCTTGTAAACGGCTAAGTATGGCAACCGAGCACACTTGGACATACTAGCAGGGTTTTACTTGATCTAGTAAGGTATTTTGCCTATCCGGCAAGGTTATCTTCTTGAAGTCTTTTTGAGCGATAATCCGAGCAGGGTTCACTTTGTCTAGAAAAGTTGTTCTTCAGTCGAGCACAGTTTGCTTACTAGAAAACCCTTGAATTAACCAAGCTTTTGAAGCCAAGTATCTAGAAGATCTAGCTAGGTTTGATTAATAAATAGTAGTCCGAGCATGCTTGTGAAACGTGATCAAGAAATATTCTAAGTACTTTCTCTAGCAAGGTTCAACCCCGAGCAAGCTACAGTGCTACCAACACAGTTCAAATAGTGTTGCCATCAATCTATGGTTTGCTTAATAAGTTATCTTCTAACAAAGGGTTGAAGGGATTCATGAAGAACAGTTTGCTCGTAGGACCATATCGAGTAAAGTTTGCCATGGTCAAGAAGATTGAAGTCTTCTAGGTGAGTATTTTCTTAGAAAAATACTCTAGGTAAAGTCTACCCGGAGAACTGTTCACCAGAATGCTTTAAGGTTACCAACTCTACTCGTACAAGACAAAAGGAACAAAGCCTACTCGGAGAAGACAATTGACACAAAGTCTACCCGGAAGACCTGTTTTTACACTTAGTATATTTTTGAATATGTAATATGATTATGTACCAATCATTAGGGTTTCTAGAAGGAATGACATCTGTCAGGTGGTGGCAGGCCTATAAATAGAATACTTTAGGGCACGCCTACCACGGATTTTGCCACTTCATGCTTTTCAGACCTAATCGAATATTCCTGATTGAGTGTGACGGTTGTCATAAGATTAGTACGGATAAACATTCCTTACAAGAAACCCTAATCGATTTACATTTGTATGAAACCTCTTTATAAATGAAAATCTTTTGAGTTATTGTTTGTGTTTGTCACATTTATTAATCCTTAAGCAACACCCTGTTTGTTTCTGATTCTGCTATTAACAAACAATTTTCTTATCTAAATTAGCAATCGTCATTAACCTTCTTGTCGACACATTTATTGTGTGGGTTATGACTTTATTGTGAGTGTGAGCGATCATTTCTCGGGACCTGACAAGTGGTATCAGAGTTTGTTTGTTGCTGTTTGCTGATTATTGATTGAAGACGAAGAATGACGTAAGCAGGAACTGTTCCATTGAATATTGACGTCAGCACCTCTGTTCTTCATTTTTTTTCTAGATCTGCAAATATCCGGTGTCTTCTTTTACTTACTTTGATTAAAGTTTACATTTTTATTACTTAATCTTGCTCCAATGGAACCAGATACATAAGATATGAAGATTTGATTCTCATATCTGATTATTTTCAAAATTTTTGATTTTAACTCTATTATGGAAATACTGTGTTTATGTTTTTCAAAATACCAAAATGTCTGGTTTTGAAGAGCAAGAAGTTTCCACTAACAAAATTCCTAGACTGTACAGACAGGAAAATTTCACCAAATGGAAGGTATTGTTTGAGGCTGTTGTGTGCTATAATGCTGTTGATATTTGGAACTCAATCAAGAATGGTCGACAAGCTGTTGATGGTGCAAACCCAAACGCTTCCGTGCGTGATAGGATGAGGAAGGTGGACGACAGGGCCTTAGCTATGATCAAGCTGGGTTTATCTTGGGAAATTTTGACTAAAGTTGCACATCATGATACAGCTAAAGCTATGTATGATGCTGTGCTTGAGATGTTTGAACGTAACACTGAGCTGAAAAATATCAAGAAACAAAGACTCAAGCAACAGCTTGAGAGATTCAAGTACAGGGATGGAGAAATATTGAAATCAATTCTTGATAGATTTCTAGCAATTGTGAATGACCTAAGAACCACTGATTATGTGATAACTGACTTTGATTTGAACACCAAATTGTTGACTTCAATGCCAAAGGAGTGGTATACAGCTAGCAAATTCATCCTTCAGAAACCAAACTTTGAACAACTCAAAGTGGATGATGTAGTTTGCTTTCTTCAGGCTGCTGAGATAGAGATGATTGAGAATGAAATGATAAAAGAAGAGAAACCATGTTTCCAGGTGTCCAATTCTTTTATTGCACCTATGGGAAATTTGTCAACCAAGAACCAACAACAGATTCCCATCATAGAGAAACCAAATGAACATGGTGTTGATACACCTAAAGCTTTTCTTGGTGGTAGTACAAGTCACCATGGAAACCAGTCAAGGTGTAATGTTCAACTCATAGATGACAATGACTCTGCCTCCATGGCAAGTGGATATTCACCTTATTATGGTGGAAACAATGGTCAAGTAAGAGAAGCTCATGTATTATTCTCTATGTTCACTGAGTCATACAATGCATTTGTAGCCAAGAATATGATTCACACAGGTGTCATCCAAGATGATTTGGAGAAAATTGATGCTGATGACCTCGAAGACATGGATCTGAAGTGGCAGGCAACAATGCTTGCACTTAGAAGCAAGAGGCTATTTAATAGGACCGGAAGATCTCTAGTCTCTGGTCCAAATGAAAGGATTGTCTTTGATAAGTCAAAGGCAATCTGTTACAATTGCCAACAACCTGGACATGTTGCTAAAGAGTGCAATCAGCCTAGAAACTTTCAAGTGAATCAATTCCAGAACCAACAGTCCAGAAATCAGCTGCAATACCAACAGAACCAGCCAAGAAACAACAACTACAACAACTATCAACAGCCCCAAATGAATAATCAACAAGTTGTATCTCAGAATCAAAACTACCAGAGAAACCAGAAACCTCAAACTATTCCAAAAAACCCCAACAAAAACAATCAAAATCAACCTAGAAATCAAGGGAATGTAGCAGTTGCTACACAACATGAAGGGAATTTTGATTGGAGTGATCATGCAGATGACATCACAAAGGCAAATGTTTCTTTTATGGCAAAGATTGAGAATGAGGCTGAATCTTCTTCTTCATAGGTACCTTCACTTTCTACAACTTATTTACTTAAAACAATTGATGCATTGAATGTGAAGGTTGGTAAGCTGGAAAGTGATTGCTTTAGAAGACAAAGCATCATTAACGGGTATGAAACAAGTGATTTAATCAATGATGAAAAGATAAATAGTCTTGAAGATGGTTGTGTGAGCAGTTATGGGAGTCAGTCAAGGTATGTGACTGAGATTGATGGTTTAAAGAAAATGATTGTTGAAGAGAAGGTGAAGAATACCAAGTTACAAGTTGAGAATGAATTTCTGAAGAACTTGGTTTCTACAGGAAACATTTGTGGCATTTTGAACCAAGTGAAAGAGGAAGATAAATACCAAGCTGTTCTACCACCATTCAACAACAATTATTTGTTGAAAGTTGACAAAGAAAAGGGAGAGGAATATCTTCAACAGTTTAGAGATGTATTTCAAGACAAAGAAGAATTTGTTGATATTTACAAGAGGGTTGAGGTAAGTGAAGAGGGAGAGTTTGCTGTAAAGAAAGAAGTAAGGAATGATAAATCAATTGGTATTCAAGTTTCGGATGATGACTTTGCCTCTGATGATCTGAATATGGATGACCTAAGTGACTTAAGTGATCAGATCACAGATGAACAGATACAAGCTGCAGAAAGAAATAGAAGACAGAAGAAACCAGATTCTATATACAAACGTCCATTGTTTCCACCTATGACTCCTAACATGAAGAAACAAAATGAAAGAATGAAGAGAGAACATGTGTCATTTGACATATGTGAAAGGACAAAGGTGTGCTATAATGCAGTCAGGCCACCAAGCAATGCTGTCTTGAAAAGAATAAGTGACAACAACAAGAAAGAGGTAACTGAAACAGTTGTTGGTGACAACTTCATTCCAGTTTATCCAGTTTTTTCAAGTCATGAAGTGCTTGATATTGAAGAAGTGGAAACCATGGAAGAGTATGAGAAGAGGCAGTCAAGGCACAAGGGAAGCCTAGATGAAGAGCCTATGATTATGAACAAAATCATTTTTGTTAAGAGCAAGTCTGAGAGACAAGATATTAAGATTGAAGAGTTTGTCCTTTCTCAATTGACTTTGATGGTCTGAAGACTCAGAAAAAACTTGGGGTTAAACCACCAAGACCAAGTGAGAGATTCAAGAAAGGAATGCTCATGAAAATTTCAAAGAAAAAGTGTAATGCTAGAAATGTGATGAATATGGTCACTACACTGATCTTGTAATGAAAGATTCAACTTCAAGCCTTTTCATGTTCCCAATGAGACAATGTTTGGTCAAAACTTTGTGCTTTACAAACAGAAGTATGATGAATACTTGGGAAAAGGAAAGGTGTGTGGAAAGGAGATTATGAGTGAAAATGATCAGAAAGCTGCAGAGAAGGTTAAGAAAGTTGAGTTGAAACCAAAGAAACCTGTGGCTGTACAAGTAAGAAGAAGTAAATCTCCCAAGAAATCAGAAATTATTGTTAAAAAGAACTTTCAACCCTTGAGAATTATTCCCAATAAAGACAAAAAATCAGTTAAGTCTGATGATTCTCAAGGATCTCACCAAGTAATGAAAATATAAGAATCAAAGGTGTCTTTCCTAGAAAGAAACCAACTGAATTAACTGGTGATGAAAAGTTTCATTTGAAGCATGGATTTGAACCTCAAGGATTTCTTTGGAAACCTAAGGTTGAAGTGAAGGAGGAAAAGAATACTGATGTGAGATATTACTCTGACACAAAGGACTATGTAGTGAATGACAATCAAAGCACAACATCTTTTGTGAAGACTCCTAGAGAATGTGGTTATGAAACAGATAATTCAGATAACATTGAAATTACCCATGAAGATCCTGAACCCATTCCTCTCACAGTCAATGCATCTATTGTTACTATTTCTAATGACTTGCAAGTTGAATCAGCTGGAAGTTCATCATCTAACTAATGACTCTCTTTCATATGTGCAGGAACAGTCCACTCCACCGAATGAAGTATGATATATGGATAGTGGATGTTCTAGGCACATGACTTGTGACAAGAGGTCACTTGTTAACTATGAAGAAAAGTTTGAGGATCTAGTAGCATTTGGCAGTAATGAGAATGGAGGTAAAGTTGTTGGAAAAGGTATCTTGACAAATGGAAAGGTTACATTTGAGAATGTCTTCTATGTAGAGGGTCTACAGTATAATCTCTTAAGCATATCTTACAAAGTTGGTTTTGATGACTCACACTGTTTCATCTTAAGACTTGAATATGTTATACCACCCGATATGATCATGATGATGGCCCCAAGGAACGAGAATTTATATGAACTTAACATGAAAGAAGCTGTTTCAAGGGGTGATACATGTTTTGTTTTTAAAGCCAGGAAAATGAGTCAAAATTGTGTCATAGAAAGTTGTGTCATGTCAATCTCAAGAATATGAACAGACTAGTCAAGGGTGAGCATGTCATTGGCTTACCTTCTAGAGAGTTTAGATTGGATGAGAAATGTGTTTCATGTCAAAAGGGAAAGCAGCACAAGTCTTCTGATAAGACTAAACTCATCAACTCAATTGATCAAGTGCTTGAGATGCTTCACATGGATCTCTTTGGTCTTGTAAATGTACAAGCAATGGGAAGAAAAGATACCGTTTTGTGATCATTGATGATTTCTCAAGATATACTTGGGTTTATTTCCTAAGTACAAAGGATGAGACTGCTGAACTGGTTATGAATTGTGTAAGCAGAATTGAGAATCAACATGATAAAAGGGTTAAACTGATGAGAAGTGATAATGATACTGAGTTCAAAAAGGGAGTTACTGAGGAATTTTGCAACAACACAGGAATACTTTAACAATTCTCAGCTGTTAGAAAGAGTTCAGAATGGTGTTGCAGAAAGAAAAAACAGAACACTCATTGAAGTTGCAAGAACCATGCTAGCAGATGCTAATCTACCTGTTACTTTTTGGGCATAAGCCATTAATACAGCCTGCTATGTTCAGAGCAGGGTACTAATTAACAAAAGTCACAACAAGACTCCTTATGAAATCTTCTTTAATAGAAAGCCCTACATTAAGTTTCTCAAGCCTTTTGGATGCAAATGTTCTCTTTTGGACACCAAGGATTACTTGAACAAGTTTCAAAAAAAAACCTTAGACTGTTTCTTTGTTGGCTACTCTACAAACTCAAAGGCCTACAGAGTATATGTGAAAGATCACTTGAGTGTGATTGAATCATCTGATGTAGTCTTTAATGAAAATCAGTTCAACACTGTTGATGGTGCAACATAGCTTTTTGACCTTGCGAAACTGGTCAAGTCTTTCAAGATTTATCCTGAAGACTTTGATGATTCACTTTACAAAACCAGTGTGATTGAAGAGTCAAATCAGAGAACATTGGATTTAGAAAAATTATGTAAAAAGGTTGCAAGTAAGGAAAATGAATATACCTTCATAACGGATCCCTCAAGTGCAAATGTTGAGCAAGTTCAAGACAATGATCAAGAAAACAATCAAAGTCCAAAACAAGCTCAAATAGAGGATAATCAAGTCAATCAAACTGTGCAAGATGATCAAGTTCAAAATGAGGAAGATCCAAGCAACCAAACTGATGATGAAGAAACTGCTACAGGGGAAAGGTTTCAAGATTTATTTAACAGATTGAATTTAGGAAACAGTGGTGCATCTACCTCAAGGCAGAACAATGAGGAAGCACTTGCAGTTGATAATGCAACAACTGATTTGATCATTGATGAACCAAATCTCAATTAATCAAATCTTGACACTACTGTGTCTATAGATATGATAGCTCAAACCCCTTATGTTGAAAAGAATCATCCTTTTGAGAACATCATTGGAGACATAAATGAAAGAGTTACAAGAAGTCATTCTGAATCTGCAAACATTTGTTTGTACTCCTGCTTTCTATCCCAAATAGAACCAAAGAACATTGTTCAAGCTCTAAAGGACAGCAGTTGGGTAGAAACAATGCAAGAGGAGTTGGCTCAATTCAGAGATCTACATGTTTAGGAACTTGTGGACATGCCAAGAAACAAATATGCAATTGGAACCAAATGGGTTTTCAGGAATAAAAGGGATTAAGAACAAGGCTAGACTTGTAGCTTTGGGATGCCTACAAGAAGAAGGGATTGACTTTGAGGAAGTCTTTGCTCCTGTAGCTAGACTTGAAGCAATAAGAATCTTTCTTGCTTATGCTGCCTCAAAGAATATAAGGGTATTCCAACTTGATGTCAAATCTGTATTCCTAAATGGAAAGATAGAGGAAGAGGTGTATGTAACTCAACCACCAGGATTTGAGGATTCAGTGTATCCTAACAAGGTGTATAAGCCAAATAAAGCCTTGTATGGACTGCATCAAGCTCCTAGAGCTTGGAATGATGAGTTATCAAATCATTTACTTGAAAATGGTTTCCAAAGGGGAGCTATTGACAAGACTCTCTTCTACAAGATACTGTAGTGTTTTGATTGAAAGTATAATTGTTACTAGCAAGCTACTTGATATGTTTGATTATTCTAGCAAGCTTTGCTGATTTCTAAACTTTCTAGCACACTTAACTGTTTTATAGGTTGATTGTAAGTCAATCTAGCAAGCTTTGTAATTGAACATGTTACTTCCAGCAAGCTTTAAAGTTTTTAAGACTACCTAGCGCATTATGTGATTGTTTAACTGTTTGAATTCATTCTCGCAAGCTTTGTGATTTTGTGTGTGTTCTTGAACTCGTCTTATTATGTTTAAGTAAACTTAAATTCCAGCACACTTGATGATTATGTGAATTTGAATATGTTTTTTTGAAATTACAAGTGTTTTCGGGTAAACTTAGTTTCCTGAGCACACTTTATGTTTCGAGCACACTTTGAAATTTTCAAGTGGTCTCTCAGCATACTTGGTAATTTTTCTTACTTTTGCTTTTCAAGTACACTTTTTGTCTAGAACTCAACTCTAGAACACTTTGCTTATTCAACAGTGTCTCGAGCACACTATGTATAACTGTTTACTTGACTGATTAGTTTCTAACTGTTTATACATTTCGGGTACGGTTTGTGTTAGTCAGACATAAAAGCAAGGTTGACAACTAGGAATGTGTTTAGATATTATTTTGGGATTCTTAATTGATTCCTCGAAAGGTTGCCTATTTGAAGATTTATACTTGTTTATTATTCTTGTGATTTACTTCTCGAGCAATCTTGTATTTTGAGTAAGCTTCCTTCATTTGAATTTACTCAGTTTTATCTCTAAATACTTTACCAATTCTGGACATATTCCAAACCAACCATTCCTTAAGTAGACAAGGGAATTTATGAGCTAAAAGACAAAACAATTTTAAGATTCTCTTTTTATCTGGCGTGCAAAAGAAAAGTAAAATCAAAAGAAATTTATCTACAACTTTTCTGCCAAAATTGTAGAAGTGTACTTTTAATTTGTTTTCCTACAACTGTGTCATTAAGAATGTTTTTGCATCTTGTTTTCAAATTTGAAACTTCACATTTCAAGAGTGACTCACATTTTTGTGTTGTGTGTAGGTTTCAGTAATATTCAAGACAACGGTTTGAATGAAAATATTCTTTAAACTTTAATCTTTATTTAGCTTCTTGTAACCATCTTATTATAAATCTGACTGACATTGAGCGTATATTATTTACAGATAATCAGAAATGAATCCTATTCCGAGCATTCCTAGTTCCTACAAACATCATATTTCGGAGAACTAAAGAAGGCGTTATAAAGAGTTCGATCCCTAATTTATGAGGTTGATAAGACCTCAGCTTCCCCAAAGCAGGAGGAGAAATCATTGAATCAGGGGGGAGAACTCGTTAAAGCTTCTTTCAATTTATGAAGAAAATAGTTCAGATGCTGAAACTGACAATATTTCAGAAGATGAAAAGAATCAACTAGATGAAAGAAAGAAGCAAAAAGGGAAAGAAGTTTCTCTAGAAGATGATAAAGTTCATATTATCAATTATCCAAAAGAGAACATAGTGGACTTAGACATTGATGATTCCGAATTAGAAGCCAAAAGAGTTTATGTACAAAGAATGATAAAAATTCAAGATAGAAAATTTCTAAATCAGACGTTGTTTGATCAAGATTTTACAGAACAAGAAAGATTGATGAAACTATTTGAAGACAAAAAGAAATTAAAGGATGAAACGAAAAATGAAAATCAGAAGGAAGTCTCACAAGAAAAGTATCATTGTCTCTTCTCTTATTTATATTTTAATAAAAGTAAATCAAGAAAAGCAAACAAAAATGGGAAAAAGTAAAAGAGAGAAAATAATAATAATATAAATGGGCACAAAAGAAAAAAAGAAAAGAGAAAGTATAGGGGGTGAAAGGGACAGGATGCCAAATGAAAAGGGTGGATACCATAATGATCGACATTGGGTCTTACCATTGTCATTATTATTCACCCTCCCATGAAAGGTAGGTTGCACCACTAAACATAAATTACCCTATAATCATTTCATTAAATGTAAAATTAATCTATGACCTTGCGGTCTAGCAGGGCAGGGGTGGAACCAGTGTTCGTTCAGGAGGCGTTTACACCCACTCAAGTCTATAGTTCATTTATAAATTTATAATATATTAAGTTTAAAGACCCAAGACCCATCCAAAAAGAAAAATTAGTGTCCCAAACTTAACTTTTTAAGTTTTAAGCCAAAAATTTTAAGTTCAAATTTAATTTTGTTATGAAAAATAACAATTAAGCCCATATTAGTTAATTGTTCAACCACTTTAATTGAAAATTTGGAATTAGTTGAAGACTAACAGATTAGGGTGATGACGGCTTCACATGTGACATCTCAAATTAGATTTATTTTGTAAATTGTGATTTCGAATTCTTGTTTTTATTCTAATATAAAACAAACATACATGATTCATGGTTCATCACTTGTTAATTTATTCTTTCTGTATTTGAATTCTGCAACTGCAAGTCTAGTAACCAATTTCGATCTTCTATTATAAAAAAATAGTACTCTTTTCTTCAAATTCAAAAGGCATGTGATCTTTATTGTCTTATAGTGAATGATTATTTGGTTTACCTTTTTATACGTAGTTTGTTTAATGTAAATTCTTACTTGACCCGTTTTAGTTTGACCCGACCCATTTTGGTTTGACTTATTTTAGTTTAAATTAACGAGTTCTAGGTTAAACTTTTTTTTTTTGTATTTACTGGCTAAATTTTCTAGATCCACGCACTACAGCAGGGTATGGTGTTTGTCCCTACGACATTATAAGAGTATATTTACAATGCAAGGTTAACGGAATATTAGGTGGAAAAAAATTCGTCCTTAAAAAATGTAAAGAAAAAAGTAAATTAAATCAACTTGTAAGTTCCATCGACATTAATCTCTATTATATCCTCTATTTATAATCAACTACATTTGATTATTAAATTAGACTTGTCATACTACACTACATGATTTAAGTTAAGCATTCAGCGTGTAAACTTAAGTTATGCACATCAAACTTGAGTTTGACTCATTTAATTTTAGAAATATTGGTTTTTAATACTTTCATTTTCCTTATTGGTAGACAGTCACGTACTACAGGGTCAGGAGGGTCCGTGGACCCTCCGGCCACCCTCGGACCGATCAAATTTTATACCGAGCCAAGATCTAAAAGTTACGTTTATTGATGCTTTGACCCTTCAATAATCTCCATAGTTGAAAGAAAATAGAAGAGATAAAGTAACACGGCCATAAACTTTTTCTCCGGCAACTGCTAGTCTGTTTTAGGTTTGGAACATGTGGATGAAGCGATAGAGAAGATGAGCTCATTGTTGTTATACTAGCTGGGCTTTTAAAACCTTCGTTGGCCCAATTCAATATCTAATAAAAAGCTAAAAACTATTATTTACAGTGGCGGAACTAGACTTTATAATAGGGGGGTTGTAATCTAACTTATACCTACACGATCGTATATTTATTACTTGTTTTTTTTGGGTGACTGACTACAACCTCTATAGTGAATTTTACTTGCTAACGATAAACAATAAGGCATGTATTTTACCGATCAATTTTTTTGAGTTTTCTACGAAAGTTTATTATAAAACATTTATACATTAAATTAAATCATGTATCAAACAGAAATAGGAATAACGTATTTATATAAATCATAAACAATAGAGAAACAAAAGAATTTATATAATTTCAGTACTAATTCAAACAAAAATATATCTTATTTGAAATTTTTTGTATGACTTGTTATCTCTTAAAGACACTTGTTATCTCTTAAAGACTAGAGAGCAAAAAAATAGACAAATAAATCTGAAATAGTGAGTGGGCCAAAGAACATTTTTAATATATTTATTAGACTATTATTTGAAGTTTAAACTTTAAATTTGTGTTAAGAGTAATTCGTATTTTCCAATTTGTATGTTTATTGTGATTCTAAACTATAAAATGCAAGGAACAAAAAAAATAGGAAAAAGTTTTATGTTAATTTCGGATTATTCGAATAATTTCGGATTATTCAGATATTATCCGAATCCGATCCAAATTGAATTCGAATAGATTCGGATCGGATATTAATATTCCTAATTCGGAGAAGAAAGGATTTCGGATAGGGTCAAAAAGTTTTCAAATCTGAATAACCCGACCCGAGTAATCCGTTATCCGATCCGATGAACACCCCTACAATTAAACCTACCCCTGATGGTCAGGTATAAATATCGTATATTTGTGATTAATTGTATAGTTTTAGTTGGTTTATTGTACGAACAATGGTACTTCATACGTGCTTATTGTGTTGCAGGTCATGGGATATTATTACAACTATTTTCGACTTGTACGTGCACTAGATTGAGTCTTGGAATGGTTGGCACGCAAAACGGAGATAACAGTTGATTAAAATAAAGGTTTTATGTTGTCAATGCTCGTCACACTACACGATGGGTGTGAAGACAGGTCTGTCACGATATGCGACGAACCCAAATGTGAAATCCAACTATGCGCGATGGACATGTCTTCAAGACGTCGCAGTCGCAACTTATATAAAAATCGTTAAAAACATGTTTTATTCTATGTCTTTTATGTTACGAACCCTAGTTCATTATCACGTATTTACAACAGTTTTTGGGTGATTTTGGACAAACATGAAGGTTGTTGGGCCAAGTTTATGTGGTTTGAACTTAATATACTTGTATTGGGCTTTGGGTGCGGGTTCTATGTAAACCGAGAACACCTTTGTGTTCTCGGTGGGCTTTTGTAAGTTTTGGGCCAGTGTTTGGTTTCCCTATATATAGATCATATGGTGTATAGGGTTAAAGTTGTTGGTTTTACTAGTTATTCATTTACAATCATCTTTATAAGTGCTTAAGCACCAAACGTATTTGCTAATACACGTGTATTTCGAAGCAATCTTGTGTCACCATCCTGTGTTAATGTGTGTTCTTGAATCACCAAGTATAAGTATTCTGCACCTATACTTGTTATATTGATATCATAATTGTAGTGATCCAGATTCGGGACTTACAATTGGTATCAGAGCTTTTTGAACCATTAAAGGCTCGGGTTTGATATCAACGATTTAAGATTTCGGTGTTCTTGGTGTTTTAATTTGGTTTTCCGGTGAACAGTGGATCAGGGAAGAAAGAGTGCTATTTTTGGCCATAGATTTGGTTGATTTGGAAAATATTTGAATCCCATAACTCAATGGATTCAGTTGGTTACAAATCTCAATACAATCAAGTCAGATCTTGGCTGAAATCAACAGTTCTCGGCCATCAATCAAGAGATTTCAGTGTTTTCGGCTGAAATCAGCAGTTCTCGGCTTGAATCATCGTTCTCGGTTAACAATTGGAGTTTTCAGTCAAAAGGAAGGTGTTCTCGGTCAAAGTTCGTTTTCGGTCAACATTGGTTCTCGGTCAACTGTGTTTCTCGGTGAAAGTGTGTTTTCTGTCAACTTTGAGTTCTCGGTCAATACCTGTTTTCGGTCAACTTTGAGTTCTCGGTCAATACCTGTTTTCAGTCAAACAGAGATCAAAGTCAAGGGTTCTCGGTAAAAAAATATATATATATTTTTGACGGGAAAAATTTTCTTGAACAAAAATTTTCCAGAATACTCCTTATAAGTAAAAATTCATTTTTGAAAATTTTGGCGATAACATTTTTTTCCGGGTAATTTTCGGTGAATTTTTGGCGGGAAAAAATCGAAAATTTTTGTCTTGAACGAAATTTTTCCTAGACGCTTCTTTTGAGTGGGACATCTCTCTTGAAAATTTTGGCGATCATATATTTTGAAAAATTTTGGCGGGAAAATCAGATCAATTCCTTTTAACTACTCAATGAATTCTCCTCAACTCATCTCAATGTTTGGAGTTACTCTTAATCAGTCTGCTCCCTTACAAGTAGCAAATTCATCTGAGCTAAGGTTTCAATCATGTTCTCTATATTGTGATGAAAAAATAGAAATGTATAAGCTTCATAACGATAGTCTAGTTAGAGATATGGAGAGAATAAAATCTGAAAATTTCAAACTTAAGAAAAATAAAAAAGGTTTTCTAGATAAAATAGAAGCTCAAAAGAAGGACATTTCTAAACTTAATTCTGATTTTAGTTTGAAGTCTTGTCATCATCTTGATGCCAAACAGGAAATCGTTGAATTGACGGCTAAACTGGAAGCCTTCAAGTTAGAAATTCTGAATCTAACAGTGACACTCGTCAATTTCAGGTTAACTCCGTTAACTCAAACTCCGTCAATTCAAACTTAAGATCACTTGATCTATAACGCACATCTCATTACATTTAAACTAGGGTTTAAATGACGCTTGACAATCACTACATGTGTAGTCTTTCGGGATTGCACCGGAACGCAAACGAGTTGACGCAAACCATTGGTGAATAAACGAAAAACATCAAAACAATAATTATGTGATAATTATGTGTTAGACTTATGTGTTATGTGATAACATGGTATAAAACGCTAACTCAAGATGCAAACGAGTTAATTTAAGCTAGAAAAGGAATACTAAAGAGTTGAGGGACCTATGTGTAACATGTTATTGTTAATAATAATATTAAACCCTAACTCTCTTCCCTCCCTCTCTCTAAACCCGACGGCAGCCCCATCCCCTCCCCTCTCTTGCGATTGGCAGCCACCACACACCACCATATCACCTCCTTTTGATCTTGTTCTTCATAATCGGAGCATCCTACACTCGTTTCTAAGCATCTCTCACGTTTCCCTTGGTTGTTTCTGCGTTTTTAAGGTATAAACATGAAACCCTAACATTGTAAATCATGTATTTAGTGTTTGCATGTGTAATTTTGATTAGATGATGATTGATTATGTGTTAGTTATTGATATTGATGATCATATGTGATTTTGAACGGTGAAAGATTATTGAATCATTGATTTCTTGTAAACCGTAGAGGGTTACTACTGATTTTTGTGATTAATTATGCTCGTTACATGTTTTGAGATATGTCGTATGCTTAGGATGCATGTTAGACGATTGTTTGTGCTTGCTGAGTTTTGACAGCAGTGATTGTTAAACTGGAACGACATGTAACTTATTAAATATAAAAGAAAACTGAGCTAATTATGAGTCTACAAGGTAGTACTCTGAGTCTAGTTTTCAGAAAGTCCAACCACGCCTAATTTGGAGGTGTTTTGGTTGCTCAAACGATTTAAATATGATTAAAGGTCAAAACTGGTACTGGACAGATTGTTATGTTTATGTTTAGACGACTGTAACTCGAATGTTTTGATGAGATTGTTGGTTCTACAGTATACTAAGTCGAGTCTAGTTTCTATAAAGTCCAAGTTTGTAATTTTTGGACTGGTAAAAGTTAACTTTTATTATTTTACAAAACTGAATTGCAAATCTGAATTATGAGACCTGCTGTTAGGTTGTTTTGTAATTATTATATCTCATGAATTACAAGATCAAATGGGTTGGTTCCATTTCTGAAAGTTAACATGTTGAGTTAAGAACCTAACCCAATTGGTCTTGCATTAATTGGAATTACCATTTAACGGGAATAACAAATAACATTCTGTTGCGCATGAATTTGACTGCTGTGAGTTTGCTGTGATGTTTTGATCATTGTGAGAAATCTATGTGGAATAAAAATACAATAAAACATGTTCTAGAAACCTAACTCATGTGTGCTTTCGTGAAGATTTTTGGTGAATTAATTGAGATGCTATGATCTGTTGAATAGAGTAATTTTTCAGGTAGAATTCTGTCTTGATGAAACTAGCTGCTGAACTTTGTGAAAATACATGAAACGTAATAATTGCAAGATAATTGTTATGTTTTGACCAAATTGCCCTTGTGGGGATAATTGCTAGTAATGTACACTATTAACACTTGAAACGTAAGTAGTTGTTCACACATGTAACGTATCACAAATGTGCTTGTTAAGTCACACACGATTCACAAACGAAACACGAAACGTATCTTGTGCATAGGTATTATGTGCCGAGTCTAGAGACTCGATAATAGTTCCGACACTTAGAAAATCTCCTTGTTGTTTTAGAACGCGAGTGAGAGTTTTCTGCGACACGCATCACTTGGGTGACTTGTTTTTGGAATTTCTTCGCAAACAGTGAGTTTCATTTTCCCCTTTAAACTTTTTAAACGCTTTCCACTTGGGGGAGATAACATACTCCGAAACGCTTTTAGATTTTGTTATGAAATTGTATATCACTTGTAAAGGCTAAGTGGCAAACGAAATAATTGAAGTCCTTTACACATCGAACCGTTTAGTATTGGAAAATAGCGAGTCATTGTTGAGTAGTACTACTGGGTTTGACAAACCCCACCCAACGCTAAGCTCGACTGGAGGTCGAGTGGGTGTAATCTTGGCTAAACACATTACCATGGTCGGGGATAGACCTGGTGGCAAGGCACATGAGAAACATTCAGCTTCGGTGTCGAACACTTAGTAATACTTTCTTTATAGGCTAGATACCTATAGATATATAATCGATTTAACACTATCTGGTAACGCAAACGCTAAACGCAAAACGCAAACGTAAACGCTTTATTGATATAAACTTGTGAACTCACCAACCTCGTGTTGACACTTTTAGTATGTTATTCTCAGGTAGCCGAGGTGGGCGCGCGGTATTGGATCATGCATTACTTTGAACGTTATTGTTCATGCAAACTTGTTTTAAACTGTTATCAATTGGGTTTTAAGTCGTCCTGCGTGACGCAACTTTTGTCTTATGGTTTTTACGCTTCCGCATTTATTTACACTTGAACGTTTCCGTGGCTTGAAAAACTTTATTTATGGTTTGATTATAACTAATGATTCCGATCCTATTAGTTCACACCCTCTGACGGTAAAACTCCGTTAGTGGATTTTGAGGGTGTGACAGATTGGTATCAGAGCCATTGGTTATAGCGAACTAGAAATTGCATGCATACTAGACTATAACCGCAACGACCCATTAGTTATAATTATATGCACTGCATATGTTTTGTGTAGTCTTTCGTTATCTTTATCTCTTTACCTCATTCACTCATACGCGCGCATACATGGCTTACCTGTAGGGATGTCGACGCTACCATCATCATCATCATCCGACCAGATGACTCATGCTCATGGGAAGGAACCACAGTTACCTACCTCATCGCCGCCCCGCGTAGTCCCGGAACTAGAAGCCCCTGCACCGAAGAGGTATCGCCTGTCTGGAGGCATGTACGAAGACGAAGTTAGCTGGGATTGGTACCCGAATATGATCAGGCGTATGGTCTATCGCGAACAAGTTCCCCCACTACCTCACCCGAGTCGTCCTGCTTACCCCAACACCCTACCACCCATAACCGATCCTGTAGAGCGTGTTCTCGCAGCTGTTGTCTCTTGCTTAGAGCGGGACGTGGGTTTTATGCGCTCGACGAGAGCGAACGTTTCCGGACTGTTAAGAGATGGAACCGAAACGAGGAAATTTCCCGCCTGACCGCGGCTATGAAGGAAATGCAAGACGCTAGTGATCAACAGATGAAGATTATGAGAAAAATGCAAGCCGAGATGATAGACTTGCAAGAGCAACTCCAAGTGGCAAGGACCTGGACAGAGATAGCCTTAGAGCGTTGCGATGTCTTACAAATGCAAATTGCTCAGAACGCAGCGGAACCTGAGGCAGAGCCTGAAGAGGAACCTGAGGAGGAACCGAGGAAGATCCCGAGGAGGAACCCGAAGAGGAACCGGAGGATGAACCGGCTGAGCCAGAGGCACACTTAGAGGTGTCCTCAGACGATGACATCTAGGGATGATAACACCTAGATGGAGGGGTTGTCTCCATCCAAACTATTATTTTCTATGATTTTAAGGATTGGTTTTAAATACTTTGTAGCGAATACAATGGTTTTAATCATGAATTATTATTTGGATTATTACATGGTCATAATGTGATGTTTGTTTATCTTATTTCTTTCTTACCTATCTTTATATTACATGTATGGCGTGTTGCATATGAAACCGAAAAATTCATGTTTAACATTTTATGCTGTGATTTTAGGAAATGGCAGGAAGAAACGCTGGACACGGTCGCGGTAATATCAACTTGACCGCTGCAGAACTCCAAACCCTGCTGAACGACCACGCGGCGGCCGCTCTAGCCGCACATGTTCAGAATCAAGCTGAAGGTCCAACTGGAACGTGTACTTTCAAGAACTACCTGGATTGCAAGCCCAATTCGTTTAAGGGCACTGAGGGAGCTATAGGCTTCCTGCGTTGGGCTGAGAAAGCCGAATCAGCTTTTGAGATGTGTAATTGTCCACCTACTAGTAGGGTCAAATTTGCTGCGGGGACACTGGAAGATTCTGCTCTCACTTGGTGGAACTCAAATGTGCAAATTCTTGGATTAGAATTGGTGAACGCTATGAACTGGGAGGAGTTCAAGAATATGATGCGGGAAGAGTATTGTCCTAGAGAGGAGATTGCAAAGTTGGAATCCGAGTTTTGGTCGTGGAAGATGGTGGGTTCCGAAATTGAAGCCTACACCACCCGTTCTCACGAGTTAGCTGTGATGTGTCCACGGATGGTAGACCTGCCGAGTAAGAGGATCGAGATGTATATCGAAGGGTTGGCACCGCAAATTCAAGGCATGGTGACGTCTTCCAGACCGGCTACGATTCAACAAGCGATCCGGTTAGCTCACAAACTGACGGATCAAGCAGTGACCCAAGGTGCGTTACCACCTAGAGGTTCAACCACTAAAGCTCGTGACAACCCGAGCACTGACAACAACAGCAACAACAACCCGAGTAATGGAAAGAGAAACTTCGACAACGCTAGGACCTCATCCTCGAACCCCCCACAGCAACAACACTACCGTAAGCCCGAACTCACCCGGAGCTTCACTAATCAGGGTCCCAACAATAACAACCACGGTAGTGGGCAGGGTTCGAGCGGCTATGCTGGGAAACACCCGAAATGCAACAGGTGCAACTATCACCATGCTGGCCCGTGTGATCGCGTCAAGTGTCTGAGATGCGGAAAAATTGGTCATCAGGCCAAGGAATGTAGGGGTGACCTAGCGGCAAAGGGTGCTCCTAAACCACCTATGACGACTAAGGGGTGTTTCGAGTGTGGACAAGAGGGTCATTTCAGGAAGGATTGCCCCAAGCTAAAACAGAACGAGAACAATGGAGGCAGCAACGGTGGCGGAAGCAATGGTAAAGGAAGAGCTTTCGTCATCGGGTTAGGTCAAGCCCGCAACGATCCGTATGTGGTGACTGGTAAGTTTCCTGTGGACGACTGTTTTGCTTCCGTATTGTCTGACACTGGAGCTGATAGGAGTTTTGTATCGAAAGCCTTTAGTAAACTCTTAGACTTAACTCCAACCCCGTTAGATGATAAGTTTCCTGTTGAATTAGCTGACGGAAAGTCTATAGAAACAACTCATGTACTTGCGGGATGTAAGTTGAAACTGTCAGGTCATATTTTTGATATCGACCTCATACCTTTTACACTGGGTAGTTTCGATGTCGTTGTCGGCATGGACTCGTTATCCGAGAACCGAGCGGAGATTATATGTCATGACAAGATAGTCCACATCACTACCCCTTCCGGCGAGATCATTTCGATCCAGGGCGAGAAAAGCGGCATGACCACCAGCGTCATCACCCTCATGAAGGCGCAGAAATATTTACGAAAGGGTCATCCGGCAATTTTAGCCCATATTGTTGAGAAACCCGCGGAGGAGAAGCGAATTGTAGATATACCGATTGTGCGAGATTTTCCGGAAGTCTTCTCGGATGATTTTCCTGGACTCCCTCCTATTCGACAAGTCGAGTTCCAAATCAAATTGACCCCCGGTGCAGCACCCATAGCCCGAGCCCCGTATCGGCTTGCATCGGCGGAGCTTCAGGAGGTGTCCACTCAATTGCAAGATTTGTTGGATAAAGGTTTTATCCGACCTAGCTTATCGCCATGGGGAGCCCCTGTCTTATTTTTTCGAAAGAAGGACGGGACTTTCCGCATGTGCATCGACTACCGGGAGTTGAACAAGGTGACGATTAAGAACCGTTATCCCTTACCCCGAATTGATGATCTGTTTGACCAGCTCCAAGGATTGAGTTATTACTCGAAGATCGATCTGCGGTCTGGTTACCATCAATTAAGAGTGCGCGAAGAAGATATTTCAAAGACGGCTTTCAGAACTCGGTATGGTCACTACGAGTTTTCGGTTATGCCATTTGGCTTAACCAACGCACAGCTGTATTTATGGATCTCATGAATCGAGTATACAAGGCGTACCTCGACAAGTTTGTGATTGTTTTTATTGATGATATCCTCGTCTACTCCAAGGACAAGGCTGACCATGAAGAACACTTGAGGTTAATTCTGGAATTACTAAAGAAGGAACAACTGTACGCTAAACTCTCGAAATGCGAATTTTGGCTTCGCGAGGTTCACTTCTTAGGACCTGTGATTAACGAGAATGGTATCCATGTCGATCCCGGTAAGGTAGAGGCCATCAAAAAAACTGGGAAGCACCTAAGACTCCGACTGAAGTGCGGCAATTCCTAGGACTGGCTGGCTACTACCGGCGTTTTATCGAGGGATTTTCAAAGATTGCTCAACCCCTCCCCGCTTTGACTCACAAGGGTACTAAGTACAATTGGGGTGACGCGCAAGAATCCGCTTTTCAACTGTTGAAAACCAAACTCTGTAGCGCCCCTATTCTAGCCCTCCCTGAGGGAACAGAGAATTTTGAGGTACATTGTGACGCATCGATACAAGGTCTCGGTTGCATGCTGATGCAACTCGAGAAGGTTAAAGCCTATGCCTCTCGACAACTACGGATTCACGAGAAGAACTACACGACCCATGACTTGGAACTCGAAGCTGTGGTGTTTGCTCTTAAGATATGGAGGCATTACTTGTACGGTACCAAGTTTACCATTTACACCGACCACAAGAGTCTCCAACATATCTACGATCAGAAGGAGCTGAACATTCGACAGCGTCGTTGGGTCAAGCTGCTTAAGGATTAGGATTGTGCCATCAAGTACCACCTTGGCAAGGCCAATGTAGCGGCTGACGCTCTCAGCAGAAAAGAAACCGATAAACCTAGGCGAGTGCGAGCTTTGCAACTCACGATTCATGCCAACTTACCCGATCAGATTCGCGATGCGCAACTCGAAGCTTTGAAAGATGATAATCTTCCATCAGAACTCATGCGGGGCATGAATAAGCAACCCGATATTTTGAGAACCGGATTTGGGTTCCACGATACGGAGAGTTGAGAACTCTAGTGATGGACGAAGCACACAAGTCCCGATATTCTATCCACCCTGGCTCAGATAAAATGTACAATGACCTGAAGGCACTTTACTGGTGGCCAAACATGAAAGCCGACATTGCCACCTACGTGAGCAAATGCTTGACTTATGCAAGAGTCAAAATAGAATATCAGAAACCATCTGGTCTGCTATAGCAACCGGAACTTCCAACGTGGAAATGGGAACCCATTTCAATGGATTTTATCACGGGATTACCCAAAACATCGACGGGATGCGATACCATCTGGGTGATCGTTGACCGGTTGACTAAGTCTGCGCACTTTTTAGCAATCAAAGAATCGGACAAAATGGAAAGACTGACTCGCGTCTACATGAAAGAGGTAGTGTCTAGACATGGAGTGCCTGTCTCAATCATATCTGATCGAGATTCTCGTTTCACTTCGCACTTTTGGAAGTCACTAGGCACTAGGCACCCATTCTTGATATGAGCACAGCATACCATCCTCAGACGGATGGGCAAAGTGAACGAACTATTCAGACCTTGGAGGACATGTTGCGTGCATGTGTGTTGGATTTCGGAAAAAGTTGGGAACCACACTTACCTTTGGTAGAGTTTTCGTATAATAACAGCTACCACGCAGGTATTAAAGCAGCGCTGTTTGAAGCGTTGTACGGACGAAAGTGTCGATCACCTCTCTGCTGGGCAGAGGTGGGTGACAGCCAAATCACTGGTCCAGAATTTGTACTCGAAACCTCTGAGAAGATCGTTCAAATCCGCAACCGCATGGCAGTAGCACGAGATCGTCAAAAGAGTTACGCTGACAAGCGCCGAAAGCCTCTCGAATTTCAAGTGAACGACCAAGTATTACTCAAAGTCTCACCTTGGAAAGGTGTGGTTCGCTTTGGAAAGCGAAACAAACTCAATCCACGATACGTTGGCCCTTACTGGATAACTGAGCGCATTGGTCCGGTGGCGTACCGACTGGACTTACCAACGGAACTCAGCAGTGTACACAATGTATTCCACGTATCCAATTTGAAGAAATGCCTATCCGATGAAACCCAAGCAGTCCCTTTGGACGAATTGCAGGTTGATGAACAGCTACGCTTCATTGAAGACTTGGACCGGAGTTCCAATCGTTAAGGTTCGTTGGAACTCGAGACTTGGACCGGAGTTCACGTGGGAACGCGAGGATCAAATGATGAAAAAGTATCCCCACATTTTTGAAGGATTGACTAAACACCGAAAATCGCGAAACCCGGCAAACCGTCAGAAATCACCGGAGGTATGAATTAAATTTCGGGACGAAATTTCTTTCTACTAGGGGATGATATGACAAACTGAAATTTTTCTTATCTTTTTAGACACTCATCACGACTTTACTCAAATTTTCGGGACGAAAATTCTTTAACATGGGAATGATGTGACACTAGTCAATTTCAGGTTAACTCCGTTAACTCAAACTCCGTCAATTCAAACTTAAGATCACTTGATCAATAACGCACATCTCATTACATTTAAACTAGGGTTTAAATGACGCTTGACATTCACTACATGTGTAGTCTTTCGGGATTGCACCGGAACGCAAACGAGTTGACGCAAACCATTGGTGAATAAACGAAAAACATCAAAACAATAATTATGTGATAATTATGTGTTAGACTTATGTGTTATGGAATAACATGGTATAAAACGCAAACTCAAGATGCAAACGAGTTAATTTAAGCTAGAAAAGTAATACTAAAGAGTTGAGGGACCTATGTGTAACATGTTATTATTAATAATAATATTAAACCCTAACTCTCTTCTGTTGGTGCATAATGTCAGTAGTTCATAGTCTAGTGTCTGTAATCGAGTCTGTAATGATTAATTATGTTTTATATGTCTTAAGCGAAGTTACTAACAAGTTCGCTGTTTAGGCGAACTTGTTAGTCAAGCGAAGTTATGGACAACTTCGCCTGAACATGCCAGGCGAAGTTGTCGTGTATTTATATAGGTTACGGCTTAGCTTAGAAAAAGAGTTCGTGTGATCATTATCGAAGTTACGAGAGCTGTAACGTGAGGACGAGAGTTCGTGTCTGTAATAGTGATATTGTATCACGTGTTTTGGTTATAATATAACGTGTTTGTTTATCGTATCGTGTTTGATCTATTCGTGTCTTCTACGCTCGTAACGACCTACGCAGGGATTCCGCACCTACGTAGATCGAGATATCTCATGTTGATCCATCCAGGGAACCTACAATTGGTATCAAAGCATTTGCTCAATTGTGTGGTTCGGGATATTCACGCGGGTGTAGAAGTCGTCCCGTTTCGACTATTCGCGGGACGTGTTTTCTGTGTTTTTGTGTCATTCTTACCTCCTACCATCGTATTCAACCCTTTACACCGTCAAAAACCTCGAAAAACCCAGAAATCAGATCTGCAGAAACTTCGTGTTCATCAGGCGAAGTTGCCGTCACTGTTCGTATGGTTTCGGCGAAGATATAAGGTTAAGCGAAGTTATCCACAACTTCGCCTACCTTCTCAAGTTCGCCTAACTCAAGCGAAGTTCTCTACAACTCCGCCTACCTCCTAAGTTCGCTTACCTCAAGCGAAGTTAAGAATCAGTAAAGTTCTTCAGCGAAGTTAAGACTTAAGTGAAGTTATCCGTAACTTCGCCTACAGTACTTTTCAGAAATTTTTTTTTTTTTTTCGGGTTTCTTAGTTTATGAGAAAGATGTCGTCAATTAACATCTCAGAGTTAGTTAAGATGGAAGTAGAAGCAGGGTCAGCTACTAAGGCCCCAAAGTTGCTTAAAGGAACTGACTTCGTTGCTTGGAAGGATCGGTTCGAACAATATGTCAAGTACCAGGATGCGAAAATGTGGGTATGCATCCAGGATGGTTATATTCCACCAACTATGGAGTACGAAGGTCGTGATCAGATCAAGAAGTACAGCAAAATGGAAGATGAAGAGAAAAAGATGTATGAGGCCGAGAGCAAGGCTCATGCTGCTATCACTATGGCTCTTCCACAAGAGATCCTTCATACGTTTAGAAAGTACAAGACAGCAAGAGAGCTTTGGGAAGCTCTTGAGAACCGGTTTGAAGGAAATGTGGGAATCCGTGCTTCGAAGATCAAATTGCTCAAAACCCAGTTCTCAGTCTTCAAGTATTTGAAGAATGAATCTCTAGATGATATCATCACCCGATATTATCATCTGATGACTGAACTGAGCAACTATTCAATTTCTTACCAAGAAGAAGAGATAGTTGAGAAGCTTCTTGATGCTCTCCCAACAAAATGGGAGATGTACACGGTGCTGATGAGGGAAGACAAAGACTTTCCCCAATATGATCTGGAAACGGCAGTCAACAAGCTCCGAACCTTTGAGCTTAACATGGTTAGAAAGGAGACACCTACGGATCAGGTTCAAGATCCAGGTGTGTATGGTGCTAAAGTCAACTCTAGCTCAGGTTCGAAGACTGAATCAGCTGCTTACTACTCGAAGGGAGAGTCGGGGGCCAACTCATCACATGAGGGGCATGTGTCAGTCAACACGAATGGTGATGTTTGCTTTGTAGCAGGTGGATCTAGTGCTTCTAAACCGCAAGCAAGCAAGAGTAGTTGCTCTCCAAGTATTCCTAGCAACAACTACTCTAAGATGCCTATGAGTGTCAAATCTGCTGAAGAGCAGTTTGCTCTCTATGCTTCTTTTATTGCTTCCTATGAGAACTACATTCAGGGGAAGATTGTTGATCCAGCTATGTTGGATGAAGACTATGACCAGATTGATGCTGATGATTTGGAAGAAATGGATCTACAATGGCAGATGGCTATGATCGTGAGAAGAGTGAAACGGTTTATGAAAAAGACCGGAAGAAAGTTTGTCGGTGGAAGGCTAGGGTTTGACAAGACGAAGGTAAGATGCTACAACTGTCAGCAAAACGGCCACTTTGCTAAGGAGTGTAGAAATGAGCGTGTAGAACGTGGTCAAGGCAAGTCTACACAGCATAAGGGGGGTAGTAAAATTATAGTGCTATGATTTCCAGAGAAGATGGTGAATACAACTGGAACCTGCATTCTGAAGAAACTTTCGAACAGGCCAATTTGGCGAAGGTTGAAACTGAAGGAAATGAGAAGGTTACCGGAGAAGAAAAAGCTCTCATGGCAGATGTTAAAGACCAGCTCTCCGAGGTATGTTCTAAACCTACTTGTTCTAAATGTGAAAACTTGTCTGAGCAATTAGCAACTATAACTGATCAGTATGTTGGTTTGGATGCTGAGCTTAAAACTTTAAAAGAAGATCATCACTTTACTAAAGCAAGAGAAAATAGCTATAAAGTTAAAATAAAAGCTTGTGAAAAGGATATTAAAAGTCTAAAAGCAAAACTTGCTGAAAAATACAAGTGATTGATCTAAGCTATGAAGTTTTGGAAGAAAAAACCAAGCTAATAGCTGAAAGAGAAAAACAGATTGCTGATCACCAGGTGAAAGTGGTGGAACTGAATAGAAAACTTGAGCAGTTCAGAAATTCCTCTGCTATTCTTGATCACCTTGTTAGTGATCAAGGTTCCTCTGTTAAGAGGGGAGGAATTGGTTATCATGAGGTTCCACCACCTTATAATCACAATTACACTTTTAATCCTAGTGTTCAGAAATCTGTTGACTTTGAGGTTGTTCAGACAGTTCCAATTAAAGTAACTAGTAAAGAACCAGATGTTAGTAGAGGCGAAACAAGTTCGCCTGTTTCAAGTGTTAAAATTTCTTATCCGAGTCCAGTCTCATCAAGTTCGGATAAGTCATCCGAGCCTGGTAAGGCAAAAGAGGTGGCGGTATTGCCAGATAGTGGAGAGAAAGATAAAACAACTAAAAAGAGTTCTCCGCTAAACCCGTATGTCCCACCTTATGTGAGACAAACGGGCGGTAATAATGCCTCGACATCTAAAACACCTGTTAATAAAAAGGTTGAACATAGGTGTTGTTTTAGGTGTAATCAATTAGGGCACCTAGTTGCAGATTGCCCTCTGAAGCAGAGATTCAGAGGTGTGAGGCCTACTAAAACTGAGAATAAGTCTAATGGTAATAATAATACTGGTAAAAATGAAAACCATTCAAAATTCAGAAATGTGACTAATTCAGGTTTTCAAAGAAACCAATCTCAGTTTTACACTGCTAATAACCAAACCACAAGCTATAATTCTTTCAATTCACAAAGGTTTGGAAGGCCTCACAATCAATCTACAAGGAGGTATACTAATAGGACTTACAGGAATTATACAGAGACTAACTTTGGAAAGCCAAAGTTCGGGATGTATAGATCCAAGACCAATTGGTCTTGGGTCCCCAGATTCTAATCTTTTGGTTTAATCATGCAGAAATAGTTGAACAGGGCTGCCAATAATCTTTGGGTTGTGGATAGCGGCTGTTCCCAGCACATGACGGGTAACAAATTCTTGTTACACGATTTGAAACCTGTTCAATGAGGGAGAGTGAGCTTTGCAGGAGAAAGTGGAGGCAAGATTACAGGAATGGGAACGGTGTCTAATGGAAAGATGACTCTAGAAAAAGTAAACTTTGTCGAAGAATTGAAGCACAATCTGCTGAGTGTGTCGCAGATCTGTGATAAGGAGTACACCGTACATTTTACAAAGAATGAGGCGATTGTGTTACATCCTGGTTTTCAGATACCAGAGGAGTGGATTGTGATGAAGGCTCCACGTGAGAGGAATACGTATATTATGGATATGAGGTCGACTGAAATGGCCACGGAAGAATCATGTCTTATGACAAAAGCGAGCGAATCGGAGTCCGAATTGTGGCATAGGAGAATGGGGCACATTCATCTTCGGAAGATGAACCACATTGTCAAGAATGGACTTGTGCTGGGCGTTCCCTTGAAAAGTTTCAACTTTGAAGACAAATGTCTAGCGTGCAAGAAGGGAAAGTAGCACAAGAAATCCCATCACACCAAGAAGGTCAATTCTATTGTTAGTACTCTAGAATTGCTTCACATGGATCTCTTCGGTCCCGTGAATGCAAAAAGTCTAGGAGGTACTTCTTATTGCTTGGTGATCACTGATGATTACTCACGATATTCGTGGGTATATTTCCTGAAATCAAAAGATGAAACGGCTCAGATGGTGAAGAATTTGATTACCAAAGTTGAGAACGTTATGGATAAAAGGGTTAAGTTCATCAGGAGCGACAATGGAACGGAGTTCAAGAATTTTGAAATGGAGATCTTCTGCCTTCAGAAAGGGATTGAGCACCAGTACAGCGCTCCGTATACTCCGCAACAGAATGGAGTGGCTGAGAGGAAGAATAGAACGTTAATTGAAGGAGCCAGAACTATGCTGGCTGATTCGAAGCTTCCTATGGTGTTCTGGGCTGAAGCTGTTGCTACAGCCTGTTATATCCTGAATAGAGTCTTGACTGTTAAAAGACTTAATAAAACGTGTTATGAGCTTATGGATGGGAGGAAGCCCAACTTGAGTGGTCTTGAACCATTAGGGTCCCCTTGTTCGATTTTAAAGACAAATTCTAAATTTTGTGAAGTAGCCGATGAAGGAATCTTAGTCGGTTATGTTGTTGCGACTCCCAACAGACGTGTCTTTAATACATCGACCGGCAAGGTTGAGGTGGTGTGTAACACCGATATCACAAGTTACAAACCGCCAAAACCAAGCAACGGACCTGCTGAGTTTTTCGACTATGATAGACTTTTTTAGTCTTTTAACATACCTTATTTGGATAGTGCAGAACTAGAAGAAAGAGTTGCTACGAAGATGATCCTTGATGAGGAAGAAAATCTAGTACAAAGACAGCTGTTTGATAAATGTCAACCTTCCTCATAAAATGCTAACGATACCCCTGCTGCCTCTCCTGAAGAAGAATTTTTCAATTCGTTTCACTCTCAGCAAGAAACAACCATTGACGAGCTCTCTTCTAACTTGGAAGACAATTTGCATGTCGGTTCGGTTCCGACCACGAGAATTCATAAAGATCACCCTTTGGAGAATGTGATTGGTGATGTGTCCTCCGGTGTACAAACAAGACGTAGCTTGAATGAGCACACCTGTGTTTACACAAGCATTAAGGAGACAGGCATAATCAACGAATGCTTGTACACCTGCTTTATCAGCCAGATTGAACCAAAGAATTACCAAATGGCTCTAAAGGACAGCTCGTGGGTCGAGGCCATGCAAGAAGAGCTGGCTCAATTCAAGAAAATGGAAGTTTGGACTTTGGTTGAAAAACCGAAGCATGTGCATGCGATAGGCACAAAATGGGTTTTTAAGTGCAAGAGAGATGAGAAAGGGATTATTATAAGAAACAAGGCGAGGCTAGTCGTTAAAGGTTTTAATCAACAAGAGGGGATTGATTATAATGAAGTATTCGCTCATGTGGCAAGATTGGAAGCCATTAGATTGTTTTTGGCATTTGCTGCTTATAAGAAGATGAAGGTATTTCAGTTAGACGTGAAAAGTGCGTTCCTAAATGGGAAAGTTGATGAGGTTGTGTACGTTGAGCAACCTCCGGGTTTTCCTGACCCAGACTTTCCTGATCACGTGTACAAGCTAAGTAAGGCGTTGTATGAACTACATCAGGCACCTCGTGCCTGGTACTCAACCTTATCAGATTACTTGCTTGAAAATGGGTTTGAAAGAGGGAAGATAGATAGCACGTTGTTCTTCAAGAGAGAAGGAAGCGACTTCCTGCTGGTGCAAGTCTACGTGGATGACATTATCCTTGCTGCATCAAAAGTCTCCATGTGTCAGGAGTTTGAGGCCGTCATGAAGAAAAGGTTTGAAATGAGTGCTATGGGTGAACTAACTTTCTTTTTAGGATTGCAGGTTGATCAGAAGAAGGATGGGATGTTCATTCATCAGACCAAGTATGTCCATGATGTGCTCAAACGCTTCAAGATGGAGGACAGCACTCCATTCGATACACCAGTCTGCGTCAATCACAAATTGGGTGCTGAGACAGACAATGACGTAGATGTGGACCCAACCCAATATCGGGCTATTATAGGTTCTTTAATGTACTTAACTGCTTCTAGGCCTGATATAATGTTTGCTGTTTGTCTTTGTGCACGCTTTCAGGTAAACCCAAAAGAATCTCATTTGAAGGGTGCGAAGAGGATACTGCGGTATCTCAAGGGCAAGCCGAAGCTGGGGTTGTGGTACCCGAGAGGAGGAGACTTGGAGCTAGTCGCTTACACAGATTCTGATTATGGAGGGTGCAATCAGAGTCGGAAGTCAACTACTGGAGGATGTCAGTTTCTAGGAGGCAGATTAGTGTCCTGGCAATGCAAGAAGCAGACATCAGTCGCCATTTCAACATGTGAGGCAGAATACATGGCAGCATCCAACTGCTGCTACCAGGTTCTGTGGATTCAACAACAGTTGCGCGACTATGGTCTGAATTTCTCACTTACTCCTATTTGCATTGATAACACAGCTGCTATCTCAGTAACTAACAATCCCGTGAAGCACAGTAAAACTAAAAATATTGACATACGTCATCATTTTATACGGGATTGTGCTGAGAAGAAACTGATTGTGCTTGAAAAGGTGGATACGCTTGATAATTTCGCTAATTTATATACTAAAGCGTTTGACAAATCAAGATTTCAAAACCTTGTTGAGTTGAATGGGATGATCAATCCCGAGTAACCATGCTTTGTGTTTTTGATTAAAAAAAAAAACGTCACTTTTGCTTAGAACAATGTCGGTTACCTGAGTTTGATGGACATGTCTTAGGATATGTTTGGTCCTCATTTCTACTTGTAGAATATGAGGATAGCCATTAACCAGACCTGAAAGTGACCGGGGCGGTTTATGATGAGTTTTCATTCTTTCGCTTAAAATTAGTCGATCATACTTAGTTAGAAGGACACATACTAGTATGTGGTCGGTCCAGCTGATCCATTGGATCTTCGGGATAGCCGTTGACCTGAAGACTTTGATTTGGTCGGGGCGATAGAAGTTAAATTTTTCTTTAAGGGAAATGAAATTATTTTTCAAGTCTACTACTTCGTAAGAAGTTCTGTTACTATTTTTTAACAGAAAATTGATCCAACCTTGGAAAATGATAGATTTACTGATTCTGTGTGCTTAACTAGTGAAGTTATTAGGCTTAAAAGGCTTTAGAACAGTCATTGTATGTCATGGTAGCTTTTTATGGTGCGTAAAAGTAGAAGTGATACAAACTAAATCTACTCGATTTTACGTGGAAAATCCTTAAGAGTTTTGCATGTCTTCATATATATCTCTCCGAATGATAGGTAGAAAAGCGATTACCCAGTCATACACGAGCCCGTAAGTGTTCTGATTCCCGTAAAGATAGTGTGTGAAGAAACTGCAGTGATCCAGATTCGGGACTTGCAGTTGTTTACTACTCTGAAGTCTATGTAAATGTTTGTTTAAAAAAAAAAAAAAAAAAAAAAAAACCTTATGAGTTATTGAAACATTCTAGAGCTGACAATGTCAAGACTTCTCAATAATGGAGTAAGAAAGAAAACGGGAAGCAGATGAAGAGTACTTACAAACTTAATCAGACACTATGGGTTGAAGTCAATTCGGGGTGACTTGGGGAAAGCCAAATACGCTTTGAGAATAGATAGGAGGCATCATAATCTCTGAGTTGTTGCCCACTTAATTTTTGAGCTTAATTGAACTTAACTCGTATCACAGAAACGATGAAAACCATCTTAAGTTATTTACCTGCCTACAACCTGTGTCTTTATGTCATAATATAGCTAAACACGGATCTATGTGACAGTCACGTAGTTAGTATGATTCCTGTTCGGATCTTTTCTAAAACGTAGTAGTCCCTGTCGAGACTGAAATTTGATCCCTTGTACTTTAATTTTTAAAAGTTTTTCGTACTTAGGTAGTTTATGATTTTATAACTGGTTACTTGGACTTGATCGTGTCATTTAATTCTTTAAGGAAGTTTTAAAACTTAATTGCAAATTGTTCAAATTATAGGGGTTGATTTTGTAAAATTTGATATATCGGCGAACTTGTGAAGGACTCTAAAGGTCAAACTGTTCATTTATTTTCAAAACAAGCGAACTTATTCTCTTCGTATTTTCAGCGAACTTATCCGATTAACCAGCGAACTTGTCTTTCGATTTCATCAATGTTCTTTTTCTCAGTTTCCGTTATCGATTCAAGGTTCGTAGTGTCGTCATAGCTAATAATCTTTGTAATTGGTGTTTTATCAAAGGTCGTTTAGACCGGTTTCATGACCTCGGTCGGTCGGCCATTATTAACCGTTTTTTTCAAACTTGTTTTTACGTGGTTGTGAACAACCTGAACGCCTAGACCATCATAAAATTGAGTGTTACGGAGTCCACAATCGTTAAATTCACCAACTGCACGTCGTTTCGTAAACCTAACAGTCCCCGTTTCAGATTCAGGCTAACTTAAGGATTAGGCGAAGTTATCCGCAACTTCGCCTGAGGTTTAACTTCGCCTGAGGTGATGTTGTGGTGAGGCGAAGTTATCATTAACTTCGCCTGGACCTTTTTACTTATTAGTTATTAGACGAACTTAAAGATGAAGCGAAGTTGTTCCCAACTTCGCCCCACTTTTAACTTCGCCTATACAGACTTTATCACAACTTCGCTCATGGTAACAAGCGAACTTGTGTTATGCCTTAACGTGTATCTAACTTGGTTCGTTTGTTGCAGATATGGCTGCTGTTGCTGGTGCTGGAGGTGCTGGCGGTGATGATGGAGGAGAAAATCAAAGGCAGTTCTTCCCGGGTCATAATATGTATATTACGTTAGACCCAGATGCGAGTGGTGTGGAGGATTACCGCGAAATCATCACTTTCCTCCTTCGCTCGCGGATATTCCACGCGATCACAACTACTCTGCCGATATCCTTACCCAATATTGAGGATTTTTGGCAGACGGTGGAATACGATTGCCGCGTTGAGCCCCAGGTTATGCGAGCAACCGTCAACAATCAAGAAGTTCAGTTCTCTTCTGAACAAATCCGGGCGGCTTTAAGTTTCGGGAATGAGACCAGGGATGACCCGACGGACTTTGTGGCTCCTTTCCGAGATGGGGCGTTTTTACGAATGGGCTATTCGGGCCCCTTGGGCGATACACAAAGAAGGAAGGGTTTCCTACTCGATCAGTGGCGCTTCCTCATGCACGTAATGATTGTCTGCATGTCAGGGAGGAAGGCGGGTACTGACGGGATGGGTGAGACCATGCAGTCGGCGATGACTGCTCTGACTTATAACAAACGTTATAGCTTCAGTCAGATGGTCTTCTATGAGATCGATAGACAAAGACGGGCAGTGGCGCGTGAGAGGTTCATTATGTATCCAAGATTCATCCAGATGATCTTGAACCATATGGCTCCAAATCTACCTCAGCGCCGCCCGATCAGATACGTGGAGAGTGTGAACAAACGTATCTTCGCTCAGTGCAGGACATCGAGCGCGAGGAGCAAACCTAAGCTCCGTCCCAGGCATACTCCACTCTTTGGGTATTTAATCAACCCGGAGTATGTTCCTGCCAAAGGGGACGAGTTCAGAGACCCTCAACCACAACAGGCAGGAGCACCTCAACATATACCTGCTGCGCCTGTTGTGTCACTAGAGGAGAACATAGACCTTGATGAAGTGTTTGGAGGTCAAGGCTACTTCGATATGGACCGAGTTGATCCTCAAGAAGATGTACAGGTCTCGGTAGCACAAGTTTCGAGGGTGGATGTTACTAGAGCAGCTACGACGGTGGCTGACTCAGATTTTGATGATGTAATGGATGAGGCAAGACGTATGATGGTAACTCGAGAAAGAACGTATGGGAAGAGAAAGAGGACAGATGACGACAGTGAGTCAGAAGAAGAAGAAGACATTCACAAGTTGATCAGACGTTCAAGAAGGGACAGGACAGGTGCAAGTATGGGAGCAGGTGAGAGTTCAAGAGTAGTACGTTTCGCTCCACCCGCACTGTCTGGTATGTAGGTTGTCCCTACATCAGTACAAGTTACAAGTTTAAGCGCCGCGGATGTTCCCGTGGAGGCTACATCATCTTCTTTCGGCATCCCATCTATCACTACTTTCCAGCTGACGACTCCGGAGATTGTGTCTTTACCACCTCCAACTCTTACTCCTTCAGAGGTGGTTGTTCAATTTGTTGAGTCGACAGTCGTTGCAACTGCAGGGTTATCAGGTATGATACCACCTGCGGTTACGCCTGCTTCTAATATCCCGGTTTCATTCGAAATCCCTCCTCAGTATACCCAAGACATATCTCACATGAGGTTCGATTTCGATGCAATCCTATCAGACTCGGAAAGAATAGCTGCACTTGAACGGGTCGTGGCAGAACAATCAAGGGTGAATCTTATCCAGACCCAGGCTATTCAGCGCCTAGTAACAGAGAATCAGCTGCAGTCGTCCCTACTGGTTGAACATGGAAAAATTAGAGATGCTATGAAGGAGTTCTTGGCATCTCAGGGGGAGACGAGCTGTAAAGGCGACGAGCTCAGGACAAAGAAGAAGAATGACAGAGACGATGATCCCAATGCATCGAAAGGTGCAGGTGGTGAGTTGCCAAGAACTACTCAAGCTCTTGGGACTTCCACAGCTCAGGGGGAGTCTGCAGGTGCAGCTGGCGGTTCTGGTGGTAATGAGGTGGTGATGGTAGATGACGAGGAGATGGGAGATGATGTGATCGATGCCTTGAAGGAGTTGGATGATGATATGTTCGATGATGAGTTTATGTGTGAAGATGATGTTCTACCAGTCGAAGAGATTGAAAAGATTGGTGCTGAAATAATGATTGAAGATGATGTTGAAGAGGGTGAAATAGTTGAGGAGAATGTTGAACACGAGATCCCTAAAGTTGAAAAGTCGAATGTATGTGAAGATACAGTAGTCGATGATACAGAATGGGAGGAGCAGCCTAGATGGAAGGAAGGCTATGCTCATTGGTTTATCAAAACGAAGAAGCCAGTGGTACCTACAATGTTCAAGAAAAGTTATAATATTAAAGGGTACGCTGAGTCAAAGAAAGGCATTATCTGTTGGCTATATGATGAACAGCTAAAAGTGTTCGTGGTGAAAAGATATGATGGGATCCAATACTTTAAGAGGACGTTGAGATCTCTCAATACATTGCCTGAATGTGAGGTGAAGGATTTGGCTAGATTGGGGTTGATTAATAGAAGCGACGACAACATGGCCAGAGTTATTGGGAAGATCGTGTGGAAAGAAAGTATTAAAGAAAAGAAGTTTGAGTTATTAAAGCCACAGAAGGGAAAGCTAGTGGAAGATAAGGAAAGAGGAATGAGAGCAGATGGCAAGCCATAGATGGTAATGAAGTACAAACCGATTCGATGCATTAAAGTGGTTCCAATGAAGACTATGCCTCAAGATGTGTTGAAAGATCTTAAATGGTGGTATGTTGATTGCCAGACTGCTGAAGCCGTGATGGAAGACGAAGACGAACAAGAAGTGCTAAGAGTGTATGATCCGATGCATCTTGTTAATTTATCGAAAGCTGATCTGCAGGTGTTAAATGAAAAGAAGATATTTTATATTCCTGCTTGGAAAGACGAAGCGAGGAAATATCAGCGAGTAGTCACGGTATGCATGAGAGAAGGAGTACATGCATGAAGACCAAGAGATTGAAGATTACAAGACACGTGCTTGAAGATCAAGACATGAAGCTACTGCCAAGGGGGAGTCTGTTGGTGCATAATGTCAGTAGTTCATAGTCTAGTGTCTGTAAACGAGTCTGTAATGATTAATTATGTTTTATATGTCTTAAGCGAAGTTACTAACAAGTTCGCTGTTTAGGCGAACTTGTTAGTCAAGCGAAGTTATGGACAACTTCGCCTGAACATGCCAGGCGAAGTTGTCGTGTATTTATATAGGTTACGGCTTAGCTTAGAAAAACTGTTCGTGTGATCATTATCGAAGTTATGAGAGCTGTAACGTGAGGACGAGAGTTCGTGTCTGTAATAGTGATATTGTATCACGTGTTTTGGTTATAATATAACGTGTTTGTTTATCGTATCGTGTTTGATCTATTCGTGTCTTTTACGCTCGTAACGACATACGCAGGGATTCCGCACCTACGTAGATCGAGATATCTCATGTTGATCCATCCAGGGAACCTACATCTTCCCTCCCTCTCTCTAAACCCGACGGCAGCCCCCCCCCCCCCCTCCCCTTTCTTGCGATCGGCAGCCACCACACACCACCATATCACCTCCTTTTGATCTTGTTCTTCATAATCGGAGCATCCTACACTCGTTTCTAAGCATCTCTCACGTTTCCCTTGGTTGTTTCTGCGTTTTTAAGGTATAAACATGAAACTCTAACTTTGTAAATCATGTATTTAGTGTTTGCATGTGTAATTTTGATTAGATGATGATTGATTATGTGTTAGTTATTGATATTGATGATCATATGTGATTTTGAACGGTGAAAGATTATTGAATCATTGATTGTTTGTAAACCCTAGAGGGTTACTACTTATTTTTGTGATTAATTATGCTCGTTACATGTTTTGAGATATGTCGTATGCTTAGGATGCATGTTAGGCGATTGTTTGTACTTGCTGAGTTTGACAGCAGTGATTGTTAAACTTGAACGACATGTAACTTGTTAAATATAAAAGCAAACTGAGCTAATTGAGAGTCTACAAGGTAGTACTCTGAGTCTAGTTTTCAGAAAGTCCAACCACGCCTAATTTGGAGGTGTTTTGGTTGCTCAAACGATTTAAATATGATTAAAGGTCAAAACTGGTACTGGACAGATTGTTATGTTTATGTTTAGACAGCTGTAACTCGATGATAATGTTATTTTTTGATGAGATTGTGGGTTCTACAGTATAAAGTCCAAGTTTGTAATTTTTGGACGGGTAAAAGTTAACTTTTATTAATTTACAAAACTGAAGTGCAAATCTGAATTATGAGACCTGCTGTTAGGTTGTTTTGTAATTATTATATCACATGAATTACAAGACCAAATGGGTTGGTTCCAATTCTGAAAGTTAACATGTTGAGTTAAGAACCTAACCCAATTGGTCTTGCATTAATTGGAATTACCATTTAACGGGAATAACAAATAACATTCTGTTGCGCATGAATTTGACTGCTGTGATGTTTTGATCATTGTGAGAAATCTATGTGGAATAAAAATACAATAAAACATGTTCTGGAAACCTAACTCATGTGTGCTTTCGTGACGATTTTTGGTGAATTAATTGAGATGCAATGATCTGTTGAATAGAGTAATCTTTCAGGTAGAATTCTGTCTTGATGAAACTAGCTGCTGAACTTTGTAAAAATACATGAAACGTAATAATTGCTAGATAATTGTTATGTTTTGACCAAATTGCCCTTGTGGGGATAATTGCTAGTAATGTACACTATTAACACTTGACACGTAAGTAGTTGTTCACACATGTAACGTATCACAAATGTGCTTGTTAAGTCACACACGATTCCCAAACGAAACACGAAACGTATCTTGTGCATAGGTATTATGTGCCGAGTCTAGAGACTCGATAATAGTTCCGACACTTAGAAAATCTCCTTGTTGTTTTAGAACGCGAGTGAGAGTTTTCTGCGACGCGCGTCACTTGGGTGACTTGTTTTTGGAAATTCTTCGTAAACAGTGAGTTTCACTTTCCCCTTTAAACTTTTTAAACGCTTTCCACTTGGGGGAGATAACATACTCCGAAAATCTTTTAGATTTTGTTATGAAATTCTATATCACTTGTAAAGGCTAAGTGGAAAACGAAATAATTGAAGTCCTTCACACATCGAACCGTTTAGTATTGGAAAATAGCGAGTCATTGTTGAGTAGTACTACTGGGTTTGACAAATCCCACCCAACGATAAGTTCGACTGGAGGTCGAGTGGGTGTAATCTTGGCTAAACACATTACCATGGTCGGGATAGACCTGGTGGCAAGGCACATGAGAAACAGTCAGCTTCGGTGTCGAACACTTAGTAATACTTGCTTTATAGGCTAGCTACCTATAGATATATAATCAATTTAACACTATCTGGTAACGCAAAACGCTAAACGCAAAACGCAAACGTAAACGCTTATTGATATAAACTTGTGAACTCACCAACCTCGTGTTGACACTTTTAGTATGTTATTCTCAGGTAGCCGAGGCGGGCGCGCGGTATAGGATCATGCATTACTTTGAACGTTATTGATCATGCATACTTGTTTTAAACTGTTATCAATTGGGTTTTAAGTCGTCCTGCGTGACGCAACTTTTGTCTTATCGTTTTTACGCTTCCGCATTTATTAACACTTGAACGTTTCCGTGGCTTGAAAAACTTTATTTATGGTTTGATTATAACTAATGATTCCGATCCTGTTAGTTCACACCCTCTGATGGTAAAACTCCGTTAGTGGATTTTGTGGGTGTGACACTAACTAGTAAATTTGAAAGGGCTGAACTAGACTTTAGAAATTTGAGGGTTCCAGTAAAGTAGCCAATTTAATGATTGAAAATCAATTATGGTGGAAACAAAACGAAGGTGAGGGTATAGGATATAGTCAAGTACCCCCACCATACAATGACAACTATACTAGTCTTCCTCTTACCAAAGAGCAGGAAGAAAAGATAAAAGACATAAAGTATGGTAAACATGTTCAATCTAAAATTGTTGGATCAGGATCCCTAGAGGAAATCAAGCCTGTTTTAAAATGTGTGGACAATTTTGATGCTTCTACTTCATGTGCAGATATAGTTAATGATGTTGCCTCTGATAGTAAAGGGTTTCAGGCTAGTGAAAATGAATCTCATTCTAACGTGTCATCAAACTCAGATGACACCGCAACACAAAATTGTACTGATAATAATACACAGAGTTGTGGGAACAATGGGAAGGCACATAAGAAATCAGCACAAAAAGGACAGTCTTGTCCTCATAGATCCTCCGGATTTCCATGTGTTGATAAATCAGTTGGTGATATTTATATTAAGAGGCAAACATGTTACCACTGTGGCACGCCAGGACATATAGCCAGAAATTGTGTCCATCGTCTATATGTTCCCTGTTACAAGCAAAATCAGAAGGCTGCAACAAGAGGCAAGAAGAATGGAAAAACCTGACATAAGAAGGAATTTCAACATGAGGCTAGTGCTTACATTGACATTAAAAGAAGGATGAAGGCATGTTTCGTCTGCGGGAAAGGCGGACATTTGGCAAAGGAGTGTCACTATCGTGCTGTTAACAGACAAGCTCCTCAGGTGAAAGGTAACAGGTTTCAACCGAATCCAGTGGTTAAACAAAAGGCTTATTTTACCAAACCATGAGTATCTGTACAACGGGTCACAGATACTCAAGGATTTAAAGTTAATATAAAAGGTTTGCACTCAAATGATATATAAACTGTTAAAAGAAAAATAAATTTTCAGAAATCAAAGAGTGTGGAAAGTTTTAAGAATTCGAATTTCTCCACTCCAAAGTCTGTTCTATCAAATTTTACTAAATCAAGACAGATTTGGAAACTTAAAACTTAGCAAACACAATCTGTATTAACAATGGATTCTGTTAAAGATGGGAAAGATATGATTTGGCAAGAGGTCACATATATTGATGATCAAGGGAACCCCAAGACATTTATGACCTGGGTTCCTATGTCCAACTGATCCCGCTATGCGTGTAGGAGCAACCACAAATTCATTATTTATTAAATGGGTTGTTCCAGGCACATGAAAGGGCAAATATCCATTGTATTTAAATCTTTAAACCATAAAATGGATTATTTGTTGCCTGGATGGGATTTTAGGGTGATAGAACGTTTTTAATCTGCTCTCTAAGTGTGTAGGAACAATCAGGGAATACATTGCATATTAATAGGTTTGTTCTAGATATTCAGCTCGCAAGGATGCAGAATCTCAAAACAAGCTTATTCTTAGAAGGAGTTCTCACAAATGGAAAAATAATGTCTTGAAGATAAAAGGTATCTGTATCACTTTGGTATGAAAGATTGATCAGTCAAAAAGATTTTAAAATTTTAAATTTTTATAAAAAAAATACAAAAATATGTTCACGTATAGTTTTTCAAGTATAGTATATTTTGTTTCCCAAAAATGAGAAAATGACTTGAACGTGCATGAGAAATGATAGTACATCAGTTGGCTGACTATCACACTTCATAAAAGTTTTTATTAAATATTACGTTTCGACGATTGAGCCTTTTTGAGGTTAAATTTGTACATAAAAGTTTTCCCTTCGGTCAATATTTTTGCACAAATTTAGGGGGAGAAAATTAAAAAATTCAAAAAGAGTGTGTGTGTTAAAAAAAATAATAATAAAATTAAAAATTTTAATTTATAAAAGTTTTGTCTATGTCTTTCAAACTTCACTCTCGCTTAAAATTATGTCGGTTGCTCAAGTTTGAAGAACATATACTTGTATATGTTTGGTCCGGTGATCTACTTGTAGATTCAAAGATAGCCATTTGTCTAAAGACTGAAAGCATCCAGGGCGATTGTGATGTAATTTTTTGTTTTGAATTCTTTCACTAAAAATTAAGTCGGTAATTCCAAGTTGGAGGGACACGTATTTTCATATGTGTTTTGGTCCTGTTAACCACTAGTGGTCATACGGGATAGCCATTTACCTTAAAACTGAAGAGTGACTGGGGTGACTGAGTTGTTAATATGTGTCTTCTGTTCTTAACATGTCTTGTTAACAGCTTTTTAGAAGCTTCAAAACATTTTCAAATGAAAATTGATCCAAACTTTGGAAAGTGATAGATAAATCGTTTATGTGTGCCTAACGGGTGAAGTTATTAAGCTTAAAGGGCTCTAGAACAGTCATTGATCTGTATGGTAGCTTTCCATGATTCGTAAAAGTTGAAGTGATATAAACTAAATATGCCGAACTTACTGTGGAGAGTCATTTTGAAGAACTGTGCATGTCTCCATATACATCTCTCCGAATGATAGGCAGAAAAGTAATTACCCAGTCATACACGAGCCCGTTAGTGTCTTGATCACCAAAAATATTATGTTTTTAAGTTATTGCTCAAGTTATAAAAAAAGAGAGAAAAATATATAATAAAAAAATAGAGAAAAAAAGGGGATTATTGTGAAGCAAAAATAAAAAAAATCGTATTTCAAAAGCTTAAAGGGTCAAACTAGAACTACAGAGATGGGGCACAAAAATAAGTCATGTCATGTCTCGAATGAAAGGCTTGTCAGTTTACTGGCACTAAGTCCAACGTTCAACCTTAAAGCGTAAGCTTGCTCTTATATAAAATATTTTGATCAAGCACTAGGGGTTGGAGTCAAATTGGGGTGATCTGGGGAAAGCCAAATACGCTTTGCGAAGAGATAGGAGGCATCACAGGTCCATGAGTGATGTCCATCTAAGCTTTATGCCGAACTGAACCTTATTCATATCACTGATGCAATGAAAATCATGCTAAGTTCGTTATACCTGTTATCACCCTGTCTCTTTATGTCGTAATAACGCTTAACAAGAATCCTTGTGACAGCACCTTAAACGATATGATTCCATGTTCGGATATTTTCATAAAAGGCGGCGATTTTATCAAAACTGAAATTTGATCCCAAATTTTTGCTAAATTACAAGAAGACCGGGTGATTAAATTTTTTTTATTTGTTGTTTTTTGGTTTTGTTTTATTTCATTTATTTTATTTTTACTTCTTGATTACTCTTGTCGAAACAAATGTGTTAATGAAATCGTTTTGAAGTTTTCAGCTCATGAAATTTGATATTGGTTTAGCTGGTATGATCTCATTTCAAGTCTTTTCAAGAAAGTTAAAAAAAAAAACATAAAAATTGCAAAAATATGCCTGTCTCATTTTGTCTTATTTAATTGTTTTCAAAAATATTATGGTTGATCTTTCTATCAAAGTTGATTATTCTTTCAAGACTGATTTCTTGCAACTAAAGCATATGAAGTATCTGAGATTCAAATTGGATGATGCTATCAAACAAGGGGGAGATGATAGATTATTGGACGCAGATGCTGAAGTTGCTGATCACTGAAGTTGCTGATTATGTTCTAGTAAAGATTCTGAAGATCTTGAAAGCATCAGTCTAAGGGCAAGATTGTTGGGCCATAATTTGGTTAGACTGACGCATATTAATAGGCCGTGACATGATCAAGACTAAAGTGACATAAACAAAGATGAGTTGAAGAATTACATCGGTGTAATACCGAAATCAGGATTTCGGTTAGGCTAGTTTGAAGTGAAATAAATAAGAACGAAGCTACAAACCTCGGGGGAGATTGTTGGGTCCATATTTGGTGGTTTGTACTTAGTTCTAAGTGTTGTTGGGTTTCGTGGTGGGCTATGAATGTAAACCGAGATCACTAAGGGATCTCGGTGGGCTTTGGGCTTTACTTTGGGCTCGATTGTTAGTTTCCCTATATATAGAGAATACTTGTATAGGGTTTAGGGGTTGATCAATTGGTGAGCAGTTATTGAATACTCTCATAGCCACCATCTAGAGAGCAATACGTTTTTGTGTAATCTCATGTACCAGACGGTTTATTAATATAATCGTGTGCATTTGGAGTATTATCGTGTTAGTCATATTCATATTATTTCGTATCATTGTTCTTGAATTACCAATTTGTTAGGATTCCGCACTAACATCGTGTTCGGGTTGATATCATAGTTGTAGTGATCCAGTTTCGGGACTTACAAAGGCTCCCAGTCGTATTCCTATCAATATTCATGACATTCCACTCAAGAATCGAAGACTCGGTGATTACTATGTATGGCTAATTCCTTCGATCCATACTCAGATGTAAGATTGTGCAACTTATGGTTACTGTTATGCACTTTTGATTTGATTTGAACCATTGTAGTTGAGTAATCAGTTTGGATTAAGTTTTTAGTATTGTCTTGGATTTATATTTGTTAAAATTTCCTTGCATCATTATTAGTGTTAAATGAGGATTGCTATTAACACTGATTAAGACTAAGTTTGTCAACTGTTTTTGGTTTATAATGTACAATTGTTTATGATTCATAGAGTGAAGGTTTTCTTACACCAGTTACATATGATAAATGATTGTTTACACCTCTGATTAGGAATGTTTATTGATAAACTTGAATGGTCAAGTTTGGTTAATTGAAATCTAGTCAATTGTGTAGGCTAATCTATGTTGCATAATTCTAAACCCAAGTGTGATTTGTTTCACGTTAATTATCTACAACTTGCTTAATTAGTCGTGTTATTTCAATCTCAAATAACTACTGGTATGATCATCACTCGACTAAATCTTCATAATATAATAATGTTCCATTGAGTTTCACTTCAAACAGACCACATACTCTTCATGGTTCGACACCTTACTTACATGTACTTGTATATGTAGTTAAGCATCATAATTACTTTATTTGTGATTAGACCACGGCATCTATACCAACCCCTACCCTTCAGATTTGCAACACACATACAAAACATCTTACAAAATTTCTAAGAGATTTAAGGAGTCACGTGTAACAAGTCAATATTGGGCAATTTGCGTTAGTTGAATTTACTCATGAGCACAATCTTAATCAAAGAATTCTTTTTAATGCAACGGAATTAAAACTTTAAACAGACAAATATTAATAATAAAAACATTAAGTAACTTGTCCTTAAACATAACGCATTTACTCTTGTAACACCCCGTGACCGCAGCGGAAACGTAAACGGGATGCGACAGACACCTCTGATATCAACCACATTGTTTATAAAGAAAACCGAATGCATTAATATACTTCAAAATTACATTATCTCATCTTTCATTACCGTCTAGGTGATACACACATCATACAAAACGGTTCATAATTCTATCTGCTATAATGCATCCTAACGTCCAGCACGCAAACCTTACACACATCAAGCACTTAGCACGTAATCAATCACTTTATCTTAGTTGTACCTGAAAAGCATGTGAGAAAACGGGTCAACTACGAATAGTTGGTGAGTTTCACAATTTTAGTAAACCATGATAAATCCATATCATAACATAATATTATCTGGGGACACTGTCAACCCATAAATACATTTAATAACCTCTGGGAACTCTGTTACCCCAGAAACATACTTCCAATAACCTCTGGGAACTCTGTTACCCCAGAAACACACTTCCAATAACCTCTGGGAACTCTGTTACCCCAGAAACACATTTAATAACCTCTGGGGACTCTGTTACCCCAGAAACATACTTCCAATCACCTCTGGGAACTCTGTTACCCCAGAAACACATTTAATAACCTCTGGGAACTCTGTTACCCCAGAAACATACTTCCAATAACCTCTGGGAACTCTGTTACCCCAGAAACACATTTCCAATAAACTCTGGGAACTCTGTTACCCCAGAAACATACTTCCAATCACCTCTGGGAACTCTGTTACCCCAGAAACACATTTAATAATCTCTGGAAACTCTGTTACCCCAGAAACATACTTCCAATAACCTCTGGGAACTCTGTTACCCCAGAAACTGTTGCGGGACCTTACAATATTAACAACTCAAACAATTACCATTTCAATACATTACCGTACGATTCCCGTACATTAAACATTATATAAATACATTCATTTCCATGCGTTCAGCACGTACTTAATCATTTTGATAAAAACATGCTTTCCGCCCCGAGAAAATATTTAAAACATTTCAGTAAAGGGGCTCGTGAAAACTCACCTTAGCACATGCAAGTAGGTAACAACAATCAATATCAGTTAACACGTCCAATCTGTAATATGATCCCTACGATCGTTATTATACAATCATTGTTTTTATAATCTTTAACCTTATCAATCGGTACATCTGGGGACTCTGTTAACCCAGTACTGTACCTGTTCCGGGGGCAATGTTAACCCAGAAATACTTCTCCGGACTCAGGTTGTGATGTCGTTTAGAGTTCCAAGGTCACAACTACTATTAGTCGTTTTTCTCGTTTTGCGTGCCTAGCACTGTTATCCGTTTTTATGTTTCAAAAATGAGTTTGCTCACACACGACCCGTAAATAGTGGTTGACTGATAATTTAATTAAAGATGTGAAATTATAGCTCGGTTTAGACGTCCCGATTGGCCGCGGGACCCGTTTCCGTCTTTGGCGTACCGGAAACTGTTAAAATAGATTAAAATTACTGAAATCATCCGAATTATTTTCGGATGATTTATTTTTACTTTTTTAGCTCATTTATATGAAAATAGCTCATTTTTAGGGTTTTTGTACACCAGTCAGCTCGCTTAAGCGAACTTCACCGGTTTACGCGTTTTACTTTAAAAGTTTGGTAATTAGCACAAATAATTATCCGTTTACTCTCGGATCTTGAAATTTTGCACAAATCACTTTTTAACAGTGGGGAATTTTATAAAAATATTTCCAGAATTAATTCTTATATTTAAAATTTACTTATCTATTTTTAAACACCATTTAAACACTAAATATGTCGTAAATACCAAACTATCTTAGAAAAATCCCAAATTTCTCCTGGTTGTCCCTTGCCATCCACATAGTCCCCAGTAATTTTTCCAAAACCAAAATCTTCTTTTAAATGCCATTTTTACTAAAACCGAGCTAGAAATCCCTAGAACTTGTTTAACCGAAAAGCCTACTTAGACTTCTCCAACGGACCTCAAATTTTGTGTGTGACTTATACGTGATATGAAAAGCTTATCCACAATTTTTCAGAATTTTTCATGATATTTAACTATTTTTCACCATTTTTGGCCAAAACCGAGTATTAAATTCACCAAATATTCATCCTTCATCCAAATATTACCAAAAATTCACAGAATTCATATTTCCATGTGTTTAACACCTCTGTAAAATTTCGTGACCTAACTCTAAACGACCAACAATCTGTCCAAAAACACATACACCGACAAAAACCGAATATACCTTTCGTTTTCCGCCACTACAAGCTACAAACTCATCTTTCCGCCTTATCTACCACTAAATACAAAGCCTACAAACAACATACCACAATACCAAGCAAGTTATACTCACGATCAAGCCATTTCTTTCATGGTTACGGTTATGATATAAAAACAAAGATTTTAACCGTAAAAATTCGTTTTTGACTCTTTTAACTCCTTTCTAGGATCAAGATCCCTTGTATAACTTGTATACATCACTTGATCATGCAAGAATCGGTTTCATCTCGGGTTTCCACCCATTTTTCATTTGAAACCTCATTTTCTTGAAAGAAAACTCAAGAAAGAACTATGAAAATGATTATATCTCGATCTTTACCTTGGTTTCTTGATTAAAGACTTGGGTTTTTGTATGAAGGTTTGAAAGGTTGAGAGGATTTGGACTTGGTTGAATGAGAAAAAAGAAAATGAATTGTGTTTTGGTGACATATGGTCCGATCGGACATGGATGGAGGGTGGGGTGGGACCCACAAGTTCATTCATGGCCACACATTCGGATTACACAATCTGGATAATGTTGTGGATAATCTGGTTCAGTTCGTTTTTCGGTTAAACGTTTAATTCGACTTAAAACGGTCGTTTTTCGGCTTAAAAACTGAAATTTATATAAAACCGATTTAAAACTTTTTAAAGACTTAAACCATGATGTTTATTAACTTAAAACATCATATCATTAATTATCGCGCATCTTTTTCGGCTTGATCGATCGTCTCTTGCTCGGCTTGGTATTAAAGGTTTCGTTTAACGTACCGACGTACTTTTAAATCGAAATCCTTTTTCTGTGCCTTAATCCACTTATCCCGAAGCTTTAATACTTCGTAACATCACTAAACATTATATATTTCGTCTATAATGTAATCCCCGATTCGTTCGGGTTTCAATAACCGTTCATCGATTAATCGTAATTTTGATACGACTAGCTGTATATTCGAGTATAATTCGTACTGTGAATCTTATATACTCGTATAAGCACATTATAATTCATATATTCAGTATTGAATAACACGTAAATAGTATATTCCGGCTAGGGTATACCTGAATTTGCCGGAATCGTTACATTCTCCCCCCGTTACAAAAATTTCGTCCTCGAAATTTTACGCATCAACTACTTCCTTTTGCGGAAATAGGTGGGGGTATTTCCTTCAGAATTCACTCTCGCGTTACCAAGTATAATCTGGTCCTCGCTGTGAATTTCCACTTAATCTTAATTAATAACGCTTGGTGTGTCCAAACTGTTTAGTTTTCCCGTCTATTATCTTTACGGAATTAGTTATGATATCAAGCATGTCCTCTATGAGTACCTCTATTACTAGTACTCTCGTTGCCTCGTCGCTTAGGCACTTTTCAATCCGTATACATAGCAAAACCTCCTGTATAGAACTTAGTCACTAGAATACTTTAATCGGTAAACTAAATGACCAACCATAGAGATAGTTCTCATGGGGTCTAAATTATTAAGAAGCTATTTTCAGTTTTGCTAAACCTCATATCACCTCTCTAAGGTGATGCCTTAAAATACCTTGTCACCCCTTTCCGGCGACAATGGTTTCCTTTGAATGTTGGCATAACTCCTTTGCCAATTACCCGCTGCTTTCAATTTGTCTTAAATATTATAAAATTGATTGGTTGTTTCTCGAATGAATTCGACTCTTATGGCTTGATTGATGCCCATTTTCAATTTAACAAATTGGTGATAACTGCCTCACCCATAGAAAGCTTCAAGCTCTCGATGCTTCCTTCCCCTCCTTCCAATAATGGAAGTAGGATGACTATTTCGATCGGAGATCATTGAAAATGGTACTCCACGACGAGTTACCATTTCAACATTATGAATTTGGGCGAGAATTCATTGTAATTTATTCCCACTATCATTAGCGAATTTTCTGTCGTTGTGGCGTTCCCAAGGGTTTTCGGTATGCGGCCTTATCTCTTGCATAACTTAAATTTTTACCAACATACGTAACCATATCTTTCTCCACACTCGGTCATTAACAAAATCCTTTCAGATATTCGTAACATCAATAGTCAAATCCGATCCCGGATGTATGGATTATTTCGATCAATGCGCTTCGTCAATGATTAATTCACGAAGATCATGGAGGGTCGGGATCCAAAAACGATTTTTTTTTTTTTTTTTTTTTTTGGAAGTAGAGAATTTCGTCCACGCGCTGTTCGACATTCTTCTCATTGCCGTAAAGCTCCTCCCTTTCAAATTGTTCCTCTCTCAACGCCTTACGTTAAGCGACTCGAATTATGTCCGAAAGGTTTGACTGAACTATCATCCCCAGCGCTCGCACTCGCAATTGCTTAACCCGATCTTTCTTACTCAAGGCATCGGCTACGACGTTAGCCTTGCCAGGGTGATAACGGATTTCACAGTCATAATCGCTTAACAACTCGACCCATCTTCGTTGCCTCATATTCGGTTCCTTCTGATCAAATATGTGCTGCAAACTTTTATGATCGGTGAAAATGGTGCACTTCGTATCGTAGAGACAATGTCTCCACATTTTAAGTGCGTAGATAACCGCTCCCAGTTCTAAGTCGTGAGTAGTGTAATTTTACTCGTGTACTTTTAACTGTCGGGAAGCATAGGCTATAACCTTAATATACCGCGTCAACACGCATCCTAACCCTTTACGCGATGCGTCACAATACGCGACAAAACCATCGTCTCCATCGGGGAGACTTAAATTCGGCGCTTGGCACAATTTTAATGGTTTCTATCTTATTTGGATCTTTGTGAAATCTTTGTTGCTTTACAACATGACCCAGGGATTATGCTTCTTTATTCAAAATCACATTTTGAAAACTTCGCGTATAGCTCTTCTTATTTTAACACTTCCACAATTTTCCGTAATCGTCGTTTGTGCTCTTCTTTACGTTGCGAATATATCAAAATATCATCAATGAATGCTATGACAAATTTGTCAAAGTAAGGTTTACAGACTTGATTCATGAGTTCCATGAATAATGCTTGCGCATTTGTTAACCCGAATGGCATGAATAAGAATTCATAATGGCCGTAGCGAGTCCGCAACGCTGTTGCCGCAATGTCCTCCTCTTGGATTTTTCATTTGGTGATAACTATATATAAGATCAATTTTCTAAAGATAAATCGCCCTTTGCAGTTGGTTAAACAGATCATTTACTTCGAAGAAGTGAATACCTATTCTTGATCGTTACTTTATTCAATTCTCCCTAATCAACATATATCCTAACCCTTCCGTCCTTCATTTCCCAATTAAAACTGGTGCACCCCATGGTGACTAACTAGGTCGTATAAATCTTTTCCAACAATTCTTGTAACTGATTGGATAATTCTCGCATCTCGGGCGGTGCAAGTCGGTAGGTTGCTTTAGCAACAGGGCCAGCTTGAGACATTAAATCGATTCTGAATTCGGCCTGTCGGGTTGGCGGTAATCCAGGGAGTTCTTCTGGGAAAACTTGTGGAAATTTGCGTACTACCGGGATATTTCCTATATGTTTTATTTTATATACTTTGGCAATCACGTTTGTTAAATACACCACGTCTTCTTGTCGTAAATATTATAACACCTCAAGATGAGATTTGAGTGGCAACATAATACCGTACCCTTTTCTCTGTAATTAATCGCTTCATAGTCCGAAAGAGAACTTCTAATCATCTTCTTTTCCTATTTGATTTCAGCTTCATGTTGAGTTAGCCAATCCATGTTAGCTGTTACGTCAAACTTCTTAACTTTACTGGTCGTAGGTCGATAAGGAAGGATTAATCGTTCAGAATAATAGGGCAATTCCGAACAATTTAGTTAACCATTAGGGATTTACCGTTAGCGATTCTACAGTACAGGGTTCTATAGTTTCACTAATCGGTATCTTTCCAAAGGGTAGGAGGTTAGCAGGAACTAACTCCTATCGACGACCGTAAAAATTATCACTGAAGTCCATTGATTTAAAACTACCACATACTTAACACCACCTTTGGATCATGACGTGCTTTATTCAAATTACTCGCAAAAGCACGGCTCCTTGCTTGATCAGAGGTTGATGCTTGTCATGAGGTTCATCTTCCAACGACACCTTGGTTCAACTTTGGGCAATTTCTTTTGAAACATTCGGTACTGCCACATTCATAGCAAGTACAACTGTTTGGCATAATTTGATTTCTTTGGGTGGATTGTTATTGAAGTTGTTGGATTCGGAGTGGTCGTACAGGGATGGTTTGGGGTTGCCGGTTCTCATGGCTTCAGTTGGTTCTACGAATGGGGCATTACGTCCATCTTTACCATACCTGTGGCCTACTATCACCCGACATTCTTCTTTCTGCCGATAACTATATTTTCCACATTTAAGGAAGGACCCTTTATGCGGTTCATGTTTTCGCACCAGAACTAGTCTTAGTATAATTCTGGGTTGTAGGACATACCTACTTATTCGCAAGTCTATCTTGCACTATACCTTTATCATTTCCCTTCTTTAACACTCGACGTTTCACCTAACGTCCTTCCATTCCGCTTCCCATAGAATCAAATATATCAATGCTGGCTTATGACACAACCCTTCCAAAGGTTGAATATTTTACAGGGTTGACTATACTCCCTATCGATGGAGTTAGCTCCCAATATAGTGCTCGCTTCGCTTAATTTCAGGAGTAATTAGCCAAGTTACCAGACATGACAATTCCTTCGAACGATTAGTGTGCTCTAAGTGATCAGCACACAACATTTCTATCTTTCATAGATCAGTTTCCAATCTCTGAACTCAATTACTCGAATAAAAGTGCTCTAGCACAAGAATTTTAAATTTTGACCATATTATCTGAACAAAATTTTCTAACTGTTATTTTGTACCATCGTGTTCCATCACGATACAACATAATCTACCAACATATCTGTAGCATATTTCACTACACTATGTTCTAGACTCTTCCCAATACCCTTAACCATTTCGATCTTTTCTATCCACTCGCTAATCTATTCCTTCCTTTACCATCAGTCAACTATTAATAATCCCTTTAACACAACCGATAAACATATTCTCCACACCGGATCTAATTCATTACGACTACTATTCATGTTTAGTTTACAACTAATACTTGTAGTCACAATAGTATCCGGTGGGACAATATCACTCTTAGTAATAACACTAAGAATTGAAATATTCAAAATTATGTGATTGCTCGATCTATAATTCCGCGATCACATTTGCATCAACACTAGCAGTGAACAGTGATACGACATTCGGTATCATCATCTGCTATCTTTGAGCAATCAACTGAATCATATCAATCTCCATCATTGGAGTTACTCTTTTTTTGTCATTCTGCCGTACTCATCCCGTACGCAGTAATCAATACTAATCTCACCATATAACTCGTTACCAGCTCAATCATAACAACAGGTACACATACACACCAAATATTATCACATATATTACACATACCGGCATCTAGTATATATGCCCCACAAATATAATAACATATGGACTTAACCTGACATCGGTTAACGTTTAAATATGTTTCATAACCCTTGTCACCAACTGACATATAGACTTTCTCAACAAAGATCAATGTTTAATATGCTTGATTTCAATATCCTTTTGCATGTCAGCATAACCGATACATGCTCACCGTGAGCACCGAACGATTACGTACCACGGAGTTGTAATATCCGTGTCTATTCGTATATCCGACATACACAGTATACCTCCTACGAACGAACAACCAACTATGCCAGAATGATTCCAACACTTCTTTGTGTATAGGTATTCATTCTATTCGAGCATACATGGGTGTAAACATCTAACGGATGTAAGGATAACATAGGAAGTTATTAGAATAGGCGGTACCGGTGCTGGTAGGGTATGGGATTTATCAAACTTTGGTTGGGAGTGACGGTTACTAGACATTTCTGGTTAATGTCAAACGGGAGATTTGACTTGGTACCATAATAACTATAACCCGATAAGTCTGACTTATCACCAACCGATGCTCTAGAAATTTCAGCATCCTCGGTACTTTTTATTATCACATCCCCCGGTTCCTTATCCGGGTCTTATTTCACAATACTTGCACCCCCAAGATATGCACACGTATATATATATACACATTAGCACATATAAATAATATTATATACTATACACATATGTTGCCATTTTTACCTATTAATGTACCCCGTGACTTCCCCTGAATTCCCTCGTGCGGACAAGTCTGTTATTATGTTCCGGACCATAATAACTCACTTGTCCATCCAAGTTCATCCAGACCTCGTCACTATAAATTATTAGTTGATATTCAGATCCTATAACACTTGAGCTACTGGTTATATTTTAGGTATCTTTTAAAGACATCCTAATTCTTTATAACCAATGGCTCTGATACCAAGTTCTGTAACACCCCGTGACCGCAGCGGAAACGTAAACGGGATGCGACAGACACCTCTGATATCAACCACATTGTTTATAAAGAAAACCGAATGCATTAATATACTTCAAAATTACATTATCTCATCTTTCATTACCGTCTATGTGATACACACATCATACAAAACGGTTCATAATTCTATCTGTTATAATGCATCCTAACGTCCAGCACGCAAACCTTACACACATCAAGCACTTAGCACGTAATCAATCACTTTACTTTAGTTGTACCTGAAAAGCATGTGAGAAAATGGGTCAACTACGAATAGTTGGTGAGTTTCACAATTTTAGTAAACCATGATAAATCCATATCATAACATAATATTATCTGGGGACACTGTCAACCCATAAATACATTTAATAACCACTGGGAACTCTGTTACCCCAGAAACATACTTCCAATAACCTCTGGGAACTCTGTTACCCCAGAAACACACTTCCAATAACCTCTGGGAACTATGTTACCCCAGAAACACATTTAATAACCTCTGGGGACTCTGTTAACCCAGAAACATACTTCCAATCACCTCTGGGAACTCTGTTACCCCAGAAACACATTTAATAACCTCTGGGAACTCTGTTACCCCAGAAACATATTTCCAATAACCTCTGGGAACTCTGTTACCCCAGAAACACATTTCCAATAAACTCTGGGAACTCTGTTACCCCAGAAACATACTTCCAATCACCTCTGGGAACTCTGTTACCCCAGAAACACATTTAATAACCTCTGGAAACTCAGTTACCCCAGAAACATACTTCCAATAACCTCTGGGAACTCTGTTACCCCAGAAACTGTTGCGGGACCTTACAATATTAACAACTCAAACAATTACCATTTCAATACATTACCGTACGATTCCCGTACATTAAACATTATATAAATACATTCATTTCCATGCGTTCAGCACGTACTTAATCATTTTGATAAAAACATGCTTTCCGCCCCGAGAAAATATTTAAAACATTTCAGTAAAGGGGCTCGTGAAAACTCACCTTAGCACATGCAAGTAGGTAACAACAATCAATATCAGTTAACACGTCCAATCTGTAATATGATCCCTACGATCGTTATTATACAATCATTGTTTTTATAATCTTTAACCTTATCAATCGGTACATCTGGGGACTCTGTTAACCCAGTACTGTACCTGTTCCGGGGGCAATGTTAACCCAGAAATACTTCTCCGGACTCAGGTTGTGATGTCGTTTAGAGTTCCAAGGTCACAACTACTATTAGTCGTTTTTCTCGTTTTGCGTGCCTAGCACTGTTATCCGTTTTTATGTTTCAAAAATGAGTTTGGTCACACACGACCCGTAAATAGTGGTTGACTGATAATTTAATTAAAGATGTGAAATTATAGCTCGGTTTAGACGTCCCGATTGGCCGCGGGACCCGTTTCCGTCTTTGGCGTACCGGAAACTGTTAAAATAGATTAAAATTACTGAAATCATCCGAATTATTTTCGGATGATTTATTTTTACTTTTTTAGCTCATTTATATGAAAATAGCTCATTTTTAGGGTTTTTGTACACCAGTCAGCTCGCTTAAGCGAACTTCACCGGTTTACGCGTTTTACTTTAAAAGTTTGGTAATTAGCACAAATAATTATCCGTTTACTCTCGGATCTTGAAATTTTGCACAAATCACTTTTTAACAGTGGGGAATTTTATAAAAATATTTCCAGAATTAATTCTTATATTTAAAATTTACTTATCTATTTTTAAACACCATTTAAACACTAAATATGTCGTAAATACCAAACTATCTTAGAAAAATCCCAAATTTCTCCTGGTTGTCCCCTGCCATCCACATAGTCCCCAGTAATTTTTCCAAAACCAAAATCTTCTTTTAAATGCCATTTTTACTAAAACCGAGCTAGAAATCCCTAGAACTTGTTTAACCGAAAAGCCTACTTAGACTTCTCCAACGGACCTCAAATTTTGTGTGTGACTTATACGTGATATGAAAAGCTTATCCACAATTTTTCAGAATTTTTCATGATATTTAACTATTTTTCACCATTTTTGGCCAAAACCAAGCATTAAATTCACCAAATATTCATCTTTCATCCAAATATTACCAAAAATTCACAGAATTCATATTTCCATGTGTTTAACACCTCTGTAAAATTTCGTGACCTAACTCTAAACGACCAATAATCTGTCCAAAAACACATACACCGACAAAAACCGAATATACCTTTCGTTTTCCGCCACTACAAGCTACAAACTCATCTTTCCGCCTTATCTACCACTAAATACAGAGCCTACAAACAACATACCACAATACCAAGCAAGTTATACTCACGATCAAGCCATTTCTTTCATGGTTACGGTTATGATATAAAAACAAAGATTTTAACCGTAAAAATTCGTTTTGACTCTTTTAACTCCTTTCTAGGATCAAGATCCCTTGTATAACTTGTATACATCACTTGATCATGCAAGAATCGGTTTCATCTCGGGTTTCCACCCATTTTTCATTTGAAACCTCATTTTCTTGAAAGAAAACTCAAGAAAGAACTATGAAAACGATTATATCTCGATCTTTACCTTGGTTTCTTGATTAAAGACTTGGGTTTTTGTATGAAGGTTTGAAAGGTTGAGAGGATTTGGACTTGGTTGAATGAGAAAAAAGAAAATGAATTGTGTTTTGGTGACATATGGTCCGATCGGACATGGATGGAGGGTGGGGTGGGACCCACAAGTTCATTCATGGCCACACATTCGGATTACGCAATCTGGATAATGTTGTGGATAATCTGGTTCAGTTCGTTTTTCGGTTAAACGTTTAATTCGACTTAAAACGGTCGTTTTTCGGCTTAAAAACTGAAATTTATATAAAACCGATTTAAAACTTTTTAAAGACTTAAACCATGATGTTTATTAACTTAAAACATCATATCATTAATTATCGCGCATCTTTTTCGGCTTGATCGATCGTCTCTTGCTCGGCTTGGTATTAAAGGTTTCGTTTAACGTACCGACGTACTTTTAAATCGAAATCCTTTTTCTGTGCCTTAATCCACTTATCCCGAAGCTTTAATACTTCGTAACATCACTAAACATTATATATTTCGTCTATAATGTAATCCCCGATTCGTTCGGGTTTCAATAACCGTTCATCGATTAATCGTAATTTCGATACGACTAGCTGTATATTCGAGTATAATTCGTACTGTGAATCTTATATACTCGTATAAGCACATTATAATTCATATATTCAGTATTGAATAACACGTAAATAGTATATTCCGGCTAGGGTATACCTGAATTTGCCGGAATCGTTACAACTCTTCACTTAGATGTCAATTTATTCTCTACAAGCCTCACGTGCACCACAAGCTGCTCACCATTCTTTTTTTTTTTTCAATTAACTAGAGTGTATACTAACAGTCAGCTATGCTGAGTGAGTTCTGGTTTAACACCCCAGCTTTAAGCAGAATACGCCAGGGTGGTACATACATATCACTCATAAGCTCGTAACACTATTAAAGTGCTAATATAACATTTATTTCATTTTAGACAGATCGCAAGTACACTAAAGTTTAAAAGCAAATAACATTACATCAAAAATCAACTAAAGTATTATTATATAAATTCTAAGGTCGACTAGTTTTCTTCATCCTTAGCACATCATCGGTTTGTAGGACCCTATTTTGTTAAATAGTCTTTTGTATATAGTTATGATGTTCACGATGTATCTAGTTAGCTTGTCGGTTTCTTTTGTTGTATGTTTAGGCCCGAATCATGTAAGGAAAGCCCATTGGGCTAGTTATAATATGACATGCTGCATGAAGCTTGCACTATAAATAGTGCAAGCCTTCTTGCATAACATAACCTTTTTGAAAACTATAATCTTATCATCTCACCAACTCGATCTCCCTACACTCTCTCTTACTTACCATTTAGGGTAATAACCAAACTCAACAGAATCCGAGATCAAGATTGGCTACAAATGATTTCCACTAGCTTGTAGTTAGAGATTGATTCAAGAACTAGTTGTTTGATATGTTATGTAACATCCAACTTTTGATAATAATAAATAAAAGAACTTTGTTTACTTAATGGTGTGATATTATTTAGTTAACTTAAATAAAAATAATAGAGTGTGGGCTTGGACAATAAAAGATTGAATAAGGCATGGTGATGGCCTTAGGTCCATGAGCTTAGGGGGACTTAAACACCCTTAAACCTCCCTAAAACCCTAAATCCTCATTTACACCTTTGCCTTCACACACACAAACACACTCCTTCATCCCGGATCCAGATCCAAGCAAGAAAGAGGGTGATTTGCAGCCAATTTCTGTATACAAACAAGAAACACGTCTAGATCCACGTGTTGGTCCAGATCCAAACCAAAACGAAACCCAAAAAGGTACGTTTTTGGTGTAAAGATTAGGTTTTAGATGTCGATTTGTCTTAAGATTTGACACTAAGGCAAATTAGGTCATATTATGTAAGAAAAACGTAAACTTTGTAATAAACAAGTTGTTTGGGATGAGTCGGGACGAACTAGTGACGTTCAGACCGAGTTAAAGTAAGAAAAGTTGTTATGGCCCATAACTCATTCATAGGTAAAATGGGCATAACGGGATGAAGTTGTTATGGCACAAAACTAATTAGAATGGGTAGGCATGAAAACACCATATTCGAATCGAGTTCCTGAGAAACTCGATTCATTTGGAGGAAGAAAGGAATCAAATCGAAATGAAACAAATTGAATTAAATTGAATCGAATCGAGTAACTCGATTCGATTAGAGTTAAAACTCGATTCGATTGGTATGAAAACTCGATTGGATTATAATGAAAACTAGATTCGATTTTCAGCTCAACTCAGCCAGGGGCTCTGCCCCTTGGAACCTGCTAGGGTTTCCGCCCGTGGCACCCCGCTTCTAGGGGCACTGGGACCTTACCACCGTTAGCTAGGGTTTTCACTTACTTATAATATGATGTAGTTAGGAATAGTTAATTGATACTAATAATTCTACATAGTTAGTCGTGCACAGCTATGAAGGGGTATTACAGTTAACTCCAAGAGAAATAGAATCCAGGTGAGTTTCTAGCCATTTTTCTCTTTTTCATGGCTATGTGCATACTCTTATGTGTTTATTAAAAAACTTACCTTAAGTGGTAAGTGTATGCTGTGTGAATGTCTTATGAAAGATATATGAATGATATTGAAATAATGAAATGAATGTAGAAACGTTTAGGAGTATATATTTAAATGTTTATGAACATATATGTAAATATATATTTAATGTATGTATGGTAAAGAAAGTATGGTTGTATGGCAAGGAATGTATGACTGTATGGAAAGATGGGCATCGGACCCTAATAATATCCGAGGTATGCTATTGTATGGTTGTATGGAAAGGAGGGCACTAGACCCTAATAATATCCGAGGATGAAGGGCATCGGACCCTAATTATATCAGAGGATGAAGGGCACCGACCATAATAATATCTTATGTATGTAGGAAGAAATGCTCTTTAAAACGTAGAGATAATTATATATGTATTAGTAGACGAAAACAAGAAAGTATGAAAGAATGAAAGTATTAAAGAATGTAAGTATGAAAGTATAAATGTATGTATGAATGTATGTATGTGTGTATGAACGAAAGGTAAGTTTCGTATACAATATGTGTCTTCGGTTACATATATGTGTATATGTAATGTATGTTGCATTATTAACTAGAAATCACTCAGCGTAGCTGACTTTTAGTACGCACACATGCAAATAGAATGAAGGAGTTGGCTTGAGTGAGGCACATGGCATAGACTGAGTTAGCTGGCATCTAGAAGAGAAAGTTATGGAGTATTATGTTATGATGTTATGATAAGACAAATTTGAATGTTTTAAACAAAATTTCATATTTTTGTAATATATGTTTGAAGTTTTATTTATTCCACGAAAAGTTTTAATTTACTCTGATATTTATAACTGTGTTTATGAATAAATCCAACGATAATGCAGGGCACCGGGCTCGGGTCCTTACACGTTATTAGGACCTACAATTGGTATCAGAGCTTTCGGCTTTACTAGTTGTAGTCTTGAGTCACAACCTTGGGCTTTGGTCTTGTTTAAGTGTTTGAGACTTGTTTTTAAGTGTGTAAAGTGGGTTTCAGGTTTACTTGTTATGTTTGCAAGCTTGAAAGAGGTGATATAAGTATGTTTATGTGTTCTTAGAAGTGTTTGGGCTTGAAAGGTGTGTTTGTTTAAGCTTGGAGTTGGGATTTCAAGTTGCTAAAGTGTGTATCAAAATATTGGTATAATAGAATCGGGTTTCCAAAAATTTCAAAAAAATGTATCAATCGAATCGAGTTTCAAACCATTCGAATCGAGTCTTATACCAATCGAATCGAGATCACAACGCAATCGAATCGAGACTAGTAACAAATCGAATCAAAATCTCAAACCAATCAAATCGAGTTTCTATTCGATTCAATTCATTTTTCAATTCGATTCGATTCATTTTCTATTTGATTCGATTTATTTACCAATTCGATTTGATTCTTTTTTAATTTGATTCATTTACACTTAAACTCGATTTGTTTGTACTTAGAGCTTCTAGACAGCAACTGTTTCATTCCAAACTCAATTAACAAGATGGCAAACGATCCCAAGATGTTGAAAAGTTGTCTAATGTTGGAAAATGAGGCTCGAACCACCACAAAACCTCCAAAGTTGATGTCTTTTGAAAGCAACTTTGATGATTTCAAATGGAGGTTCAAGAACTACATAATAATGACTGAATTTGTTCTTCTTAGATACATTGATAATGGTCCTCACAAGCCTACAACTTTGACACCTGAGGGACCCGTTAATGCCCCTCCTAAAGGTTATGTGGATGACGACAAGAAAATACCTCTTGAAGCTGAAAAGGCTTCTGGTGTGTTTAGTGTATGTTCGTCTGCTAGTATAACTCGGACTTTGAGAGAGAACACATCTGCCATAGGACTATGGGATGCCTTGGTTTAGAAATTTGAAGGTAACCTGGAGATGAGGAATAGCATAAAGGAAATACTGTAGGGAGAATTCAACATGCTCAGCTATGTTCAAGGAGAGTCTGTTGGAAATCTCATTGGTAGATTTGAGAAGTTGATTACCAAGATGAGAAGTGTCAGAATAAACAATGACTTGCTAGATATTTACTATAGGCTGCTGAATTTACTACCATATACATGGAATAACAGTGTCATTACCATCAAAAGAACAATCAATCTGAACGTCATTTATCTTCAGGACTTGATCTCCACCATTAAGTTTTTTGAAATGGATGACAAGCTTAGGCTGAACAATCATGTTAGCTCTCTGAATCAAGATGGGATTTCTATATGTTCTGAAATGAGCTTCTCCTTCCTCAAGAGAATCCAAAACCGAACTTACCCATACCACACCCATCCGATAAGCACCTTTCTCCCCACCTTTACCTCACCACTTAGGGGAACAACCTTCTAGTCATCAACCATTACATACTCACCCAATACCATACCCTTCACCTCCACTAGTGTTACTCAAACATCCACCAAACCCTCAAGCCTACTTCCAGCCCTAACTACACCATTGGCCACCAAACCACACCATTGGCCACCCAAATCAAAACCATGCCTACTCTGACATTCGTCAAATTCAGGTCTCAATTGTATTTGTATTTGTATTGTTTTATGTTATAAACAGACCCGTTTTGTAAACCGAAACTCAAGATATATAAATATTGGATTTTTATGTTACCAAATCATTCCCTTTTTTTCAATTTGAAAAACCACTTTTACATATTCGAAAACGGCTTTAAAACGACTAAAATACATAAAAAACGAACTTCCGAACGCGAAACGAACCACACTCGATGAGCTGCCCCCCCCCCCGGGCACACCGCGCTGCGCGGTTAGGGGAAAGGAAGAGCTCGCGCGGCGCCAGGACCCATCTGCACATTATTTTCGAATTTTGTTTGTTGTTTTGTGCTTTGCTTGTTTGTTTAACCAACCTATTCTCATGCAAACATAAAAGAGAACCTTGCAAAGTAGCTTTGACCCTTACCCTATATATACACACACCCATCTCCTTTATTTTACACTTGCTCTTACTCCAAGTTCTCTCTCAAAACTCCATAGATTCGAGGTTGTTATTTCTTAGTGTTCTTGAAGTTTTGACTTCCAAAAGTCAAACTAAGTTTAAGCTTTCATTCTATTTAACTTTATTTTCTTACTAACACTTGAATATGGTGGTACAATATATATATAATACACACCCTTTGGTACCCTTGGTAGTTACTTCTCCGACTCCGGTTGGTTAAGTTTCGAACCTCGTAAGGCAAGGCTTCATGAAGGACTTCGTGTACTTGATATATATACATTTATATAACTTGTTTGCACGTATTAATCCTTCATAGCTTCTGCACTTTTTAGTTTATTTGTAATATTTATGAAGTTCCATGGTGGGGAGTTTGTAGAGACTAACCTCAGTTTAATCGTAAATTGTCCAAACCGTGAACCGCACTTGCTTAATAGTTTTTGTTAAATAATTGTTTTAAACATCCTTTATGTTGGATTTAAGTTTCTAAAATCATTTTTACAAGTTATTTAATAATTGGGCATGTGGAACCCATCAAGGAACATATTGTGAGATGGAACCCAAACCATACCGAACTTTCGTTTAAAAGACTTTATTGTTAACTTTTTGGTTGTAAAACTTAAGTATTTTTATTTGTACATTATTATACAAGTTCTTGGTTATTTGGGCATGTGGAGACCATCAAGGAACACATTGTGATATGGAAACCAAACCAATCCGATTTTTACTCGCTTAAGACATAGAAGTGTGTTTTTAGCTATAAAGACTTGTATATTTTTTTAAAAATAGTTTACAAACTGATTATAATTATTTTCCTAAGTACTTGAAAATGTTGAATCCAACTTGATCTCATAACATAGTTTGGACCGACAAAATCGAACACTCGCTTTACGTGCGTTGTTAGTTCTAAAACAATAGAGCTACATGCTTGGTTAAGTCTTATTAAGTTTTATTGAGTTATCTCATAACATTCATTATTTTGGAAAGTTGACTTTGAATTTGACCAATTATCAAGACCTGAACCAACAACCCGAACACTCGATAAAAACCCGTTTTAGTATATTTATCCCAAAGGAACTTGCATCTTTGCATTTTTCCCACCTTATTACTTAACATAGGTTAAGTAAATATTAAGGTTAGATACTTTAACCCGGGTTTAAGCAAACTTACAATTTTAAAGGGTTATTAGTATAAATTCTTAAATAGTTACATTTTAATCCTTGAACTTTAATTGTTTACTTTTGGCAACAATTATTTTATTTAAAGATCTTCAAGACAACCTTTATAAATCCAATACTTTCTTTTATTTAGGCTTCATACGTTAAACTCGTCGTTCCGGCACATCTCCAAATTATCATCTTTCAAGTTTATTACTTGAACGTGAGTATCTTCATCCCCCATTTTCCATCTTTTGTTTTGGGGGGTGACATTTCATACTTATTCAAATTAAATGCTTTATACTTGAGTCTTAAACCACAAACGTTATTGTATAATTTACTTAAATAAATGCTCGATTTGGTGTTCTGTGCTTATATGATTATATGCTTATGTGTTTACCGCTTTTGGAAGGTTGAATCATAAATCCGTGAACTATATGGTATTCTCTTATAGCACGGTGCCGTTAATATATTCTTATTAACGACCTCATGAAATCCGAATCTATTTGGTATTCTCTTATAGACGGTGTCGCTAATATATTCTTATTAGCGACCTCATATTATCCAAATTATTGTTATTTATTTGTCGTTTTGTATACAAGATTGTGGCTTTTCTTATTATATACATATTGTTCAAAATCTATGAATTGCTCACCAACCTTTTTGTTGATAAACTTTATTTTATGAAATGTTACAGGTTTGCATCTAGGTTGATTATGGAATTTGGAGAAGAAAACGTCACAAATACCTCTAGGATATTAGCAAAAATGAACAATAATTGATTTGCTATATTTTGTTGTATTTGTCTTATGAATATTGTTATGTGACATTTTTTATGAGGTGAAATTTAAATGAGTTGATTAAATATTAAACACTTTAATAGTGTCTTGTGTATTTGTCCAATCATGTCGCACCCCGTCATGTTCCGTCGCCTTTGGTCGGGGTGTGACACCTACCCAAACCTCACCACAATCCATCTTTTCAATCACACCACCTGCAATCACCCAAAGCCTAGCCATCTCAGCTATTTCATTTTCCATTGTTAAGTTAAGGAATTCCACAGTTTACTGGGATCCTATCCTTGATAGGATCCAGGCTCAGGAGGAATCAAACAAGAGGATCAAATGGGAACACCTAATGATCAAGTTCGTGAAAGAACAGCAAGACACGAATGAGAAGGTTGTGAAGGAGAGAAACACCTTGGCTTCAAGGGTTGCTCAGTTGGAGCAAGATAGGGAGGTTCATAGAGCCCTGATTGAGAGTCAATTATTGTGGATCGAGACCCTCCAAAACCAAGTCAACAATCAGCACACCCTGTTGTCTAATCGATCCTTGTTGAATGTTGAGCGTCATGATGAGGTGACTAGTCTTGAATTAAGGGTTCCCGGCTTGAATATGATCTTCCTTCCTCCTCAAACCTTGCACAAAATTTGAGGAGAGAATTAAAGTCAAGAGTTGGCAAGATATTGATTGAGGTTGAATACTTGATTCTTAAGTCTGTTTGTTGGATGGTGAATCCAGGTTCTTATGTAACATTGGAACGTTGATCGGAGAAAATGCCGACTTGAGAGCCAAGGTTGAACGGCTTAGACTTCAAATTGAGCAACATGACCGCTTTACAAATTCTCAACCGTGGTCAACGACGCTCTCGTGAACCGATATCTTGTTGCCGTTGAAGTTATGAAACTAACTGATGAAGATACTGAAGATCTGAAGAATCGAATTAAAGTAGTCTTCAAAAGATTGATTGGCTATGGTGATAATGATAGTGATGATGATGATTCACAAAAAGGGAAAAAGAGACAATCAGCTTTGGTAGTGCTCGTTGTTGATGCTCGTACTGCCGGTTCAAGAGAGAATGCAAGTGGTGGTTGTGGTGTCATTTTCTAGTTCTTTTTTCCATTCCGGCTCTAACTTTTTAAATCTAAAATTGTAAAAATATTAGAATCATAACTAGTAAAGGGTTAATATCAGGCGAAATCTCAAAGCCAAGTATGGGTGTTCACGGTCCGGTTTTCGCGGTTTTTGGTCAAACCATAAACCAAACTGTTCGTGAAAGAACAGCAAGACACGAATCAAACAAGAGGATCAAATGGGAACACCTAATGATCAAGTTCGTGAAAGAACAGCAAGACACGAATGAGAAGGTTGTGAAGGAGAGAAACACCTTGGCTTCAAGGGTTGCTCAGTTGGAGCAAGATAGGGAGGTTCATAGAGCCCTGATTGAGAGTCAATTATTGTGGATCGAGACCCTCCAAAACCAAGTCAACAATCAGCACACCCTGTTGTCTAATCGATCCTTGTTGAATGTTGAGCGTCATGATGAGGTGACTAGTCTTGAATTAAGGGTTCCCGGCTTGAATATGATCTTCCTTCCTCCTCAAACCTTGCACAAAATTTGAGGAGAGAATTAAAGTCAAGAGTTGGCAAGATATTGATTGAGGTTGAATACTTGATTCTTAAGTCTGTTTGTTGGATGGTGAATCCAGGTTCTTATGTAACATTGGAACGTTGATCGGAGAAAATGCCGACTTGAGAGCCAAGGTTGAACGGCTTAGACTTCAAATTGAGCAACATGACCGCTTTACAAATTCTCAACCGTGGTCAACGACGCTCTCGTGAACCGATATCTTGCCGTTGAAGTTATGAAACTAACTGATGAAGATACTGAAGATCTGAAGAATCGAATTAAAGTAGTCTTCAAAAGATTGATTGGCTATGGTGATAATGATAGTGATGATGATGATTCACAAAAAGGGAAAAAGAGACAATCAGCTTTGGTAGTGCTCGTTGTTGATGCTCGTACTGCCGGTTCAAGAGAGAATGCAAGTGGTGGTTGTGGTGTCATTTTCTAGTTCTTTTTTCCATTCCGGCTCTAACTTTTTAAATCTAAAATTGTAAAAATATTAGAATCATAACTAGTAAAGGGTTAATATCAGGCGAAATCTCAAAGCCAAGTACGGGTGTTCACGGTCCGGTTTTCGCGGTTTTTGGTCAAACCATAAACCAAACTGTTGGGAACGGTTTTTGATTTATGTAAACCAAAACCAAACCGTGTAACTTTTAAACCGAACCGAACCAAGTTAGTAACGGTTTTTGTTTCCGGTTTGGTTTCACGGTTTGAGCTTGTTGGGGTTTTCAACAAAATGTCCAGAATAAGAATTGGCATATTTTTGGTGAAGAACATCGAAATTACTATCCAACCAAACTCCAAACTATCCAAATTTATTGAGATAACAAGCTGTCAAATTAATTAGCTTCTAGGTACATCAAAAAGGTGTAAAAATACTTCAAAATAAAAGTGTTGCCTTATTGTAGTTTGTGGCTTGTGTTACTGTGAGTTTGGGATTTTCATTAACAGTTTTAGTTTAACACATATGTAACAATATATATATATATTAAAAATAAATTCAAAATGTATATTTAAATTATACAGTCCAGTCCGGTTTATACGGTTATTTTTTGATAAATATCGTAAATCAAACCATTTGGTACGGTTTGATATTTTTCAAACTGACCAACCAAAACTTAAGAAAAAAACCAACCAAGAAAACGAACTGATGACCGGTTTGGACGGTTTCACGGTTTCAAACCAACCCGTGAACACCCCTAACTACAAGTTGATAGTAGGGCTAAGCATGATGGACCTGAACCCGAACCGATCCATTTATATATTACACCCATAAAATATGTATGCAATTTTCATTTAATTTTTCAGTTATAAACCGAACCAACCCGTTTATTAGTATACCACATGTGTATTAAATTATCATGTTATCAGTTTTTATGTTGACCGTTAGTTAGGCTCAGTCCAGATCAAGCAAAATGAAATTTGAAACAGTTTATTTCATTTTCTCGCCCCTGGTTGATATGTTATACCTAATTATATAAAAAAAATGAAAATGATAAATATAACTTACAAATGCGTGTTCTGACTTTTCCGTACAAAATCAAATCTCACAAGGCTATTAATGTCGAGGTCGCCCGCCCAATACTGTTTCTTGCTTTCTTTGCTGAGGTGGGTATCTAAGAATACTTCAATCCACCTAACTTTTCGACCATGTTCTTTTTCCTAATAAGAAGTAATGTAATAAACGGTAAAGCACAAACAGTTATAATTTTTGACCTAATTTTTTAAGATTGAATTTACAAATAAAACTAGCTTACCAAGCGGATACGATGCTCATCAAACCCTATTGAACGGCTCGTGTGCCGAGATATACTGCCATCACTACCCTCTTTCATGCGGTTGTCTCTCCCACTCGCAGACTTCTTTAGCCATTTTTCTGTGGTCCAGCCCTATAAAGAGAAAAATACATATGATAAAAATAGAAATAATGTACGAACATTTACCAAACAAAGTTGCTCCCATATTCCACGAGCCATAAGATTCGGAAGAAATTTACAAATTGTGTCGAATCTATGTTCTTTGTCCCCAATAATATGCCAGGCTGCCTTGGCTTTTCTTTAGAATTTAATCTCTACTCACTCATGATGTCCCTAAACCGACTCTTAATCACATTATAGAATCCGTTATATATGATTTGTTCATTGTCTTGATCCCAACGATACTTCATCTGTATAAAATAAAAAGTAAAAGTTAAATATGCAAAACTAAAACAACCAAGCAGATATAAAATAATTAACTAATATATTACCCGAAAACGAGAAAACATATAAGCGATCACATTCTTTGGAACTATTCTTAATGTAGTCCAAGGTTCATCATAGTGCTCGATTAGTATTTTTTTGATATTCCTATGAATCTCATGACTTACAAACCAATAATATTGAAATAACCAAGTAAGTATATTTGTAACATAAATAATGAAAATGTTAAAACTAAAAACATACTTATCCCCAATCATTACAATAAATTTCTTCCCAGAGGTATCCCGAGGCACGATAGATGACGTGTCTCCCACAAGTACACATTTGTAGACAATCGACATCGCCACTACCAACACTATCGACCTCCTACTTACCGACTCCTCTCCATAGTACGTACAAAGTCTGTACACTTTCTGAATACCGATTCTTACTTTACATAGAAGGCCCATCGAACTCCCATATACCAGTTATACTCATTCATGAATTCACAATCATTCCCTATAGTGACACACTCTCCTTCACGACACATACATACATGCATTCATATACAATCAAGTATATGCATAACCATACATTACTAGTTAAATAAATGTCTACTAACTAATTTCTTCGTGAGTATGCACACAATCCAAAAACAATAAAGAGAAAGGGGTCTATAAAATCACATAATTCGTTTATCTTGTGGAACTTTAACTGAGATCATTCCTTAATTGAACCTTGAACTGATTGTTGGGCGTTTAACCGTTAGTTAACGAAACTAACCCAAATAATTGATCAAACCTTATCTCACATGTATATCTTTGGTTCTGTACTTGGACTGTTAAACACTATGTGGTTCATCTGAATACTCTGACTGGTCATATCTCCCTAAACCAGACGATGTTTTATTAAGTGCAACTACGTTCATGTACAAAATTGGTTTATGGCCCTTCTCGCGAAAGACTGGGTCACATATTTATTAGGATCATGCAAACTTGGGATAGGGTTCATGAAATAATCGGTTCTCGCAAGTATGTTATAAATAATCTTCACGCATTATCCCGATTCACGCGAAAAGGAGGGTTCGCGCATTCTATATAGTTCACGCAAAATTAGAAGAGTTAACGCAAATTAGGTTTACACTTATCGACCTTCTTTTCTATTTCTTACCCTTTTTTGTGTTCTCTACGATCCAGTTTGAAAGAACTAATAATCCTTTAAAGGTTCTAACTAATGTGATTTCTTAACTATGGGACTTTTAAATTTTTGCGAGTTCATGGTCTTTTTCGATTTCTAACTGACCCGAAGCTCCATATTGCGAGTTTGATTAATCAATCTATATCTAGTCCCAAGTTTCCAACTTTTTTTAAGAGGGTGTTATATTCACACACCATCCCCATGGTGTCTTTACAGTATAGATGAGATCGGGACCGTACCCGAACCTATACTTGTACATGTACCCAAAAGTACTCATACCTAAAATTAGTAAACACTACGTGAAAAATGACCTTCGGTCACACGAAAAAGTGTGGACATAGGCCTTTAGCCACACAAATCTGGTTCAGGTCATGTGTGACCAAAGGTCACGACATTGTAGGTATCATAAGGCCACACACAGTTTTTAGTGGCCTTATGTGGTTATAAGTTTGGCTAAAGGGTACCAACATTAGTTGATGGCCATCACGAAGCCTCTCCAATAAGTGTGGCTAAACGGTAGAAAATGGCCACATGAATATTTACTAGGTGTGATCATTGCGCACACAAAGCCACATGAATTCATGTTTCAGCCAAATGAATTTTAAAATATTGTGGCCAGTATGGTTGTGGTAAGCGAGCATTGTAACCTATACCATGTGGCTATAGCAAAGAAATGGCCACTTGAATTTAATAATAGTGTGACTAATTATATCATATAGACACTGGATGTTACATTAAATGTGGCTAAAAATGTTTACTTTCCACTCAAACACTCCTTTGTAGATTATAGTGTGGCTATTGTCTTACCGTTTGTCACACATAATGCTTTTCGTAATTTAAAGTGTGGCTATTGTCAAACTTTTCATCAAACATAGTGATGTATTGTGTGGCTAATCATACCATATAGACATTGGAGGTTATTGTCAATGTGGCTAAAAATGTGAACTTGCCACTCAAACACTCTTTTGTAGTTTGTGGTGTGGCAATTGTGTTACCATTTGTCACACATAATGCTTTTGTATTATAAAGTGTGGCTATTATCTTTCTTTTGGTCACACATAGTGATTTTTCCAATGAAATTTGATCTCGTTCCGCCACACAAACAAAAACCAAGTGATGAAAGTTTGGCCAATGGCTAGTGATGAACACATGAAAATATGTAGAGTGTGGTTATTTTATGCCATTTGGCCACACTTAGTGATTTTTATATGACGTTTTATTTGATTCCGTTACACACACAAAAAACGAAGCAAGCATGGTGTGGGTAATGGTTATTTATAGCCACACGAAATTTTGTGTTTTCGGTGTGGCTATGTCACACGTTTAGCCACACATAATTTGTTATATCCATCAACTTTGCTATCATTCCGTCACACAACAATGTTTGTGTTGTGGCTAATGGTCATTTATAGACTCGAAATTTTGTAATTTGAAGTGTGGTTATCGTCTTACTTTTGGCCACACCTATTTAATGTGTTTTTATGTGGCCAATAGTGTGTAATTAGGCAATATATAATTATTTTTTATTTTTTGTGCAGTGATATAAAACAGCTGTAAACAAGCATGACGAAACAAAATAAGAAGCAAATTATATTAACAATAATATTCACTTAAGAAAATCTATACATCTTTTTGTAAGATATATGCAAAATAAGCTATACCTATATATATACAAAATAACGACTACCTATATAATAGCTAAGGCGTCGGTTTTCTTGGCACTGCTCCTTGTCTTCGGTTTAGTCAACCTGTCTATCGTTGTGTACTTTGACTTTGGCTTCTCTGTCTGGTGTTTTTGAGGATGGGAGGGGCGGTAACTGGAACAACAAAATATGAAAAACAAATATGTATAATTAGTGTCATATTTTGTAATTGAATAGAACAAAATTGGAACAAACCTCCTTGTCACAAAAGATATGATCTCTTGTAATTGAATAGAACAAAATAGTAGGCCTACAAATGAACCGAACGTTTGGTGAACTGTTCATGAACTGTTCGGCGGAAGGTTCTTTTATGTTCGTTTATTTAATAAACGAACCAACACGAACACAAAATTTGTGTTCGTTTAATTAAACGAATGAACATGAACACATGTTTTATGTTATTTTTATTTTATTTTTTTGAAGAACGACAACGGAGGAAATGTTTTATTTTTATTATTTTTTTCCGTTTTTTATTTATATTTTGACATATGATTTTTTTATTATTATTTTTGAATATTTGTTGAGGGTTTATAATCTTAACTAAAAACACCTTATAAAGAATTCAAAAAAAAAATAATAATAAGTCATAAGTCAAAAACGAAAAATTTATAAAAAACTAAAACGTTTTCTCCCGTGTCAACGTTCAGCAAAAAAAACTGAGAAATGAGCCTAAACCGAAACCCAACTCGTTGAGTGCGAACACTCATGTTGGCTCGTTTAAGCAATTTTTCAGATCGTTTCAACACTTAACAGCTCGTTTTAACAACAAGCAACAAATAGCAAGTTAAACAGCTCGTTTCAGCGAGTTTTCAGTTTGTTTCGGCACTTAACAGCTCGTTTTTACAGCAAAAAACATGTTAAACAGCTCGTTTCAGTGATTTTTCAGTCCGTTTCAGCACTCAACAGCTTGTTTTAGCACTTAACAGATTGTTTCAACGCGTTTTAACCAGTTTTGCAGCAATTCAGTAATAAAAAATCTGCAATTCAGCTTGTTTTTGCCCGTTTCAGCAGGTTACATAACCAATACTTTAAAACGTTTTGAGTTTCAATCCAGAAAACAAGTATAGGCAAACGTTTAGTGATTTTAAAACCATTATGTAACTATGTCCGTGTTTTCAATCCAGAAAACAAGTATAGGCAAACATTTAGTGTTTTTAATCCAGAAAAAAAGGAAAATGTTTTGTGTTTTCTCTCTGGAAAACAAATGGGAAAAGCATGAACTCACCTGGTGCCGCGTGTAATAAAGTTTTCTCAAAACCAAATGAATGCATTTGACTCGCTAAATGTTACATAGTACAAGTGTTTTAAGTTATGAGAGTATGTTCAACAACACATGACGCTAAGACCCACGTATGAACTCACACACAAACACAAACTTGACTCGATGAATCGTTGGTGATAATAAGTAATGTCAACAGTACCAAAAGTGCTAACATGTATCCACACATCATATCATGGCAAAGCAACCAAATATTCATCATACAACTTAACGTACGATCATTCAGTTCATGAGATAGATCCTAGCATGTACATAATTATTTTATTCACAAAGAAAAGATTAAGGATAAAATCTACAAAATTTACCATAGTAGTATATATGAATTTGGTTTCTAAAACAATTTTTATTATATTTTTCTCATGCATAGAAAACTCACAATAATTCAACCATTACAGATAGGTACTAACAGTTCAGCAGATTGCGCAACAAAAAATAGTTTAACGGTTCTATCAACTCATTAATCCAAATTTTGTAAGACCAATTGGGTTATCTTTTAAAATCATAATACTAAGTTCTAGAAGTGGAACAAACCCGTTTAGGTTTGTCATTAGGGAGTTATGGTGTCCGAAAAATGGACCAGAATATAACTCCCTGAATCAGCTTTGATATATGTTTTTGTAAAATCATAAAAGTTATTTAAAACTCATCCAAAAATTACAAAATTTACTTTTATGAAAACTAGACTCAGAATATTATATCCTTAAATCAAGAATCGATCAATAATCATTGTTTAACATAGAGTTACAGACCAATCAATAAACAAGAACGAATATGTCAGCCAACTGTTCTCAACAAAACTCAAACCCTAACATGTTTATGACATCTCTAGGGTTCTAATTAATCAGTTAACATAATAATCATGTTATATCAACAATATTTCCTTTATAAAGAATAATTAAACTAGCATACAATGTGTAGCACTTACATGTAATGATTAAACTAGCATGCAATCAACTTTCTTAACACACTACAATCATCAAGAACTCGATTTAGACATTTATGTTTTCATAAGAACTTATCAAAATTTTAAGATTACTAAAATTGAGAATGATTCTTACTAGTTATGCATGTAGGAGTGTTAGAAAGCTCAAAAATCACCAAGACTTGCAAGAAATTGAAAGATTGAGATTGGATTGAAGATGATGGAGGTTGCTTGGTGGGTCACGATCGATGAGAGGGGTTGTGACGAGGTTACCATTTGTGTGTGAAAGAAAACAAAGTTACCATTTGTGTGTGAAAAAATGGAGATAAAATAGGCATTTAGAGAGACAGAGTGGTGGTGATGATGATGGTTGTGATGGTGGTAATGTGATAGTGGTTGTGGTGGTGAAGATGCATGACTGTGGTTTGTGGATGAACCAGAAAAGGCGGATGAGAAAGGAAATGGATATGAAAGGAAATGTTATAGTTCTAGGGTTTGAGGTGGTATATAGTCAAATTAGATTTAAGAATGAGAGGGTAATTCAAAATTTTTTGAAGAAAAAAGAGAGGGTGAATTTAATTTGAAATTTTGAGGGAAGTGAAATTAATAAGGGCTAAATGGAATTAATTTTTTTTTATTTTTAATTATTAAATGAAGAGTTGTTAGGTAAATATATATATATATATATATAAATATATATATATATATATACATATAACAATTAATTAAACCTCAAATAATATAAGAAATTGTATTTTAAATATAAAAACATATAAAATAAATACAAGTGGTATTTATAGTTGCTCTAAAAGAGTTGTATACGAGTTTAGTAATCAGTGTTACCGCCCATAAACCATACGTTCATTAGTGGGTCATACAAGTTCTTGATCGGTGTTAGTGTCCCATTATAGCATCTATCATGTCATAGTTGTTCGAGTTGTATAGGAATGTCATTAGACATGGTTAGGTGTTGACACCTGAAACATACCATATTTTCGTCAATAGACGTTGATTGTTGTCAATGGCCCATTATAGCCTTGGTTACGCCATAGGTGCTTTAAGAAGTTTGTATAGGACTATCATTAGAGTAACATCCTACTTTTGGTTATAATAATAAAATAAATTTCATTTATTATATGTTGGAACCCGATTTCGTATCAATCCAGTAACAATAACTATTACAGATCTTAGATTTGTGAATAATCGATTAATATGTTTATAGATCAAGCTCATAGTTACCTATAGATTAAGTGTTATATGAATATGTATTATGAGTATATGTGTGTATAATATTAGCTTGAAGATCGAGAGAACAATTGGACAACAATTCGATAATTAACTCTCAAAACTTAAATTAACAGTGAACAGGGGTTCACTATATATAGAAGACGAACCTAGTTCGTTAACATCCCTAACGAACTAGGATTCGCTTCGTTACATACATTAAATTAAGGAAACACCCCCTGATTCGTTAACATCCCCTAACGAATCAGGAGGGAATACATTTAATGTCTTTGTTCGCTAACATTCCTTAGCGAACTAGACTTAAGTCTTAACGAACTACATAATAACTTAACTAAATATTACATTAAATAATAAACAAAACGTAAACAATAATTACAAAGACTCAAGACGCAAAACCGTGCACTAACAGACACCCCCTCGTCTTGAGCTCTTTGTCTTTAAATTATTTGAAGCGCTTGGACTACCAGTCTTTGCAACTATGAATTCCATGCTCATGACACACACGAACAACTCGTTGGAATTGCATAACCAGATCATAGTCTTCACGGCTCTCGAACAAAATCTGCTTCTTGTGGAGCACGTCATTGTCTGTCTCTGATAAATTTACCAACCACATCGGGTCGATTATCTTGATGAGCTCAGTATTCAGTCCTCTACCAAGAACAATGACGGCCTCGCCAGTATGATTTCATAGATCCAGCGGTTGAAAGAGAGATGCATGTCTTGAGGCATCGTCTTCACAAGAACCTGTTTCATCGTCTTTAGCGGCTTCACTTTCAGGACAAGTTTCCTCCAGCCAGTCCTTGGATAAATCTCGTCGATACGCTTACGCCTTGGGACTTGGGGCTTGAAGAACTTGAAACTGTGATTGACCTCAAACAGTAAATGTTGATGAATTAACTCTACGGTCTGGTGACCCCCACGATTGATAAATGGACGTCTCGCGAGGGTACGAACATCCCACCACGGTAATGTCAGAACATCCCTTATCTTTTCATAGTACTGGATCCCCTTCTCCCAATTGATTATACAAACTTTCAGCTCAGAATCATAAAGCCAGGAGACAATATCACCATGTACCTTGGAAACAGTCTTGAAGGAGGTTACTTGATTAGCTTTAACCCATTCAGCAGCTGTGTCTTTGCGTTCTTGATCAACAATCCGATGTGCCTGAACTAGCTCATAATCTCTTCAACAGACGGATCAAACGGTTTCCCAGTATAAAAACCCTTTACTTTGGATTTCTCTGCAAGATGGTCTTCTGCTTCTTTGATTACCTCTTCATGAAATACCGGAGCACCTTGATCAACGTTTGTGTGTTGATATAAGTTCTGGTACTCCTCAGCAGTCACATCTTCCATCTCTATGTCCTCATCCTCATAAATTAAAACCTTATTCATCTGAATTGACGGATCATCTTCCAAACCTTCCACATTTACTACTTCAACATCGGGCTCAGTCTCTAAAGCAGTCAACTGATCATCATTCAGCCCAAGTAGAATAGAAATCTGCTCCCGTGTCAGAGATCTCTCCACAAACTCACCGACCTCTATCTCATCTCTATTCACCATACTCCTGATCATCCCCGATCCATCCATAAATATCACCGTATTAGCCGTAATCATCTCAATTGGCTTGGCGGCAGTTGGATCTTGATATACGATAATCTGTTTGCCCGAGTCTTCACCACTACTAGTACCAGCACCGGAAGATGAACCATGCGATTGTTTAGGCTCACCTCCTGCACCAGAATCGTCAGGGTCTTTATCATCATCTTTGATTTTCTTCAGGGCATCCTCTTTGCATGTCAGTTGAAGGATTAAATCCTCTTGTTCCTTTAATTTCACCCCCTGAGACACAACAATCGCACGCAACGACTTAGTCTCCTTCTGAAAAAAGGAAATATAACTCATCATCCATCTTTGATTCTCCATGAGGCGTTCTTGATTCTGATGGTCAGCTGCCATTTGATTTTCATAAAGATGTAGAAGATTCAGCAACATCTCTGTCTGACGGTTTGATGACAAGTTGTATAACGAGGAATGAACAGGTTGAATCGGTCCCTGAGGTCTAGTGATTCGTATAAATGAGACGTCACTAGGAGGTGGTGGAGTAGGAGAGTGAGGAGGAGGAGGCCTCATCAATGGTGTTGAGGGAACGGTAGATAATGTAGCAGGAGGCCTGGGTATCTCAGATAATGCCGTTTGAGGAATTAGACCAAGCCTATCATGTGACACCAACGTTGTAGTCAACGTAAGCATCGGAGTTCTAGTAGTAGGCGGCACTTCCGAGCGTTGAGGCGTTGATTGACGTGGTGGTGGAACCCCAATAACTACCCAGCCCCCTCTGGAACACGTCTCTTCTTCGATAGCTCACCAAATGCCACCGCTTTCCCTTTACGTTTCCTTTCTTGTTTAGCTGCAATGGTGGCAGCTAAAGCAGCATTGACTGCCTCTTGTTACTCTTGAAAAGCATCATTACCAACTCCACCATTTCCATCATTATTACCATCATTTCCATCATCATCTCCACCATCATCATTCCCACCTTCCCCCCTTCACGCTCGGAATCCGAATCGTCATGGATCCAGCGCTCATTAGGAGGACATACGTAATTCGGATTGATTATGTGCCCAATCATCCATTTATCTTGTGGCTTCTCCTTTCTATAAGTTAACATACGATGCACAGTTTCAGCTGTCATGTTTTCCATATGAAGTACATCGTTCACCAACGTCTGATCAATAGCCAAATTCAGAATTAAATCTTGAATAATCAGCTGTAGAAAGCGAGGATACATCAAGAACTTCTTTGACTGAAGTGTTTGCTGAACCTGTTCTTTCAAATGGTCAAAGACTAATTCTGAATAATTAAACGGCTTGTTCAGAATCAAAGCAACAAATGCTGACTGCAAGCTAAGCCTACACTCGCCAAACCCACCACGACGGCTACTCATACAATGAAGTAGAACATGTAGAAGATACTTGTATGGTGGACTTAACCCGTTCTTGTTCAGCATAGATTTATGAATGTCACCTCCGTAATGCAAGCGTGTGAATAAATCCTTGACTAGCAGCCTGTCAAATTCACTCGGGCTGTTGTCATTATCATCAAAGTGAAGTACGCGGCGAACAACTTCAACATCAATCGTAATCGGGGTTTGATTGATTGTGGCTCGAATGTGTTTATCTTCATCAACATATTCAGCTGTGTTCCAAAATTGCCTGATAATACTCAGATACACTTTATGTCTTGCGGTTATAGCATAATGTATCATTGAACGTCGTAAGAAGGCCAACATATCCCTAAACACATCTACATCTGTAACATCTTGATTCACGTAAGCACATATATTGTGTTTCTTGTCAAATAGGAGAAGAATAACATCGTCTTGTTGTGGTGGTTTATCTTGTGGAGGTTGTTCTGGTGGTGGTTGATTAAGTTGTCCTTGATCAGCCATGTTTACTCTATAAGTAAAAACGAATATGAGAAGGCGTAAAATATATTAAACATCAAAATATGTTAAGATATTTATAGATGGAATGTATTCATTATCAAAAGATATGTGTATTTAATATATTTACGTGTTTAAACGATTTAAATACTTTAATTAATTTTAGTGAATTTTAAATTTAATAAAATAATTAATATGAAAAATGTCATTCGTTAAATATCATTCTGATTCGTTACAATTCAGTAACGAATCAAGCGATTCGCTATCAGGCAAATTAGCTAACGAATTAGTCTTAGCGGACTACTATTCAAAATGACGAATTAAGGAGCTAGTTCGTTATACTTTTAACGAATCCACATCTGATTCGTGAACTCCATTCTTCGCTAAGCTAGTTCGTGTAGTTCCTTAATGAATCAGACACGAAGCAGTTCCAATTCGCTAAGAAGAACGAATGGTCAATTATACTTAATCTTTGACTCCTCATAGTCAAGGTCAAAATAATGAAGAACACAGATAGTCAACAACACAAACCCAACTACAATTAACACATGCGTATCGTCGATCAAACACATTTGCAGGTCTATGTGACTCGGAATCACTAAACGAGGCTCACGGTGTTAAGATTGAAGCTTAACACCATATCGTAACCCATAACAGACAATACATTTAAACAGAGCCTAACACCCTTACATACGAATCATTCAATTGACCTGGCAAACATAAATCAGTCATCGATTAACGTCTACCCAGCGAATCAGAATTGCATTCCGATTACATTGAATCATAAATAAGCAAAGTTAACATGATAAAGTATAAATAAATAGGGTTTATAACTCGGAAAAACCCTTAAACCAGAAAAGTTCATAAATGGTCTATCAAATCTCAGTCATTTTTGACGAAAATCATATCGCCATGACCATCTTTACCTGAGAAACTCAAAGATATCCTTGAAATTTCACAATTTGGAAGTCGGAATTTTCAGAGAAATTTGAATAGGGTATCTTTAGTGGAAGGAAAAAGAAGAACAGCGAAGGACTGTTCAGTTTTTCTGTCTTATATAACAATACATGCTACCCGAGGTACGAGTTGTACGAATCAAGCGATTCGTATGAAATTAAATAAATGAATTAGCTCAGTCTCTAACTCAGTTCGTTACCTTAAGGTAGCAAATCAAGACTTGATTCGTGTCATTGATTCGATAAATATGTATAACGAAGAGGGATGATTCGTTACAGAGTGCGGAAGCGAATTAGGTGAGCGAACTAGAAACTAGTTCGCTAAAGAATCACCTAGTTCGTTATCCATAAATAACGAATTAGATGTTTAACGAATTAACACCTTTTATTTAATTTTAAATTAAATAATTAAATGTATTAAATAATTAAATAAATAAAATCTTAATTTAAATGAGTTACCAAGAACCGTCTTATCCCGATAACTAAATACCTTAACAAACGTTTCACATTTACGAAACATAACTTAAAATTTATTAATTTAAGAAAATATTTTTGGTATTTTGAAAAAATAAAGAATGTATTTACAAAGAATATCCGAACATTAACCATAGACAATTTTTTTTTATGTTTTTCAATGATTTATCAAAAACATGACATATTTTTATATTTTTGTTGAGTTTGAGCAGAGAATCATATTGACCAAAATGCCCTTCCATCACAGTTTTATATTTCAGCGATATTATGACTGGCGTTAAGTCGGTCATTGATATTGTTGTCCACTTAAATCTTATGACAAACCTTCGAGCATTTATGTGATATGATTTAAGGTTCAATTAGCGCACAGAATATCAGAAACTATCAGCTTCTAATCTTGGTTCAAGCTTAATTTGATTTTTGCCAAATCACCCCAACTTGACCTAAACCATTATAATGTTGATCAAAATTTTAAATTTTTGAAAATATGAGCAATGCATCAAGTTTCCTTTACTGTGAGTGAGTATGCACGAGTCCATCTGTCGGCCTACATACATTGTATCCCCTGAGGTCTGTTTCTTATTGGTATTGAGACGCACGCAAGGGAGGAACAATTGTATGACTAATAGCGGATTTTGATCAAGTCAGTAATTTAGATTGTACAAAGTACAGCGGTGATCAAGTTTAATGACTTTGGGTTTGCTCTAGAAAGCGAGTGAAATATTCATGTTTATGAATACCCAGATGATTAAGCCGCATAAAGACTCACAGTGTCCAGAATCCTAACGCTTGTTATTTGCTTTATTATATTTTTGGGGATCAACAAATATAAGGCTTGAGTATGACCGGTTATTACATTTCTGCCATCTTCACCGAGACTTTTTCTAGAGACTAACACCTCTTTCAATTTGGCTTTTCTTTAAGTTTATATCACTTACATTTACTCTAACAGCTTGTTTAAGACCTATCAATACACCAATGATTAAGCACACAATCTTTTAAGTTTATTTCTTTCTGGATTTGGAGTCAAATAATCAATGTACTATCATTTTCTCTTTTTGCTTCAAAAACTCAAAATTTGAGGAGCATAAAATAAAGTAATTTAAAAATTGCCCCAGTTAAATTAAGTTCATAAATTAATAGCTATCCTATCCATCTACAAGTAGAGAACAGGACCAAAACATGCAAGCACGCTTCACAAACTTAAATAACTGACTAAATTCTCAGCTAAAATTAAATATAAAGCTTAAAGAACGCCCCCAAGTACTATCCATTTGTCAGGTAAATGGCTAACCCGAAGATTTACGAGAAATTATCAGGACCAAACATATACAAGTATATGTCCTTCAAAATAGAAGCAAATGACATAATTTTCAGTGATCATAAGCAGAAATCTTTTTGGTTTTTCTCTTTACAAACTAAAAACACAATCTTTTTGTCTTTTTCGGATTTTTCTTTACAAAGACAAGAAAATTCACATTCTTTTTGACTTTTTCAGAAATTCTTCTGTACACACAGAAATCACAATCTTTTTGGAATTTTCTAATTTTAAGATGTTTTTGGTATTTCAAATCTTAAAGAAAATGAAAACACGAAATAACAATATTTTTGATTTTTCAAAGTTTTTTAATGTTTTTGGGTTATATCTATACAAACTCAAAGCACAATATTTTTTTATTTTCTAGAATTCAAAGTTTCTAATGTTTATGGGTTTTATCTAAACAAATTACAAACTCAAAGCACAATATTTTTGTATTTTCTAGAATTCACCCCCTAAAACCTAAAAACATAATGAAATTTAAACTAGAAGAAAACCAAAAATAAAGATAATTATCCTAATTTAAGGATCTCAGCAAGGGTCTTCAATCCATTTAAACCAAGCAAAAAGTTAAAACGTGTTTTATCAAACGCTTTGGTAAACAGATCGGTCTTTTGAAAATCAGTGTGCACTTTCTCAAGATCAATTAATTTCTTTTCAAAACAATCCCGTATAAAATGATATCGAATTTCGATATGTTTCGTCTTAGAATGTTGTACGGGATTCTTGGTGATACTAATAGCAGCAGAATTATCAATTAAAATGGGAGTAGTAAGAAACTTCAAACCGTAGTCGCGAAGATGTTGATGTATCCACAAAACCTGGGAACAGCAACTCGAGGCTGCAACATACTCAACTTCGGCGGTTGAAGTGGAGACCGTTGTTTTCTTCTTACACTGCCAGGAAACAAGCCGGCTTCCTAAGAATTGACATCCTGCAGTAGTAGATTTGAAATTGATCTTGCATCCTCCATAATCTGAGTCTGAGTAAGCGGTAAGATCAAAAGTATCATCCTTGGGGTACCATAACCCGATGTCAGGATTTCCCCGTAGATATTGAAGAATACGCTTGACCGCTGCCAGGTGAGTCACTCGGGGACTTGATTGGTACCTAGCACACAAACAGACAGCAAACATTATGTCGGGTCGAGAAGCAGTTAAATACATTAAAGAACCAATCATAGCACGATAGAGGGTCGGATCAACGGTATCCTCCAATTCATCCGATGATAAATTGTGACCCACGGGAAAAGGAGTAGAAGGGATTTTTCCGGCAGTAATCTTGAATCGGCTCAAGACGTCGATCACATATTTTGTCTGATGAATGAAGATTCCCTTCGCTGACTGATGAACCTGCAACCCTAAAAAGAAATTCATCTCTCTCGTCGAGCTCATTTCAAACTTGGTCTGCATAGATTTCTCGAACTCCTTACACAATGAATCGTTTGTAGACCCAAAGATAATGTCATCAACATATATATGAACTAGGAGAAGATCATCACCAACAGTTTTGTAGACCCAAAGATATTGTCATCAACATATATATGAACTAGGAGAAGATCATCCGATGATAAATTGTGACCCACGGGAAAAGGAGTAGAAGGGATTTTTCCGGCAGTAATCTTGAATCGGCTCAAGACGTCGATCACATATTTTGTCTGATGAATGAAGATTCCCTTCGCTGACTGATGAACCTGCAACCCTAAAAAGAAATTCATCTCTCTCGTCGAGCTCATTTCAAACTTGGTCTGCATAGATTTCTCGAACTCCTTACACAATGAATCGTTTGTAGACCCAAAGATAATGTCATCAACATATATATGAACTAGGAGAAGATCATCACCAACAGTTTTGTAGACCCAAAGATAATGTCATCAACATATATATGAACTAGGAGAAGATCATCCGATGATAAATTGTGACCCACGGGAAAAGGAGTAGAAGGGATTTTTCCGGCAGTAATCTTGAATCGGCTCAAGACGTCGATCACATATTTTGTCTGATGAATGAAGATTCCCTTCGCTGACTGATGAACCTGCAACCCTAAAAAGAAATTCATCTCTCTCGTCGAGCTCATTTCAAACTTGGTCTGCATAGATTTCTCGAACTCCTTACACAATGAATCGTTTGTAGACCCAAAGATAATGTCATCAACATATATATGAACTAGGAGAAGATCATCACCAACAGTTTTATGAAATAAATTGCAGTCGACAGTTCCACGTTTGAAGCTGTTATCTGTCAGATGGTCGGCGAGCGTGCCATACCAAGCTCTCGGGGCTTGATGTAGACCATATAATGCCTTGTTTAAACGGTAAACACGATCAGGATAATCCGGATCTTCGAAACCTGGAGGTTGTAGAACAAACATTTCCTCACGAAGTTCACCATTGAGAAAAGCACTTTTAACATCCATTTGATACACTTTGATATTCTTGTAAGCAGCATAAGCCAGGAAGATTCGTATCGACTCTAATCTTGCAACTGGAGCATAGACCTCAATATAGTCAATACCCTCTTGCTGATGAAAACCTTGTACCACCAAACGATCTTTTTTTCTCACAATTACCCCACGATCATCTTTCTTACATTTATATACCCACTTAGTCAGAATTGCTTTTTTGACTCTAGCAGGTTTGTCGATTAAATCCCAAACACCTAAGCGTGCAAATTGTTGTAATTCTTCTTGCATAGCGTCTACCCAAGATGGATCTTGCAGAGCTACACGAGGAGTTGTAGGCTCAACTTGGGATAGAAAGCAAGTAAACTTAGCAACAGTTGCAATTTCAGATGCGTGTAAGTCAGCATGAACACATAGAGCATTATTGTCACTTGAAGAGGCAATTTGATGTCGTGTCTGAACCCCTACATCAAGGTCTCCAATAATGTTTTCTTGTGGATGGTAATTATGAATCCGGAGAGTAGGATTTTCAGAAACAGCAACGTTTTCAAATAAGTTAGTATAATGTTCACCCAATTCAGGAGATGAAACATTATCATCATTCACAATTGCATTATCATCTGAGGAAGACGAAGCAGTATCATAATGAACAGGAGATTCATGATCAGGTTCTTCAGTTGGAGCAACAAATGGACCTTCAACATCATTGGAACTTGCAAATCTTGGAATTTCCAAATGTTCTTCAAAATAAGCACGGACTAAATCTTCATCTGGATGATCGATTGATGGAACAAATGTATTAAATAAGCTGTCGTAGTCAAACATCCAGTCGGGACCTTTCCCTTGAAGAGGAGTAGTGTACTGTTGACAATCCACATGGAACCATTCCTCAACACAACCAGATGTAAAATTATATACCCTTTTCTTTGGAGATGCATGCCCCAAGAAATAACCTTCGATAGCTTTTTCGACGAATTTACCCGCATCCTTCTTCAAAATTGTACAAGAACATCCAAAGGGTTCCAAGTACTTTAAGTTTGCTTTCGATTGTTCAAGAGCTCATAACTTGTTTTCTTGAGTCTTTTAACAGTCAAAACCCGATTGAGTGTGTAACAAGCTGTGTTCACTGCCTCATTCCAGAATTGGACAGGATGTTTAGAATCAGCGAGCATAGTTCTTGCAGTTTCAATCAAGATTCTGTTCTTTCATTCTGCAACACCGTTTTGTTGAGGTACATAAGGTGCACTATATTCACGGTGAATTCCCTTTTGAACACAAAAGAAATCCAATATAGTGTTTTTGAACTCAGTTCCATTATCACTTCAAATTCTCCTCACCTTTTGTTTGTAAAGTGATTCGATTTTAGTGATAAGGCTTTGTACCAAAACAGGTGTTTGATCTTTTGAACTCATAAATAAGACCCACGAGTATCTCGAATAATAATCAGTCACGACTAAACAATACCAGTCTCCAGAAATACTTGCGCGATTCACTGGACCGAACAGATCCATATGAAGTCATTCAAGTGGAGTGTCAATAGAATTCAATATCTTAGATGGGTGCGATTTCTTCTTCTGTTTGCCTTTTTTACAAGCAAAGCAGTGATCTGATAACTTAAAATTTTTCAACGACACCCCTTCTACCAAATCATTCGCCATTAAATAATTCATCTTTCTAACATGTATGTGACCCATTCTTCGATGCCAAAGTACGGAGTCTTTCTCTGTTGCTTTCGAGACAAAACATGTTTCAATCGATGTAGATACTTTAGAATTCATATTCAAGACATAAATATCATTGGATCGTGGTGATCTCATGATGTTGGAACCCGGATTAACAGTCAATCGATAACAATAAACAGATCTCAGATCTGTGAATATCCGATTACCACTATTAAAGATCTAGCTCATAGTTTACCTTTATTTAATGTTATGTATGTGTATATATTATCAATAGATTAAACGAATAATGTTAAGGTGAAGCTTGAGAGAGAGCAATTACTCAAAAACTTTTCTCCAAAAACTTACATTAAAGTGAACAGTAGTTCACTATATATAGAAGGCGACCTGGTTCGCTAACATCCCTTAGCGAACCAGCTTCCCCTTCGTTACATAAATTATCATAGCGAACCACCCCCTGATTCGTTAACATCCCCTAACGAATCAGGAGGGAATACATTATAATGTCTTAGTTCGCTAACATCCCTAGCGAACAAGACTTAACCTTAACGAACTAGTCTTAGTTCGCTAACATCCCTAGCGAACTAGACTTAATCTTAACGAACTAGTTAAATATAATCATTAAATATTACATTAATTCACAAATAAAACATTAACGATAAATACAAAGACTCTAGACGCAAAACCGTGAACTAACAGACACCCCCCTCGTCTTGAGCTCTTTGTCTTTAACTTATTTGAAGCGTTTGGATTGCCAGTCTCTGCAACTATGAATTCCATGTTCATACACACACGAACGACTCGTTGGAATTGCATAGCCAGGTCGTAATCTTCTTGGCGTCAAACAAAATCTGCTTCCTGTGTAGCACGTCGTTGTTTGTCTCTGATAAATTAACCAACCACATCGGATCGATTATCTTGATGAGCTCAGTCTGCAGTCCTCGACCACGAACAATAACGGCCTCGCCAGTACGATTGTCATATTACCAACGATTGAAAGACATATAAATATCTTGAGGCATTGTCTTCGCAGGAACCTTTTTCATTGTCTTTGGCAGCTTCACTTTCAAGACAAGTTTCTTCCAGCCGGTCCTTGTATCAATCTCATCAGTGCGCTTACGTCTTGGGACTTGGGGCGTGAAGAATTTGAAGCCATGATTGACCTCGAACAGTAAGTGTTGATGAAACCACTCAGCCGTTCGGTGACCTCCACGATTGATAAATGGACGTCTCGCGAGGGTACGTACATCCCAACGCGGTAGAGTTAAAACATCCGTTATCCTCTCGTAATACTGGACACCCTTTTCCCACTTGACTATACATATTTAAGGTCAGAGTCATAAGCCCATGAAACAATATCACCGTGTACCTTTGAAACAGTCTTAAAGGTAGTCACCTGATTAGCCTCAATCCAAGCAGCAACAGTATCTTTTCTTTCTTGATCTACATAACGATAAGCACTGATAATTTTACCCACTTTCTGACGTTTGAACCATCTTTCTACGTCCTCATCAGTCACTGATGTGCGAAAAAATATATATATAAATAAAACACAAGTCGCAACTAAGCTTTAATAACCAAACAATATATCCTAGTTCACACTAACGACAAGTGTACCGGTCGCGTATAGCACAGATGAGGAAAGTCCGGATATCGAACTAGAAGACACGTGAAAATGTTTATAATCACTAAACTCTAACCAAGACTCACCAAAATATTTAATTGATTTTTTAGAATTGATTTAACTACTTAACTTAACTAAATGAAAACTTTTGACAAAACTTCGTAAACTTTGACTGCAGTGATAAAAACGTCTACCTAAGTAAGAATCATATTGAAGGAGATGACAAGACAATGGATTGAAAACTCTCACGACATCGGTCCTAAAGGATGACACAACTAAGGTTCACTCAAGAAGGTCAGATCACCTCTCGGTCTCACTAACAAACTCTAACTTATCTTAGTTGATTTTAAGAACAAACCGGGAAAACAAATTATTAACGTGTTCTAATGCCGACTCACCTCTCGGTCTCACCGACACACTAGCCTAATGGAAACGAATACTACGCAACCAAGGATAGAGGAACAATTCAACTTAACTTAAACTAGACCAACTAATCGCTCAAACACCCAAACCCGACAAGAACAAAACCCGCTCTCGCGCGATCTTAATTCTAACAAGTAAAAGTAATGAGACGAGTTTACTTCTTATCACCTCTCGGTCTCTAAGAGGGTGTTTCACAACTGATTTTATCTAATTAATTTACCCACTCATCCCTACGGTTGTACTTCCCGCAAATAAACCCTAAACACAAAGTAAAGAGCCTTAAACATGCAACAACTAATCAAAACCGATTCAATTAATTATAGCACGAGGTTATTAGGTATAATCAAACAAAACACAGCCACTACACACAATCTAATTTACTGTTAAATCAAACTTTACATTAACAATTTATACCATGATCATTAACAATCCATATTACTAGTCAAAACCTAACAATATTCATCAAACCTAGGTAGAACAAACAAGATTAGCTACTCATTAAGTTTGGACAGCCATTAACATTCAAGTAAAACATCATAAACATCAACATAAACATTATCAAACTCATTCAAGATCCAAGAATAACTAAATCAAAGTCAAACAATCAATTACTTGCAAAACAATCCAAAGAAAAAGATCAATTCAACTAGTTAGGGTTCTTGAACAAAAACAAAGTTTAAAGATGATTACTTAAGGTTTATATGGCTGAGATTATGAATGTATTTGATGCCTAGCAGCTGCATAAGACTCTCCTTGGTGTTCTTCTTCCACTTCAGCCGTCACAACAGCCACCACAGCCGCCACAAATTCTTTTTTTTCCTTCTCCTTTGCTACTGCCAATCGGAACTATAGTAGGAGTTAGGGTTTTTTTATTTTCAGGATTTAGGGCTGGATAATGGCTGAAAACTAAGTTAATTAACTTAATAATATCATATAAGGCTTCTAACTTGTGGGCTTGGGTCGGGCCTTGAGTTGTAGCTTTGAAACTTGACCAAAAAGGCCCCTAAAGTCTTCCAACTTAACTCTTTTTTCACCATCTTTCATAAACCTATGATTAACATTTAATCTTTGTAAATTATTGCACTTAACCCCCAATACTTTCATAAAGTAAACAATTAAGCATAAAAACCATGATAAAATCATAAGGAAAGTAAGTGTGTTTTACTACACATCAAACATCCTCACACTTAAGACCTTTTCGTCCCTGAAAATGATTTGACTGCAGTTGGATCAAAATCGGAAAATCAAAGTCAAATCAAACATATAGGTTAGATTTTAAAGCTCAGAAAAACGCAAAAACCGCGATCATCGATATTGTTGTCCACCTAAACCCATGTCTTAATCTTTACCGGGACAAATAAGATCCGACAATAATATTACTTAGTGGTTTACACAATTAAGACCTGCTTATTTTCAGCTTTTACCGAACCAGACCACCCCAAATTGACTTAAACCTCAAAGTTAGCAGATTTAAAACTTTGTTTCTCAATATTTATGAATAGTTAAGACGATCAAGGGTATTGTTTATCCACCTAAGCTTAAGCATCAAAGTCCACCAAGCAGCCATTAGATACGATTAAGGTTCAATTTATTAATAGCTAGTCTTCCCCAAACATGACATACCCCCGTTATCAAGCAATACCCCAAATCCATCACCATAGGTGAGTATGCAAAATTTCATCTGTAGGGCTTACATGTAGCGTGTCCCTTGTGGTCCGTTTCTTAATGGTAATGAGACGCGAGCAAGGGGACCCCACATGGCTAACAGCGTGGATGATCAAGTCTGTAGTGTATTTGTACTTTTGTACTTTTTGTGATCATGTTTATAGACTTATAAGGGTTTGCTCTTTGGCTTTATTTTAAATATCTACAACCCCACTTAGGAATTGTGAATACCCAGATAAATAGATTGCATACAGACCCATGGTCTCCGGACCCGAAGCATCCCATCAATACAAGATTTAAGGTTATAAAACCATACGCCAATGAGGTGTAAAACACTAAACTAGCAGTTTAAAATTTATATCACAGGCTACACGGCATACTCTAACGTTAAACCTACCCAAGCATCATATGATAACGTATTCAAATTTTTTTAAAAACTCACGATATTTCCACTTTTTCATACCAAAATTTCAGGCTTGAGTATGGCCCGACCTTTCATTGCTTATTTTCCACGGACAAAACGCTTTACCCACAAAAGATTTCCGTTTAACCGTTTTATCAAATTTGCCCTTTCATTTTCAAGGCTGAGCCTACCGACACATCCCAAGTTAAGTGCGTTTTCTTTTATTTATCTCATATTATTAGTAGCTTGAAAAACCGATTTCCGATAAATATCATCATCTCCCACTATAATGCAAAAGAAACTAAAAACAAGGGACATTTTTTTAACAACGTTCGAAAACGAAAAACAAGTGAAAACTTTTATTTTTTTTTTTTTAAATTTTTCTACAACTGAGTAAAATAAATTCCCATCCGCACACTTAGAACGAAATCGTCCTCGATGAGAACAAGGAAAAGAAATAAAATAAAAATAAAACGTAAAGCATAAAATTAAAACTTGAAAGAACAGAAATTAAAATAGAGAACGGGTTACTCCCCTGGTTTAGATGCAGATTCTTCATCAGCTGTGTATGATTCGAACGAACGACCGTATAGCATTTCAATCGCGGCCGCAACCTCGGGTGAACCAGTTCCAAAACGCCATCAGAGCTACCATGCGCATAATAATACCTGTAAAAACTCAAACTCGCTCGCATGTAGCGGCGTACAAAATAGAAAACAAAAACATAAGAAATAAACATATTTTTGTGTTTTTGAATTTTTTTAATTTTTTTGATTTTTATTAAATATTTAACTTCTTTTTCGTATTTTCTATTTTTAAATAACAAAAAAAAAAAAACTCTAAATCTCGGGCTGCCTCCAGAGAGCGCTTAGTTTAACGGGTTCTTAGCCTGACCCCAAATCTCAATTTCAATCAGGTGGCTTCTCCTTTATCCGCTTCCCACTCGACCCGTTTCGTTTTATTTGTCTACTATTAGTCGGGAAAAACTTACCAGAAAAATTTAAAGAGATTTTGAAAATCTGAAACGGGTCGGACCACTAAGACTTATACTTACCCGGACCAAACTTTATACGAGTCGTGTAATGAAGGAGGATGTCATCTTTGTTGTGTGTCAACTTTTTATGTTGTTTCGTATGTCGTATCCTCACTTTCAATTTCGTTTGATCCAAGTATACATGTTCCCTCTTCTGTGATGTCTCCCTGAAAATTAATCTTCCTATTCCTTCAATGTCACCTCCCGGGTCAAATTGCGTATCATCTACTTCCATAGAGGTATCCTCCACAAGCTCTTCATGACAACCCTTGATATCCAAGATAACCACATTCGCCTTCTTAACCTCCATCAAAGTAGATGCAATGATAGCCGGCAGCTTCCTCTCTTCATCTAAAAACGTATACTCAAGATGGGCGAGCGAATCCTTAATCTCTAAGGAAGAAGGAGGAATCTCGACCGAAGGTCGGTCCATCAGATCGTCTCGTACGATCTTAGCAAACACGCCAGATTCAGGGGTATGCGACTCGGTGTCGTCATCTAAGGACTGATTAGTTACGGCAACCATCTCAATCTCTGGAATCTCCCTATTGAGAATCTGTGTGTCGGAGGCAGATCCTCCACAGATTTCGCTGAGAAACTCCCCGACATGCTCCATGATGGTATCAATGAAGTATAAGGAGTCATCAGCAGACTTAGGGTGTTTCATTGACTGTCGAACGTCAAAAGTAACGTTCTCATCCCCAACTCTTAAGATCAACTTACCCTCGCAGACGTCGATCAACGCATGTGCAGTGGCAAGGAATGTTCGGCCTAAGATAAGTGGGACACTATCATCATCGTTCTTGTCCAGGATGACAAAGTCCACCGGGAAGATGAACTTGTCAACACGAACAAGCATGTTCTCGACCACCCCTCGGGGGTATTTCATAGAACGATCAGCAAGCTAGATACTCATACGAGTAGGCCTCGGTTCGCCTAGACCCAACTTGCGATACACGGAATACGGCATGAGATTAATACTAGCACCAAGATCCGCCAGCGCTATGAACAACCATATTATCACTCAAGATGCAGGGAATCGTGAAACTCCCAGGATCGGACATCTTTTCTAGTAACTTTCTCTGCAAGACTGCAGAGCAACCAGCACTTAGGGGAATGGAGGAGACTTCGGCTAGCTTCTCTTTGTTCGAAAGAATATCCTTAAGGAACTTTGCATATTTGGGCATTTGCGTGAGTGCCTCAACGAATAGGACATTAAGATGAAGTTGCTTCAGAAGATCAAGAAATTTGGAGTTCTGCTCCTCGTCTCTATCCCTACGGACTCTCCCGGGATACGGGAGTCTAGGTTTGTAGACTCTCGGTGGTGTGCTGGGCAGTGGCTGGTTCTCGGCATGTGCTGTACTTCCTGGGCTGTGCCTCAGATGCACCCTGGCCGGTGGAGACTCCAACTGAATCTTCTCGTCTACCTGCTCCTCTACATCTACCGCAGGTTCGTTAACGACTCCTCTCGTCACTTCCGGAATCACGGGCTCGCTACGTGCCCCTGCACCGCTCCTCTTCGTCACAGCCTTCGTGAACGCCTTCGGATTTTGTTCAGTGTTACTTGGAAGTGTACCTGGCGACCTCTCATTTAGACGACTTTCTATCTCTCCCATCTGACACTCAAGATTTTGAATCGACGCTCCTTGATTTCTCATGAATGACTCGTGCTCCCGAAATTTCTCTTGAGTCTCTTTGTGACGGGAGTCCCCCCAACTCATATACTGCGACAGCATCTGTGTCTGTTGTGCCATCATCTCCTCTAACGTGGGCTTCTTCTCCCCACTACTCGTTCCCTCACCAAAATCCTGGAATAGGCTCTGACGTTGCTGGAAGCCGGACTGATTTTCGTTCCTCCATTTGGAATTTTGGTTACCTCTCCACCCCGAATTATTAGAATTGAAAGAGTTTTGATTTCGGTTTGGATTATTAACGAAGTCGACTGCTTCCTCCTGGAAACCTACGGGGCACTGAACGGTATCATTCCCCCTCTACAAATCTCGCATAACTTACTTTTCACCTGCAAGTCCTTCACGATCTTTGCTAACGCTTCAACTTGTGCCGCAAGTGCGGTGCTCGTGTCGACCGAATGCATGCCGCGCGATAGGGAATCGACGGTTTTGGTACTCTTAACTGGTGGTCGCTGGTATCCACTCATGGCTAAACCGTTAAACAAGGCAATGCACTCATCTGTATCCTTCGTTGTCAGTAGGTTACCTCCTGCAGCTGTGTCGAGCATACTCTGAGTTGCGTACGTCACTCCGTTGTAGAACTTCTCAACAACCGCCCAGTCTTGTAGGCCGTGGTTTGGACATAACGCAAGTAGATTCTTGAACCTTTCCCACGCCTCGAAGAAGCTCTCGGTGTCCTCCATCTGGAAAGAATGACTTTGGTTACGCAAACGAGCGGCCTTAGCCGGAGGATCGTATTTTTCAAGAAATAGGGTCTGCATGGCAGGCCAAGTAGCAATGGATCCCTGTGGGAGGGACTCAAGCCACAGACTCGCATGATCAACGAGTGAGAACGGAAAGATTCGAAGTTTGATGGCGTCTTCGGATACGCCGGCAAGATGAAACGTGTCGCAAATTCATGTGATGCGAGTGATATGAGCATGTGGGTTCTCATGGAGTAACCCGTGAAATTGAGCATAATGAGCAATCGTGTTCAGAACATTAGACGGAATCTGCCAAGTCGTTTGAACTCCTATAGCTGGTGGAGCAATGCTGGATCTCGCGCCAGCATCGACCGGACGGGCCCGGTCTGCAACTGTCCTCCTCGGTGGTGGATTCGTGTCGCCCATAATCCTATCCCTAATGACGGGTTCAGAAAAAGTAGGAGAAGAGAATGTATTACCTACGGACGTAGATGAACTGGAAGACGGGTTATACGACGTCTCTCACGAAGCTCTCTCGCTGGTTTGGAAAATCCTTCGGTTTCTAGTGGTCCTAGAGATCGGGTACGTCGCATACAACTATTAAACTAAACGAAATAAACTAAAATTAGCTAAATTATTTTAAACTAACAAACAAAACAAATAAGAAAAACAAGTAGTCAACAAGGTATGTCCTAACTCGAGTCATTCTTAATACGCCTCTAACCTTGTCCCCGGAAACGGCGCCAAAAACTTGATGTGCGAAAATATATATATATAAATAAAACACAAGTTGCAACTAAGCTTTAAAAACCAAACAATCTATCCTAGTTCACACAAACGGCAAGTGTACCGGTCGCGTATAGCACAGATGAGGAAAGTCCGGATATCGAACTCGAAGACACGTGAAAACGTTTATAATCAATAAACTCTAACCAAGGCTCATCAAAATATTTAATTGATTTTTTAGAATTGGTTTAACTACTTAACTTAACTAAATGAAAACTTTTGACAAAACATCGGAAACTTTGACTGCAGTGATAAAAACGTCTACCTAGGTAAGAATCATATTGAAGGAGATAACAAGACAATGGATTGAAAACTCTCACGACACAGGTCCTAAAGGATGACACAACTAAGGTTCACTCAAGAAGGTCAGATCACCTCTCGGTCTCACTAACAAACTCTAACTTATCTTAGTTGATTTTAAGAACAAACCGGGAAAACAAATTATTAACGTGTTCTAATGCCGACTCACCTCTCGGTCTCACCGACACACTAGCCTAATGGAAACGAATACTACGCAACCATGGATAGAGGAACAATTCAACTTAACTTAAACTAGACCAACTAATCGCTCAAACACCCAAACCCGACAAGAACAAAACCCGCTCTCGCGCGATCTTATTTCTAACAAGTAAAAGTAATGAGACGAGTTTACTTCTTATCACCTCTCGGTCTCTAAGAAGGTGTTTCACAACTGATTTTATCTAATTAATTTACCCACTTATCCCTACGGTTGTGCTTCCCGCAAATACACCCTAAACCCAAAGTAAAGAGCCTTAAACATGCAACAACTAATCAAAACGGATTCAATTAATTATAGCACGAGGTTATTACGTATAATCAAACAAAACACAGCCACTAAACACAATCTAATTTATTGATAAATCAAACTTTACATTAACAATTTAAACCATGATCATTAACAATCCATATTACTAGTCAAAACCTAACAATATTCATCAAACCTAGGTAGAACAAACAAGATTAGCTACTCATTAAGTTTGGACAGCCATTAACATTCAAGTAAAACATCATAAACATCAACATAAACATAATCAAACTCATTCAAGATCCAAGAATAACTAAATCAAAGTCAAACAATCAATTACTTGCAAAACAATCCAAAGAAAAAGATCAATTCAACTAGTTAGGGTTCTTGAACAAAAACAAAGTTTAAAGATGATTACTTAAGGTTTATATGGCTGAGATTATGAATGTATTTGATACCTAGTAGCTGCACAAGACTCTCCTTGGTGTTTTTCTTCCTCTCCAGCCGTCACAACAGCCACCACAGCCACCACAAATTCTTTTTTTTTCCTTCTCCTTTGCTGCTGCCGATCGGAACTATAGTAGGAGTAAGGGTTTTTTTTATTTTCGGGATTTAGGGCTGGATAATGGCTGAAAACTAAGTTAATTAACTTAATATAATATCATGTAAGGCTTCTAACTTGTGGGCTTGGGTCGGGCCTTGAGTTGTAGCTTTGAAACTTGACCAAAAAGGCCCCTAAAGTCTTCCAACTTAGTCTCTTTAATTACTTCTTTATGAAATACCGGAGCACCTTGATCAACGTTTGCATGTTGATACAAGTCCGGGTACTCTTCAGCTGTCACATCCTCCATCTCAATCTTCTCATCCTCATAAATAAAATCCGTATCCATAAACAACGGATCAACTTCCAAATCTTCCTCAGTGATCACTTCGACATCGGGCTCAGTCTCTAAAGCAGTCAACTGATCGTCATTCAGCCCAAGCAGAATTGAAATCTGCTCCCATGTCAAGGATCTAACCACAAACTCACCAACCTCTATCTCATCTCTGTTTACCACACTACAAACCACCCCTGATCCATCAACAAAAATCACCGTGTTTGCTGCAATCATTTCAATTGGCCTGGCAGCTGTTGGATCTTGATAGGTAATTATCTGCTTGTTCGAATCATCACCGCCACTAACATCAGCACCAGAGGATGAACCATGCGATTGTTTAGGCTCACCTCCTGCATCAGATTCATCAGGATCATCATCGTCATTCTTAAGTTTCTTGAGGGCATCTTCTTTACAAGTTAATTGTAAAATCAACTCTTCTTGTTCCTTTAATTTCACCCCCTGAGACTCAACAATCGTACGCAACGACTTAGTCTCCTTCTGACAGAAAGAAATATAACACATCATTCGTCGTTGATTCTCCATGAGTCGTTCTTGATTTTGTCCCTCAGCTGCCATTTGATTTTCATATAGATGTAGCAGATTTAGCAGCATTTCAGTTTGAAGACCTGGTGGCAAGTTGTATACAGATGGATGAATAGGTTGAACAGGTCCTTGAGGCCGAGTAATTCTCATGAAAGAGACATCACTAGGCGGAGGTGGAGGAAGAGTAGTTGTTGGCGGAGGAGGAGGTCTCATTGATGTGGTAGAAGATACTGTAGACAACACAGCAGGAGGCCTCGGTATCTCAGTTAACGCCATTTGAGGAATAAGACCGAGCCTCCTATGTGACACATCGTCGTCGTCAAGGTAAGCATCGGAGTGCTAGTAGTTAACGGCACTGCCGAGCTTTGGTGAGTTGATTGACGTGGTGGTGGAGTTCCAATAATTACCCCGGCCCCAGCAGACACACAGGCTTCTTTGATGGTTCACCAGTAGCTACAGCTTTACCCTTTCTTTTTCTTTCTAGCTGAGCTTTCATGGTGGCAGCTAGAGCAGCATCAACTGCATCCTGTTGTTCTTTAAGAGCTCGTTCACCATCTCCACCATCACCATCATTCCCATCATTATCACCATCATCATCTCCACCATCATTGTTCCCACCTTCTCCACCTTCACGCTCGGAATCCGAATCATCGTGGATCCAGCGTTCATTAGGAGGACATACGTAATCCGGATTGGTTATATGACCAATCATCCGTTTATCCTGTGGCTTGTCTTTTCTATAGAATAACATACGATGCACTGTTTCAGCTTTCATATGTTCCATATCAAGAACATCGTTCACCAACGATCGATCAATCACCAAATTCGGAATCAAATCCTGAATAATTAGCTGTAAAAAGCGAGGGAACATCAAGAACTTCTTTGATGGTTGAGTTTGCTGAAGTTGCTCTTTCAGATGATCAAAGATGAGTTCTGAGAAGTTGAAGGGCTTGTTCAGAATTAGAGCAACAAATGCCGACTGCAAACTTAGTCTACACTCATCAAAACCACCGCGACGTCCACTCATACAATGAAGTAAAACATGCAACAAATACTTGTATGGTGGACACAACCCATTCTTGTTCAACATAGATTTACGAATATCACCTCCATAATTCAAGCGTGTGAATAAACCCCTAACCAATGTCCTGTCAAATTCACTCGGGTTATCATCATTATCGTCAAATTGAAGTACCCGACGAATGACCTCAACATCAATCGTAATTGGAGTTTAATTAATTGTAGCTCGAACCCAGTTGTCTGCCTCAACATATTCCGCCGTGTTCCAAAATTGTCTGATTATACTTAGATACACTTTAGGTTTAGCAGTGATTGCATAGTATATCTTTAAACATCGCAAGAAAGTCAACATAGCTCCAAATGTTCTCAAATCAGCCATATCGTTATCAACATAAGCACAGATGTTGTGCTTCTTATCGAATGGCAGTAAGATCACTTCAGCTTGTTGGTCTTGTTCTTGTTGTCCTTATGGAGGTTGTTCTTGTGGTGGTTGATTTTGTTGTTCTTGATCAGCCATGTTTTACTGTATAAATAAAGTCGAATGTGAGAATAGATATCAGAATATCTATTTACGTATTAGACGATTTAAATCCTTTAATTAAATCCTTTAATTATTTAAATCCTTTATATAAAAAAAATAATTTTAAAATTTTAATAAATGTCATTCGTTGGGAATCACTCTGATTTGTTACAATAAGATAACGAATCAGGCGATTCGCTATCAAGTAAATATCTTAACGAACTGAACATAGCGAATTACTATTTAATTTTAACGAACTAAAATCTAGTTCGTTATATTTAAAGCGAATCCAAATCTGATTCGTGTAACATCTTATTCGCTTAGTTAGTTCGTGTAAAATCTTAACGAATTGGACACGAAACAGTTCCAATTCGCTAAGACTAACGAATGGTCATAATTAAGACTTGTTCTTTGACTTCAGAAAGTCAAGGTCAAAATTAGGATGAACAAATATAGTCAACAAGATGAACACGAAAACAATTAGGCCATAACTATCGTCGAATCATCACAATAATGTGCTCGTTGTACTCGGAATTACATTCGTAATCGAAGATGAATGAGATTAAGACTCAAAATCTCTAAGTACATAGGTTAAAAACAATAATTAACCCGGCAAACAACAATCAAATCATGATTGAAGCCCACCAAGGGTATCGGAATGTGATTCCGATCATAATGACATCAAAATCATACAGTTATGAACATAAATTATACACAAATGGGTTTTAAAACTTCAGAAACCCTTAAACTCCTAAAATTTCATAATTAACTATCAACACGTAGCCATTTTTGACGAAAATTATATCGCCATGATCGGCTATACCTTAGAAACTCAAATATATCCTCGAAATATCCAAACAAGAAAGTCGAGATTTTAGAGAAAATTTGAACAGAGTATCTTAAAGATGAAGAAAGAAGGCGAACAGTGGAGGACTATTCGTTTTCTTGTCTTATATAATACAGCTAGTACGAATCAGACGATTCGTTTAAATTAAAGTTAACGAATTAGCCCATTCGCTAACACAATTCGTTACCTTATGTAGGTGAATCGCTACTTGATTCGTTAAATTAAAGTAGCGAATCAAGACATGATTCGTGACACGATTCGTTACACGATTCGTTAAATATGTATAACAAAGGGATGATTCGTTACAGAGTGCGGAAGCGAATTAGGTTAGCGAACCAGAAGCTAGTTCGCTAAAGAATCACCTAGTTCGTTATCCATAAATAACGAATTGGATTTTAACGAAACAAAATCTGTTATTTAATTTTAAATTAATAATTAAATGAATTAATTAAATAAGTAAATGAATAAATATAAATTAGGTTATTGAGAGACCTTTTATCCCGACAACCAAATACGTTAAAAACGTTTCAGATTTCCGAAACATAACTTAAACTGATTTTAAAATTTTGTACAAAGAAGACGAAAATATTTTTGGTATTTTATAAAAATATTTAAAGAATGTATTTACAAAAGAATATCCGGTCCGTTTTTTTTTTTTTTAATAGACAATCTTTTTTTGTTTTTCAATGATTTTATCAAAAGTAGTATATATTTTTGTATTTTTATTGAGTTTGAGCAGAGAATCATATTGACCAAATTACCCTTCCATCACAGTTTTATATTTCAGCGATATTATGACTGGCGATAAGTCGGTCATTGGTATTGTTATCCACATAAATCTAATAACACACATTCAAGTATTTTTGTGATATGATTAATTTGTTCAATTAAAGCACAGAATATCAGAAACTATCAACCTCTAATCTCGGTTCAAGCTTAATTTGATTTTTGCCAAATCACCCCAACTTGACTTAAACCATTATATTGTTCATCAAAATTTTGATATCAATTTCGAAATTTGAGAAATGCATCAAGTTTCCTTTACTGTGAGTGAGTATGCACGAGTCCATCTGGCGGTTTACATACATTGTATCCCCTGGGGTCCATTTCTTAATGGTATTAAGACGCACGCAAGGGAGGAATAATTGTATGACTAACAGCGGATTTTGATCAAGTCAGTAATTTAAATTGTACGAAGTACAGCGGTGATCAAGTTTAATGACTTTGGGTTTACTCTAGAAGGCGAGTGAAATATTCATGCTTATGAATACTCATATGGTTAAGCCACATAAAGACTCACAGTGTCCAGAATCCTAACGCTTGTTATTTGCTTTATTTTATTTTTGGGTGATCAACAAATATAAGGCTTGAGTATGACTGGTTATTACATTTCTGCCATCCTCACCGAGACTTTTGTTAGAGACTAACACCCCTTTCAATTTGGCGTTTCTTTATGTTTATATCACATACTTTACTCTACTGGGTTGTTTTAAGACCTACCAATGCACCAATGCAATTAAGCACACAGTCTTTTCAGCTTACTTTTTGCTGAATTTGAGGTCAAGATAATCAATGTACTATCATGTTCTCTTTTTGCTTTAAAAACTCAAAATTTTGAGGAGCATAAAATAAAGAAAAGATAAATTTAATCTCTCCAGTTAACTTAAGTTTATAAATAAATGGCTAACCATCAATTCACAAGTGAATAATAGGACCAAGGCATGCAAGCATGCTTCACAAACTTAAATAACCAACATAAATTTCAGCAATAAAACAATCTAAAAATCTTTTTGGTTTTTCTCTATACAAACTTTAAAAACACAATATTTTTGTCTTTTTCAAATTGTTTATAAACAAAGAAAACTTCACAATCTTTTAGGATTTTCGGAATTTTCTGTACAAAACATAAATCACATTCTTTTTGGTTTTTCAAAATTTTAAAATGTTTTTGATTTTTCTAAATATTAAAAGGAAAAACATTATTAAAGAATAGAAATCACAATATTTTTGAATTTTGAGATTTTTTAATGTTTTTAGATTTTATCTATACAAACGAAAACACACTCTTTTTGTATTTTCTAGATTTTCACCCCCTAAAACCAAAATAAATTTTAAAAGAAAAATATGACAGAAAATAAAGATAGTCATCCTTGTTAAAAGATATCGGCGAGGGTCTTCAATCCGTTTAAATCAAGCAAAAATTTAAAACGCGTTTTGTCAAAAGCTTTAGTAAACAGATCGGCTTTCTGAAAGTCAGTTTGTACTTTCTCAAGATCGATTAATTTCTTTTCATAGCAATCCCGTATAAAATGATATCGAATGTCGATATGTTTCGTTTTAGAATGTTGTACGGGATTCTTGGTGATACTAATAGCAGCAGAATTATCAATCAAAATGGGAGTAGTAAGAAACTTCAAACCGTAGTCGCGAAGATGTTGTTGTATCCACAAAACCTGGGAACAGCAACTCGAGGCTGCAACATACTCAGCTTCGGCGGTTAAAGTGGAGAACGTTGTCTGCTTCTTACACTGCCAGGAAACAAGCCGGTTTCCTAAAAATTGACATCCCGCAGTCGTTGATTTAAAATTGATCTTGCATCCTCCATAATCTGAGTCTGAGTAGACAGTAAAGTCAAAAGTATCATCCTTGGGGTACCACAAACCGATGTCTGGATTTCCCCTTAAATACTGAAGAATTCTCTTGACTGCAGCTAGGTGAGTCACTTGTGGACTTGCTTGTAACCTAGCACAAAGACAAACAGCAAACATAATATCAGGGCGAGAAGCCGTTAAATACATTAAAGAACCAATCATGGGACGATAGAGGGTAGGATCAACGGAATCCTCCAATTCATCCGGTGATAAATTGTGCCCTATTGGAAGACGAGTAGAAGGGATTTTTCTGGCAGAAATCTTGAATCGGCTCAAGACGTCATTCACATACTTGGTCTGGTGAATAAAAATTCCGTGAGCAGACTGGTGAACCTGCAACCCTAAAAAGAAATTCATCTCTCCCATCGAGGTCATCTCGAACTTTTTTTGCATGGACTTCTCGAACTCCTTACACAATGTGTCGTTTGTAGACCCAAAAATAATATCGTCAACATAAATCTGGACTAGAAGAAGATCATCACCAACAGTTTTATGAAATAAAGTGCAGTCAACAGTTCCTCGTTTGAAGCCATTATCTGTCAGATGGTCGGCGAGCGTGCCATACCAAGCTCTCGGGGCTTGATGTAGACCATACAGAGCCTTGTTTAATCGGTAAACACGGTCAGGATAATCAGGATCTTCAAAACCAGGTGGTTGTTGGACAAACACTTCCTCGTGTGATTCACCATTGAGAAAATCACTTTTAACATCCATTTGATAGACCTTAATATTCTTATAAGCTGCATAAGCCAGGAAGATTCGAATCGACTCTAATCTTGCAACTGGAGCATATACCTCTGTGTAATCAATACCCTCTTGCTGATGAAAACCTTGCAACACTAGACGTGCTTTGTTTCTGACAATCACCCCTCGATCGTCCTTTTTACACTTAAATACCTACTTAGTTGGAATGGCTTTCATGACTCTAGCAGGTTTGCCTATTAAATCCCAAACACCCAAACGTGCAAATTGCTGTAATTCTTCTTGCATAGCTTCTACCCAAGAAGGATCTTCAAGTGCCTTATGAGCTGTCGTTGGCTCAACTTGAGATAGAAAGCAATAGAATTTAGCAAGATTCACAATTCCCGAAGAATGTAAGTTAGTATAAGCACACAATACGTTATTATCACTTCACGAAGCAACTTGATGACGTGTACGAACGCCCACATCAAGTTCTCCAATGATATTTTCCTGTGGATGATATCCATGAATCCGAAGAGTGGGATTCTCAGGAACAACAACATTATCAAATAAGTTAGTGTAATGTTCACCCAATTCGGGAGATGAAACATTATCACTGTCAAGATCAATAACTTGAACTTCATCTTGATCATCATCAGAAGAAGTAGAAACAGTATCAATAGTAACTGGAGAAACAACTTGAGGTTCTTCAGTTGGAGTATCTGGTTGAACTTCAACTTCATTAGAACTTGAAGATCGTGGAATGGTCAAATGATCTTCAAAGTATGCTCGAACCAGATCTTCATCGATGTGTTCAGTCGAAGGAGTGAATGTATTAAATAAACTATCGTAGTCAAACATCCAGTCTAGACCTTTCCCTTGAGAAGGAGTTGTGTACTTTTGACAGTCCACATGGTACCATTCTTCAACACAACCAGATGTGAAATTAAAAACCATTTTCTTTGGAGATGCATATCTCAAGAAATACCCTTCGATAGCTTTTTCTTTAAATTTACCCGAATCCTTCTTCAACATTGTACACGGACACCCAAATGGTTCCAGGTACTTTAAATTAGGTTTTCTATTATTTTAGATCTCATAGCTTGTTTTCTTGAGTCGTTTCATAGTTAGAACTCGATTAAGCGTATAACAAGCTGTATTCACTGCCTCATTCCAGAATTGGATAGGAAGCTTTGAATCAGCAAGCATTGTACGTGCAGCTTCAATCAGAGTTCTATTTTTCCGTTCAGCAACACCGTTTTGTTGAGGTACATAAGGTGCACTATATTCTCTGTGAATTCCCTTTAGAATACAAAAGAAATCCAATATAGTGTTTTTGAATTCGGTACCGTTATCACTTCGGATTCTCCTCACCTTTTGTTTATACAGTGATTCGATCTTAGTAATAAGATTTTGTACCAAAACCGGTGTTTGATCTTTTGAACTCATAAATAATACCCAAGAGTATCTGGAATAATCATCAGTCACTACAAGACAATACCAGTCTCCAGAAATACTCGCATGATTCACTGGACCAAACAAATCCATATGAAGTCGTTCAAGAGGAGTATCAACGGAATTCAATAACTTAGAGGGATGTGTCTTCTTCTTCTGCTTGCCCTTTTTGCATGCAACGCAGTGATCAGATAACTTAAAATTCTTTAACGAGACACCTTCAACTAAGTCATTTGCCATTAAATAATTCATCTTTCTGACATGGATGTGACCCATTCTACGATGCCATAGAATCGAATCTTTCTCGGTTGCTTTCGAGACAAAACATGTTTCAATCGATGTGGATACTTTAGAGCTCATATTTAAGACATAAATATCATTTGATCGTGGTGATCGCATGACAACCATGTCCTCGGGGATAACATAACCCGGTTTCAAGATAAGACATTCTTTGTTAGTAAATATCGTAGTGTACTTTTTATCACAAATCTGCGATACACTCAATAAGTTATGATCAACTTGGTCGCAATAATTTACTTTCTCGAACGTAATGTGGCCATCTGAAACTTCACCCTCTTGTGTGATCATGCCTCCAGAATTCCCTGCAAACGCTACATAACCCCCTTGAATGTTTCTTACGTTGGTTAATAGGTCGAGATTCCCAGTGATATGACGAGAACATCCGCTATCCATGATCTAGTTTTCACCAGAAATGGTCTTGGATGAACCCTACACACAAACAAAAGTGATTAGTTCAAAAAGGCAGCCCAGGCCTCAGTCTTGGGCACCTTTTGGTTTTCTCTATGATCATTAACTTGAACAGATTTCAACTGTTGTTCAGCCACTTGTGAATAAGTTACCGGCTTCCTAGACTTTCGTCTTAAATAAGCTGCCTGAACAATGTTTGAATTCTTGTTCTGACATATGGGTTCAGTTGGAACGAATTTTGGTTTCACTTGACAATGTGTCTCATTGATATGAAGAACCTTCCGAGGTTCACATTAGAGAACAAAATATGAGTATCATCAGCATACGACATGGGTCGTTTCAGAATCTCCTTGACCAATGGAATTGGCTTAGATTTTTCCTTGATAAAAGGATGAAAATTCTGATAGTTCTGCTGACTACAATTCCTTACAACATGAACTTGTTGACCGCATAAGAAACAAGTTCGCATGTCTACATGATGATGTTGAGAAGTAATTGGAATAAATGATGCACACGGTTGATGATGACTCACATTTTTAGTCATGCTCTTAGCAAACTCATCAGATAATTCAGATTTTTTTAAATAAAAATCTAAATTAGAACAGTTCGAAAAACTTTTAAGTCTATCTGTTCCTGTTGACTTCACAAAGTTAACTTTCTTAGCTTGTTTTACAAATTGTTTTGCCTTAGTCAATGGATCAGATTGAACTGATGTTTTTGTTTGAGCATACACACGTTCAAGTTCTTGAATTTTTGAAGTTTCATTGACAAAAACACTCTCAATAAGTTCAGGTCTGATAATACTTATTGGAATATGTCTTTCAGTGAACATCGTATCCATTCTTTTTAACTTAAAAACTCTAGCCGATGAAGACTTAGAACTCGGAGGATTAATGAAACGCATTAAGTCCTCGTAAGAAATCTTTGGTTTAACTGACTTCTTTGTCCTCACTGGTTTGGTTTTCACAGTTTCTTCCTTATTCATTTCAGATTTGAATGAACCATACACAGCTTCCTCAAACTCTTGAGGTTCGCAAAGAATATGATTAGAACTAGGAATGTTCTTATTCTTGTGTATTATCTCAGGTTCAAACACATCTTCAATAATCACTTGATCAACATTTTCAACAAAGACCTTTTTACTTTCCACATGAGGTTTTTGAGGAGCAACTTGGGGTTTGACAATTTCAGGTTTAGCCAATTTAGGTTTTTCAGAAATCACAGATTCTTTTTGAATTAAATCCTCTTCTTTTCTTGCAAAAGGATTAATTTTATAATCATTATGAAAAGGTGGTGGAATTTCAACAAAACCAATACCTTTCTTAGAATCTTTTTGTTTTCCAGATACCTCAATAATTTCATTCAACAGAAAAGATGAATTCCTAAATTTTCCCAATTTGTTCTTCAATTCAAGAACCTCATTCTCAAGCTCAGTTATCTTAGAACCATGTTTCAAAATTTTCTAAAACTTTGGGTCATTAATGGTTATTTTCACAAATAACTCGGCTTTGAGATCGTGGTTACTTGTCGACAATGCTTCAATCTTTTCTCGAGATCTCCTTTGAGATTCAAGAGATTGTCGATAAGTATCCTTATGAAAAGCAATTTCTCTTATAAGATTATCATTTTGATTTTTCAATGCTTCTAACTTAGATTTGTTAGATTCACAGTCAACACATGATGCTTTAACAAATGAAGTAGCAGAAATAGAGTTACTAACCTCATTGATCTTGGCCATGCAAGCAAACATTGATTCAGAAGGCTTGTCACAAGAGTCGTCAGAATCAGATCCAGAATCGTTATCAGAAGACATCTCACTACCAGTAGCATCTTGACAATCTTTATGTAACCCAAACATAGCCAAATTTGCTTGAACATCATTATATAGTAACCGTTGTGACCAATCAGTTCCATATGCTAACATTGCTTGTGTTGTAGAAGCAGATGGTTTCTTTTCAGCATCACTTCCTCGTGGTGTAGAAGCATTTTGACTTTGACCACGAGGTCCAGTGTATTCTTTCCTTGGTTTGTCACATTCCTTCGCGAAATGCCCAAATTCTTGACAATTATAACACTTTACTTTTAATTTGTCAAAACCCAACTTATTGTTAAAAGCTGGAAGATCTTTTCCAGTTCTCTGCATGAATCTTTTAACTTTACGAACGATCATAGCCATGTTCCATTTTAAATCCATGATTTCTAGATCATCTGGATCTATCTGATCATAGTCCTCGTCTGTTAAATCACTTGTGGCAATTTTACTACTCACTAAGTTTTCATATGAAGACATAAATGCCGTCAGAAAAGCAAAGTTTTGCTCAGCTTCCTTCATATTAACACTAGGTGGTGTAGCAAATGGATTGGTATTAGTTGAACTTCCAGAACCACCTGAATTACCAGCAGAGTAGAAACAAACTTTTGGATCATTAAACATAGTTGATTCTTTTTCACTTGCAGCATGAGTAAGAAAAGCAGTGATTGGAGAGATCGTTGAACTAAGAGGCATACTTCCACCATAGAAAGCTGGATCTTGATTTTCTTTGGAGGATTTTGACACTTAAGATCATATTCTCTAGCTTCGATCTTTTGTAGGAATTCAAGTGCCGCCAAGTCTTCATTCAGAAAATAATCATTCTCTTTCAAAACCATTAGAAATGTTGAGTAGGAACTTGGAACACACTTTTAATAGTGTCAATTTTATCTCTTTCAGAAATTTCCATTTTCATCTTGCCCATTTCAACAATTAAATGACTAAATCTTGTAGTCATCTCTACAACTGTTTCTCCTTTCAATAAATTAAAGTTTCGAAACTGAAACTTGAGCGTCACTTTCTTACTCTCAGCTGTGTTTCCCATGCTTCTCATGCGCAGATGTTGAAATAAAGATGCACATCTCTTGATATTACCAACTTGATGAAAGATATTTTCTGGTAAAGCCATAGTCAAAGTAGAATATGCTTTTATCTCGATTTCTAAAGCTTTCTTCTCTTCTTGTGAGTATTGAGAAACAGCTTTAGGAGTATACCCAATAGTATCATCACCAATCATTGGTGCAACATAAACTTCATCAAGACAATATGAGAAGTCAGGATGAACAGATCCCAAATGTGCACGAAACCGAGGTTCCCACTTGGCAAAGTCACTGAACTTCATCAAACTTGGACATTTAGAATGTCAACCTACCTCGGTATCAAGTTGCAACATCTTTTGCATCAACATGTTTTGAGACGCTAATGCATGCATACCGGCCATTTTTGAAAATTTGAGAATTTCACGAATCAAAGAGTGAAACAGCTTAACGAATAGTGAATAGTTATAGCGAACTATGAACAGTTATAGCGAATCAACTCTTAACAAAGTTAAGACTGATCAGCAACGAAGTACTTTAACGAATGAGATGAGTGTTTTAGAGAATCAAAAGTCAACCTAACGAGTCAACTTAACGAATCACAAATAAAGTTAATGAATCAACCAAATGACGAATGAGATGAAGATTTAGCGAACCACAAGTCAACTTAACGAATTGACCAAACGTATCACAAAGGATTAGTTTAGCGAATCAAATGATAATCAGTAAAGAATCACTAAGAAATACTTAAAGAATTAATATAACGAATCAGCTATAGTTGATTAACGAATCACACTATAGCGAATCAGGTTGTTACAACCGTTTGTAACAAACTCTGACACCTTATGCCACGTGGCAAAGGTTGTTATGACACAAATCCCAAGAGGAACACGTGTCACACGAATCAGTTAATCTAGTTAACGAACTAGATAACACAAACCAATAACTCACACGAATTGATTAACGAACTAGTTAGCGAAGTAACACTGTTGATAACGAATCACCAAGAAACATATAGCGAATCACCAGGAAGAAGATAACGAATTACATTCATCTTCAAATCTTCAAAACTTCAAACGATTTTCAAGAAATATTGAAGATCAAACACAGAAACTCAACAATACCAAATTCGTAATACAACCTCGTTACTCAACCAAAATGCACAAATAACCTACCAATCTACTCGTAAACCAAATCCGAATCCGATACACATAACCTCGTAACCGATTAACACCTTAAACCAAATCAATTTGACCAAAAACATACCCCTGTTTCGAACTTAAACCGAAACCTGATCTAAAACACACAAAACTAATCCACATCTCAATTCCTTTAAACCACACCTATCCAATACCTTAACCAACACAAACTCAATCCAAATTATCCATAATTCAATCAATTCAAATCAAAATTGATTCAAAACCAAACAAAATTGATTGAAAAACTTAATAACAATAACAATTAACACACCAAATCAAGTGTAAAGAGCACCAACAGCTCTGATACCACTTGTTGGAACCCGGATTAACAGTCAATCGATAACAATAAACAGATCTCAGATCTGTGAATATCCGATTACCACTATTAAAGATCTAGCTCATAGTTTACCTTGATTTAATGTTATGTATGTGTATATATTATCAATAGATTAAACGAATAATGTTAAGGTGAAGCTTGAGAGAGAGCAATTACTCAAAAACTTTCACAAACTTTTTTCCAAAAACTTATATTAATGTGAACATGTTGGTGCATGTTTTTGTAACAGATGATCTTTCGTGTTTGTTAGAATTGAGAGCAACGGTCAAAGGGGAGTCTGTTGGTGCATTTTGTGACCGTCGCTATGCAATTCTGACCAGCGGAACGCCACAGGCGAAGTTAGAACAACTTCGCCATAGGCGAAGTTATAACAACTTCGCCATAGGCGAAGTTAGCAAAACTTCTGCCATAGGCGAAGTTATATCAACTTCGCCATAGGCGAAGTTGTAACAACTTCGCCTACAGGCCCAAGCCCGTGAAGTTTATATATATATATATATGTGTCGTGTTTAGGGTTAGTAATCCAGAAATCAGAGTATTGTGTGATAAGTTTAATTAGCTAGAGAGAAACCGAGAGAGTGAGCCGTGTGGGACGGCCAGAGGTAGAGCTCACCTCGGGTCGGCCGTGTCATTTGTTTTCATGTTTGGTATGTAAGTGTTTTGATTATTATATAAGAATCTGCAGATTTGATTATCCCATTCTTGTATTTCTTCGTGTACGTGTTTGTGTTCTTCATCGTTACACCAATAAACGAGTCTAGGAGGATTCCGCACTCCTAGACCTCGTGCGGATCTCGTATCGATCGGCGACGCCCCGGGGGACCTACATGTGGTATCAGAGCCTTAGGCTCTTATGCTATGGTTCGAGATCTGCGTTTTGGTGTTTCTGGCACGTTTCTGTGCGTTTCTGGCCGAACAGCGCCGCAGGCGAAGTTATTATTCATCAGGCGAAGTTGCCGTCACTGTTCGTAGGGTTTAGGCGAAGATATAAGGTTAAGCGAAGTTATCCACAACTTCGCCTACCTTACAAGTTCGCTTATCAGCCAGGCGAAGTTATGGACAGGCGAAGTTAAGGAGGAGCGATGTTAACTTTAGGCGAAGTTAACGAGTTTAAAAAAAAAAAAAAGTATTTTGGTGTTTTCGTCTGTATGGCCAGGTGTACACGATTATTGTGAGACCGGAGATGTTGTTCCGTCAACGAGTGAAACTTATTATCTCTGGGTCTTACGTGTGAACAAATACATGTCAACTCTGGATATGGAGTTGAGTTTGTGAATGGGATATTGATTGAAACTGGATATTGACACATATTTGGGTGTTTGTGGGCAACGAAATTGTTGTTGTTTGAGGTTGACCAACTGAAGAAAGTCAAATTGAACTGAAGGTTTTTGTCATTACTGGATTGCGGTCAGAGCATATTATTTATGTTATTTTCAAGGCGTTCGAGAATTAGATCCTGAAACGTGATGCTTATTTATTAGAGTGAAAATTCTGGAACAAGTTGGATTTAATCGGGAACTAAAGTGTTTATGTTCTTGATCGTTATCCCTGGTGATTGAAGATGCTTCGGATTAATTAATGGTCATGTGTTAGATTCTGTCAAGGTGGTTTTGTGATGAAATTGATCATTTGATGTTGAGTAGTTGAAGATTAAACCTTATCGTATGCCGACGAGTTGGTGAAGTTGTGGAGGAAGCCCAACTTCACGTGTTGGTGAAGTCAGATGGACTCACGTGATTGGTTGAGATGATCTATTGGCACGAGGATGCATGCATTTCAAAGACCTCAATCGTTATAGTCGGAGAAGCTTACACTGAATGGGAGATCTGATATGGAAGACGCTGGGTGATTGGTAGATTTGTGAAGCTACATGACAGTTTCATACACGGCTGGTTGAAGGGCAAACAGAAGATCATCAGTTAAGAGGGAGTCTGTTGGTGCATGTTTTTGTAACAGATGATCTTTCGTGTTTGTTAGAATTGAGAGCAACGGTCAAAGGGGAGTCTGTTGGTGCATTTAGTGACCGTCGCTATGCAATTCTGACCAGCGGAACACCACAGGCGAAGTTAGAACAACTTCGCCATAGGCGAAGTTATAACAACTTCGCCATAGGCGAAGTTAGCACAACTTCTGCCATAGGCGAAGTTATATCAACTTCGCCATAGGCGAAGTTGTAACAACTTCGCCTAACAGGCCCAAGCCCGTGAAGTTTATATATATATATGTGTGTCGTGTTTAGGGTTAGTAATCCAGAAATCAGAGTATTGTGTGATAAGTTTAATTAGCTAGAGAGAAACCGAGAGAGTGAGCCGTGTGGGACGGCCCGAGGTAGAGCTCACCTCGGGTCGGCCGTGTCATTTGTTTTCATGTTTGGTATGTAAGTGTTTTGATTATTATATAAGAATCTGCAGATTTGATTATCCCGTTCTTGTATTTGTTCGTGTACGTGTTTGTGTTCTTCATCTTTACACCAATAAACGAGTCTAGGAGGATTCCGCACTCCTAGACCTCGTGCGGATCTCGTATCGATCGGCGACGCCCCGGGGGACCTACAGAACAGTAGTTCACTATATATAGAAGGCGAGCTGGTTCGCTAACATCCCCTAGCGAATCAGCTTCCCCTTCGTTACATAAATTATCATAGCGAACCACCCCCTGATTCGTTAACATCCCCTAACGATTCAGGAGGGAATACATTATAATGTCTAAGTTCGCTAACATCCCTAGCGAACTAAACTTAACCTTAATGAACTAGTCTTAGTTCGCTAACATCCCTAGAGAACTAGACTTAATCTTAACTAACTAGTTAAATATAATCATTAAATATTACATTAATTAACAAATAAAACATTAACAATAAATACAAAGACTCTAGACGCAAAACCGTGCACTAAAATTGTTGGAACCCGGATTAACAGTCAATCGATAACAACAAACAGATCTCAGATCTGTGAATATCTGATTACCACTATTAAAGATCTAGCTCGTAGTTTACCTTGATTTAATGTTATGTATGTGTATATATTATCAATAGATTAAACGAATAATTTTAAGGTGAAGCTTGAGAGAGAGCAATTACTCAAAAACTTTCAAAAACTTTTCTCCAAAAACTTACATTAAAGTGAACAGTAGTTCACTATATATAGAAGGCAACCTGGTTCGCTAACATCCCCTAGCGAACCAGCTTCCCCTTCGTTACATAAATTATTATAGCGAACCACCCCCTGATTCGTTAACATCCCCTAACGAATCAGGAGGGAATACATTATAATGTCTTAGTTCGCTAACATCCCTAGCGAACAAGACTTAACCTTAACGAACTAGTCTTAGTTCGCTAACATCCCTAGCGAACTAGACTTAATCTTAACGAACTAGTTAAATATAATCATTAAATATTACATTAACTAACAAATAAAACATTAACGATAAATTCAAAGACTCTAGACGCAAAACCGTGCACTAACACATGACAACCATGTCCTCGGGAATCACATAACCCGGTTTCAGAATAAGACACGCTTTATCAGTAAATACGATAGTGTATTGCTTATCACAAATCTACGATACACTTAATAAGTTATGATCCACCTTATCACAATAATTAACCTTTTCAAAGGTAATCTTTCCATTAGACATATCACCTTCCTATGTAATTATACCCCCAGAATTCCCAGCAAACGCCACATAACCCCCTTGAATATTTCTCATGTTTGATAAGAGGTTGAGATTTCCAGTAATATGACGAGAACATCCACTGTCCATGATCCAGTTTTCACCAGAAATGGTCTTGGTTGAACCCTACACACAAAAGAAAATGATTAGTTCAAAAAGGAAGCCCAGGCCTTAGTCTTGGGCACCATTTGGATTCCCTGAGAAAAATTAACTTTAGCTGCATTCAATTGTTGTTCAGCAACTTGTGAATAAGTTACAGGCTTTCTAGACTTTCGTCTTAAGTAAGCGGCTTGAACTACATTTAAATCTTCATTCTTGCATAAGGGTGCAGTAGTAATAAACTTAGGTTTGACAGAACCATGAGTTTCATTCATATAAACCACTTTTCGAGGATGTACATCTGAAAACATGATATGAGTATCATCGGCATACGACACTGGTCGCTTCAGAATCTCATTTACCAAAGGAATCGGCTTAGAATGATCCTTGATAAAAGGATGAAGATTTTGATAGCTCTTCTGACTACAATCCCTCACAACATGACCAAGTTGACCACAAAGGAAACATCTTCGCATGTCTACACGATGTTGTTGCGAGGTAGTTGGAATGAATGACGCAGAAGTTTGATGATGACTCACATTTTTTGTCATGCTTTTAGCGAACTCATCAGATACGTCAGATTTCTTTTTCAAGTAAAAATCTAAATTAGAACAGTTCGAAAAACTTTTCAACGTATCCGTTCCAGTTGATTTTACAAATTGAACCTTTTTAGCATGTTTTAAAACTTGCTTTGCTCTTGTCATTGGAACTGAAGAAACTGATGTTTTCGCTTGAGCATATTGACGTTCAAGTTCATGAACTTTAGAAGTTTCATTGTAAAACACACTCTCAATTAGTTCAGGTTTAATGATACTAATTGGAATGTCTTTTTCAGTGAACATTGTGTCCATCCCCTTTAATTTAAACACACGAGCAGGTGATGGCTTAAGAACATTAGGATTGATGAAACGCAACAAATCCTCATCAGAAATTTTTAATTTTTCTGATTTCTTAGTCTTCACAGAGTTTGTTTTCAATGGATTTTCCTTTTTCACCTGAGGTTTGTGTGAACCATACACTGCTTCCTCAAATTCGTGAGGTTCGCACAGAATATGATTAGAACTTGGAATGTTCTTATTCTTGTGTATAATCTCGGGTTCAAACACATCCTCAATAATGACCTTATCATCTTGTTCAATAAAACCCTTTTTACTTTGAACATGAGATTTCTGAGGAGCAAATTGGGTCTTAACAGTTTCAGATTTAACAGATTTAGTACTTTCTGAAATCACAGGTTCTTTCAAAATTACCTCTTCTTCTTTTTTGGCAAAAGGATTCATTTTATAATCATTGTGAAATGGTGGAGGAATTTAAACAAAACCTATCCCTTTCTTAGAATCTTTTTGTTTTCCAGAAACTTCGATAATTTCATTCAACAAGAAAGAGGAGTTTCGAAATTTACCCATTTTTTTCTTCAACTCAAGAACCTCATTCTCAAGTTCGGTTATTTTCGAACGATGTTTCAAGATTTCTTGAAACTTTTGGTCATTGATTGTCATTTTCACAAATAGCTCGGCTTTAAGATCATGATTACTTATAGTCAATGCCTCAATTTTCTCTCTCGAGTTGATTTGAGAGGTCAAGGATTGTCTATAAGTATCTTTCAAAGACAAAATCTCTTTTAGCAAATTGTCATTTTGAAGTTTTAATGAGTCTATCTAGGACTTATTATACTCACAATCAACACGTGATAATTTAGAATTAGAATTACTAACCTCTCTTTGTTTGGCCATGCAAGCAGATGTAGAAGAATCACTGATCTTCGCCATACAAGCAAAGCTAGTTTGAAGCTTTTCACTTTGATTATCAGATTCAGACTCAGTTTCGGCGTCAGAAGAAACTTCACTTCCACTTATATCTTGTGTGTACTCAGGAAACCCAAACATAGCTAGATTAACTTGATTGTCATTACACAGTAGTCGTTGTGACCAATCACCTCCGTCAGGTAACACAGCATATGACCCAGAAGAAGACAGTTTCTTTTCAGTATCATTGACTCGTGGTGTAGAATAATTTTGATTTTGACCACGAGGACCAGTATACTCTTTCTTTGGCTTGTCACATTCTTTCGCAAAGTGTCTGAATTCTTGACAATTATAACATTTTACCTTCAACTTGTCAAAACCCAACTTCTTATTCAGAGCATGAAGATCTTTTCCGGTCCTTTGCATGAATCTTTTTACCTTACGAACAATCATTGCCATGTTCCACTTTAAATCCATGAGTTCAAGATCATCGGGATCAATTTTATCATAGTATTCATCAGTTAAATCACTTGTTGCAATTTTGCTACTCACCAAATTCTCGTAAGAAGACATAAAAGCAGACAAAAATGCAAAGTTTTGCTCAGCTTCCTTTATGTTTACATTTGTTTGAGATGAGAATTGACTAGTAGATGATGAAGTTCCCGATCCTCCAGATGAACTTGAGATACCAGAAGATCCAGTATTTCCAGCTGTGTAGAAACAGGCTCGTGGATCACTATACACTGTAGTTGCATTCTCACTTGCAGCTTGAGTAAGGAAAGCAGTCAATGGAGAAATAGTTGAACTTAGAGGCATACTCCCACCATAGAAAGAAGGATCATGACTTTCTTTAGAAGATTTCTGGCACTTAAGATCATATTCCCTGGCTTCAATCTTTTGAAAGAATTCAATAGCAGTCAAATCTTCATTCATGAAATAATCATTCTCCTTAAGAATCATTAAGAATGTGGAATAAGAACTTGGAAGTACACTCTTAATAGTGTCAATTTTATCTCTCTCAGAGACTTCCAACTTCATCTTGTCCATCTTAGCAATCAAGTGATTGAATCTTGTTGTCATTTCTCCAACTGTCTCACCTTTGAGTAAATTAAAGTTTCTGAATTGAAACTTAAGTGTCACCTTCTTACTTTCAGCCGTGTTACCCATACTTCTCATTCAGATATGTTGAAACAAAGAAGCACATATTTTTATACTACCCACTTAGTGAAAAACATTCTTAGGCAAAGCCATGGTTAGAGTAGAATAAGCTTTTGTTTCTATCTCTAATGCTTTCTTCTCTTCAACAGAATATTATGAGATAGCTTTTGGTGTAAATCCAATAGTCTCATCTCCAATCATAGGAACAGTATAGACTTCATCTAAGCAGTAAGAACAGTCAGGATGAACTGATCCTAAATGAGCACGAAACCGAGGTTCCCACTTGGCAAAGTCACTGAACTTCATTAATCTTGGACATTTCGAATGTGAACCTATCTCGGTATCAAGTTGCAACATTTGTTGCATCAACATGTTCTGAGACGCCAATGCATACATACCGGCCATCTTTGATAAGTATCAAAACATAAGGGTGTAACGAATTAAACAGTAAATAAGTTTAACAAACTGTGAACAGTATTAGTGAACTGTGAGCAGTAACGTAACGAATCAACTCTTAACGAAGTTAAGATTGATCAGACAACAAATCACAATTGGGTTTAACGAATCAACCAACGAATCAGAAGACTAACGAATTAGAATTTCAGACTAACGAATTAGTAACGAATCACAAGACTCAGCTTAGCGAATTGAAAGTTAATTAGTAACGAATCACCAGAGAAACCTTAGCGAAATGAGATAACGAATCAGCTACAGTTGATAGCGAATCAACTATAACGAATCAGGTTGTTACAACCGTTTGTAACAAACTCTTACACCTTATGCCACGTGGCAAAGGTTGTTATAACACAGTTTCCGAGATATGACACGTGTCACACAAATCAGTTGGCACAAATCAGATAGTATAACGAATTGGTTACCGAATCAACCAAAACCCATAATGAATGAGCTGAATATGTTAACGAAATGGCCAGAAGATGATAACGAATTAGGTTGAAGTTATAAAGAATCAATCTAAAACCTTCAAACCTTCAAACCTTAAAACAAACCAATTGGTTAAGAATTGATGGTTTAATCGATTGATAAAAGAACCCGTATATATATGCCCAAATCGCACCCATTAAACATGAATGCTGGGTTGATTTGATGGTTAGGGTTTGTAGGTGCTTGGATTGCGAGTTCAATGGTACAAAAATCGTGTTATTTGGTTAAGAAACGAGGGTTTAATTGCAGATATGGACACTGTTGACCATTTCGTGTTATTGACAATTTTGACTTTGACCCTGAGTCAAAGTCTGGATAAGAACAGCTGATAATTCGTTATGGATAGTCGATTCAAATACCTTTTTGTTAAATGTATTAAGTTAAATCGAAGCAATAAAGTTTTATTCTACTAATTTCACTAATTAAGTATAATTAAATTAATATAAAGATAATTAAAATTAAACCGGTTGATTTTAATTTTATTACATAGAAGTCATTCCCTAATTAAAATTCTTTTAAAGTGACTTGCAGTAAATTAAGTTTCAGACTTATTAACATCATTACTTTATTTAAATCAATTTCATTATATAATTCTTTTTTTAATTGTATACATTAATCTTGATATTTATGCGTAATTAAAAAAATTTCGAATATTAATTAAATGGTAATTGCATTATTTGAAATTAAAAGTACAACTCTAATACAATAATATGTTATAAACAAAATGGATTAATATGTTATAAACAATGACAAAAGTTTAAATAAAATACATATCTACATATACTATGAGTTGGACAACAAAACCTTATCACTTTTCATAATCCACATATATAAAATGCAAGTAAACCATCGTAATTGGCATATATTCATTCATTCCTACGTTTATATAGACATTATTGTTTATAAACGTGATATTAAAGTCTTTTATGTTTGATTAATTTTTTTACTAACACATGGAGCTAATGTTCATATATATATATATATATATATATATATATATATATATATATATATATATATATAATTGTAAGATCAAAGACGTTATAACTAATAAATTAATTAGTGGTCAACATATATTGCAAAAAATTAAATTCAAATGAATTTACATATATTAAAGGTATAAATTGTTATGAAGTTGGCAAAATATAATATCATTAGTTATGATTATATCATTTTGGTCAAATAATAGTTAGTTATCACAATATTTGAAATCATTCTTAAAATACATAAATCTATATAAAAGTATTATTAGTGTAAATTAAAATAAATTTGAGTTTAAATAATTTAATTTGACTTCCATAATTACTCGGGTGTTTTGGAGATCGTTAATAATTTAATTTGGCTTCCAAATTCAAGTAATTTAATTTGACTTCCACAATTAAGTAAATGAAAATCAAATTGTAAACTAATAAATGACCTTAAATATCTTTAATCAAAAATCAACTGTCATAAGTTGAATTAAAGGTAATTAATTTGCAATTATTTACGTGAACTAAAATGTTGGTCATTACTTTTTTAATTTAATAAATAAAAACTAATACTTATTAGACGATTGTATTAATAAAATACATTTAATATTAATAGGAAATAATATATATAATTTTGGTTAGTAAATAGAATAATTATAAATAAAACCGATAACAATTACAAATAAAACCGATAATAATTGATATCACATAATAATGGAATTACCAATTATGGTAAATTTGAATTATATGAACAAATCTACCATTAATGTCATAGTGTATAATCGGAATAATTACTAATAACCGGAATAAATGAATTACCAATGGATGTAACCAGGAAGTTATAAGTCAACATGTGAATTACCAATGGATGTAAACGGGAAGTTATAAGTCAACATGTGATATTTTTAGTAAAAATTTTAAAATAATTATATTTTAAATATATTAACAGTATAACTTGTAACATGCTAATACGATATGTAATGATTGGATATATAAATATATATCTATAATAGTTTTATAACTTATTTGTTGGGTTTTTCCAAATATAACGTAATTGGTTATATATAGAAAATATAATATATCTTACAATATAATAACAGAATATTTTTTAAGTTAAAAATATTGAAATATAAAAATGGTAAGGTATGAATGTTATTATTTCTGTCAAAAATAATATGTAACAACTAATTACAAAAGTTAATAAATTAATAATAACAAATGTACTAAACTTATAATAATTATATTAAATTATATAGATTATCATTAATAAATAGATAAGTATAAGATACAAATAAAATTTTCTTTAATACACCGGTTCTGATTAAAATATATTAAATGAACTTTGACCAACAATAATATATAACAATATATGATTGATTATATAAAAATCAAATAAATTACTTGAATTGTAATAAATACATAAATACATGAATTATAACAAATACATACATCAATATTAAAAAAAAATAAGAAATCTTTTCAACAAATTCCCAATCCACGAAATTAGCTATATCAATTTGGAGACATAACCTGAAATAAGAAAAATAGATATTAATATTAATATCACATAATAAACAAATTACCAATTATGAAAGATTTGAATTGTGTAAGCAAATGTAAAACTGATGTTCTAATTGATAACCCGAATATTTGAATCGCGTTACCGAAAAACGAAATAGGGAAAATCTCCATTGTATCTTCGATTTTGATTAGAACCTAAAGAGATTATAAGAAAAACATATAATAATTAATATAAATACAAACAAAAAAGGAAAACAAAAAAATTTGTAAATGAAATAAGGAATAATATGATAATAGGACATTAGAGTAGCAAATAAAACCTTACTGGAAAACTGTAATAATTCAAAATAACAATTCGATCTTGGATTTTGATATACATCCTAAAGAGATTATAACAAAACCATATAACAATTAAAATAAATATAAAACATTACCGAAAAACCTTACCGGAAAATCATATAACATTGTTGCCCATTAGAGTATAAAATATAACCTTATCGGAAAACGATTAATCCATATGTACATTACCGGAATATAGAAGATGGTGGAGGTAATAAGCCGAGAGAGAGAGAGAGTGTGTGTGTGTGTGTGTGTGTGTGTGTGTGTGATAGAGAGAGAAAGAGAGATAGATTAAAATTATTAGAGTTGGAAAATCTTAAGGTTTATATATGGTTTATGAGATGATTTTACAATAATTGGAAAGGAAATAGGTGACTTGGCAATGATGTGACATTGATGTGGACTCCCTAGTTGAATGTCATGTGAAATATTGTATTGCTTTAATAGTATTGTAAAAAGTTTCATTTTTTCCTGTGTCAGATCATTCAGCACGTTAAAGACACGAGTTTTTTTTAATTCGTATTTTATTATTTATCTCACCTATTCATTAAGGTGAGTAATCATTCTCCATCTTTTACTGTTTTAACCTTTTGGGGACGTGATGTGTATCTTATAATATTTTTATATATCTTAATACATCACTTGCAAATCAAAAATATTGTGTGGTTGATCAATTGAATGTTTATATGTTACATGCTTAATTGCTTATTTGTTTATTTATCACATTCGAAGAGGGACATCATAATATATCGCAGCAAGTATGATCATACGCCATCTTAGTAGTCATATACCGATTTTCTTGGCAATGGTCAAATAACACCATTATTTGTATTTATTTCGTCTTAATTAGCAGCCAAAGTTCATTTCGCGGTCAAACGCCACCAATTATTTGGTCATTATTTAATTGTTGATGCTCATGATATTGATTTGTGGTTTTCTCATATATTATATTTATTAACAACGGGTGATTACTTGCTCAAATTTATGTTGACAAACTTGTTGTATTTTGTACGCGTATTGCACGTTATATACATGATTGAAGTGAATATATGAAGAACTTGGCTTCAAGCTACTTAATAAATCGACAAACTTGGATGTTTTTGTTTGTTCTTTTGGATATTTATTTATATTTGGATAAATTGTATATTTGATTGAATTTAATAAAGTAATTTAGATATTGTCATAAATATTGTATAATAGTGTCTTGTGAGCTATGAGCAATAAGTTCTTGTTCGACATTTCGGCCCTAGGTTGGGGTGTGACCCAATTATGGGCTATTATAAACTTGCACAAGGCTTTATTGCATCAACTGATGTTTCATACTATGCTTAACAAAAATCCATTCATTAATTCAGGACCATTAATTTAACAACCTACTATCGACAACTAGTAATTAAACAAGCCGACTATGCCCCTAATATCCTGAGGATGGCAGCCCTAGAAGGCTAGAAGAACGGAATTATGCCAACTATGGAATCAAAGCTTCAATTAACAAAGGATGAAAAGGGCATGGTAAGCCCTTTGGTTAAGAGGTCTAATTAAGGGGTTGACAAATATAGAAGAAATATTGGTCTCAATCCACCTTTCTTTATTCCATTGTTTTGGACTTGATAATAAAATATAGTGTTTTATGTTTTAATTATAATTGGGTAAAACTTTATAAATGTAATGGGTTAAACAATGCTGGGTCATAGGTTGAACCAAAAAGTGTTGGCTTCAAAAGGGCTGGAATTCATGACCAAGAATTGGTATAATAGGAGTAATTGCAAAACCATAAAAACAGGATTGAAAGATGTGAATTGATCAATAGATTTCTTATTAAACTAGATCAATACAATTTAGATAAATTACATGGTAACCCTACTACTAATAAAAATTACATTTTTAAGTTTATTAACTGAACTTTAACTTGATCGGCATCATTTGCACTTCATTGAGATCGGTAATTATCAGATTCGTGTTTATCCGGATGTCACAAAACTAGAGCTCTCCACATGATTTCTTTGAGTAACTGCATGTCTAAACCAAGAAACAAAAACGGTTTCAGATCAGTTCATTTACAGTCACACAACAAACAATAGTACCTTTCCAGATAAGTTCATTTCGCTCACCTCAAAAAGACCCATTCCATTTACCTACTTTAATTGCATGTGTTTTAAAAGGCCAGTGGGTAAACGCCCACACTCGACATCCTGTTACAGAGGTATATAAAATTTAACCCCGTTAATGAAAAAATCCAAACGCGATATAGAAATATGAAGCTTCTAGAAATATTACTATGGATGTTGATTGATTAAACTTGTGATTAATGAAGTACTAAACCGTCAAAATTAAGTTAGTATCAATGCAGTATGGAATTAAGTTCTCTGGAACATCATGAAAGATCTGCAAAAATTTAACAAATGTTCATCCTAACTTTGTTGAGGAATGTGTGTGTGCTCTGTATGAACTTAAAAGCTAAACTGTAATATATTAATCTCAAAACAAGAGGCTGCATTTTGATTACAGTGCTTACCTCCTCGGTATCTCCAGTTGTGAAGCCATCGTTGAACAAATTCAATGAGAATGAAGGTCCAAGTTCTGCGGGGTAGATGAAATATTAAACACAAAGAGTTCCTCATAAAATTTTAACAAAAAAAAATGTTACATCACCTTCCAGCTGTTTAATTGTTGATTTGAATGAAGCATGTGATTTGGCCTTAGCAGATGATGCATGCTGCATTTTTATATGGCCGCACATATGCACGAACCTAGGATTGCATCAAATGGCACAAGCTTTTGCCAGAGAAGCTGATCGTAGGGCCCAAGTCATTGCCGCCACTTCTGTTCCATCGTTGGGGCTGGATCCAACCCCATTTTCAAGGGGATTATCAACTCCCCAGCCTGCACAAAAAGCAAATGTTAACACTTTACGCACTTGATCAAACGGGCTTCACAGAACATGCCTATATATATATATCTATTGCTTGCAGTGTGTTGTCTATATAGACTTAACAAAAGGGGAAACGCACTTGGATCACTAATTTAAAACTTAAGTCTTGAACATAAAGAATTTGATTTACATGAAGCCATAACTCATGCCATCGAACTTAACTCTTTTAAGGACTGCATAGCTGCATAACCCTATTGAATCTGTTGATGCTTCTGAGTTTGGACACAAGTACATAGACCTTTTAAGTTACAAATCTGAGAATATGGTAGCTTGGTTCTGTATGATTATCTAATGGCTCAATAACATAGATCTATACCACCACACACGACGAGATGCAAAGATAGAAGTACTGGATCTTTATTTGGTTGTGCAAAGGCATTTTTTTTCTTTTTTTTGGGGGGCGGGGGTGAAGAAAGCTACTGTGAAGAATCTTTGGATAATTGTGACAAAAGATTTAGGATTTGGTTGGAATTATAGTTATATAATGAGAGTAATACACGCTCGATATCTGAATATGAGCAGATTAAGATCAAGAGCCGTGTGAAAGAAGGTTCCTCTATACCTAAACATGGCAAATCATACAAGATATTCGATTAAACTCTCAATCTCTCAATCGGCTATCCTTTATTTGTGTTATCTTCTACGGCCAATAGCACCGCCTTCGAATTTTAGAAAATTAAAAATAAAAAAGCAGATAAGAGTCATGATCGATTTTACCTAAAAATTATGTATGCAGATAAAAATCATGACGACTCAAATCAATCCCAAACATCACCTTCAAATTTTAGACTCAATGTTAATAATTGCTATATCCTTAATTTCATTGTTATCTTCAATGTTTAAATTAAAAAAACCTTATTTAAAGAGTTTAATTTATTAATAGTTACATGACCACATATCTTTGAAATCCTATGAACAGTCACTGATAGTTCTTCAATGCTCTGCAAAATGATACTGATTCTAAGTTAGCTCATCACAACGATGCTAGCTCTAAACAAAATAAAAAGAAAATTGAATAAAAAAAATGTAAAATCAAATACCACATGAGTCGTTGATTTTGGGAGATCATCAGGAGGCTTGTCTTCATCAAACATTGTAGGTCCCATTCTTTGAAATATTGCTGACAATGAGAATAACACAGGGACTGTTGAAATATTGCTTGACAACGAGAATAACACAGGGTCTAGTAGGGTTTTATAATAGAGTTCACGCTACAAAGATATGAAATATATGTGCATTTAATTGTAAAAAAGATATGATATATGTGCATTTAATTATAAAAAAGATATGATACATGTGTATTTAATTGTAAAAAAAGATATGATATATGTGCATTTAATTGTAAAAAAGATATGCTATATGTGCATTTAATTTTAGGGTAGAGATATTGTACAATAATGGCATAATATACGATAGGTACGCGAGACGCTCAAAGAAAACGTACTAAACCGCTCAACCAAAACCTAAAACGCTCGGCCAAAAACCTAAAACGCTTAAAAACATTTTCGTTAAAAAAGTGAAAAATTGATCGATTAACCATAAAAACTGTTTTTTTCGGCGAACCAATGATTAATTGGATATGTATTGATGATTCCGAGATGTTGGGATGTGATTTCATGGATCGATTTCGTGAACAAATGGATTCGTGTACCTATTGTACGTTAATGTATTATTGTATTGGATCTTTTCCCTTTAATTGTAATATTCCCATTCTTTTTTCATTCTAGCCCCTCCCTTTACTCCCATTTGTTTATTTCTACATATCCATATTCGTTTATATTTGAAACTGTTAATTCTAGAATATGCATTAAAGATCATAAAGAAAAAGAAGAAAGCGGAGGTAACTCAAGCTATTATGTTGGTAACATGTTAGATGATTTGGTTAATTAGGAACGGTATTATTTTTAACAACAAAGTCTTCTCAATTGCTAAAGTTATAACTTATAACTGACATCAAGACTATGTCTTTTCTTTGAGTGAGCCAACAGAGCAAGAGATTGCGACTAGAATGAGAAAAGCGGAGCTGTTTTAATTTCGTTAATTTTCCTTTATGAATTGATGGTTTGGTTGTTAGTTGTCAGTTGGTTGTTTCCTTTTATTTCTTGTAATTAGACTTCTTCATCCTTGTGAGTTATCCCTCTTTTGTTTTATAATAATATTGGTCTTTCAAAAAAGAAAAAAAGAAAAAAAAAACTAGTCTACTACACAAATGGGATACATAAAAGTACATGTTAATTTTATTACTACATATCTATTTGTGTAACATCACAACTTTACAGTGTTCGGCATAGCGCGACTCATGTTTCCTATAAAATTTGCTATTAGTCGGATTGTAAAAAATATAGTTTATTCGTAAGCAAGATACAATATATGTTGTATTTTATTCTAGTTCATCAAGTCTGATTCTGTATGCATACATTCGATTGCGTTTGTGTCTAATAGATCATTTCGCCACACAAGAACAAATCAATCATGTTTCTGACAATGGTATAAAACCCAAGGTTAGGGCGAAGAAGAATTTCACATTTAATCTAAGTCAGGTTGAACCTATGGCTCGAAACCCATTGCCAAATCTATCTCAGTAATCTGTCAGATGCCCGTTGTTCAAATTCTCAACACTAGAGAAGAATTGGTCCGGTGCTCTGCCGTCATAGATGCCATGCAGGGCTCGGCCACTATATAGGGCACTAGGGCACGGTGTTGAAAAGGGCATGAAAAACTTATATAGACAACTTTTAACCGATATTAGTGAATTGAGCAGAAAAATGTGCCAAAAATACCTGAACAAGTTCATTAAACATTAAACAATCTTATAAAAATGTTATTGGGACTACGCCGAGTAATGAAGTAATGAAGTAAATCAGTAATGGACAACCTATTTTTGGAAAAAAAGAAAATTATAGAAGGGTCATTTATTAATAGTTGTCTTGGGCACATGAAACCTCGAAAACGACCTGGTGCTCTAATCATGAACAGCAGAGGGTTAGAGGAAGATTTGCAAGGCTCTGTTTGGATCTAAATCAGAAAAATATCGGTGAAACAAGCAAAATTCGGATTCAAAGATAAAGAAATTGATGGCAACCGAGATCTCGATCTTGGCATGCTTTAATGATGATATTTCACATAAGATTGCAATAAACGTGGGTTTTGAACCATCAAGAATGAGGTAACTCAAAAAAAATCCAATGTTCCAATGTTGTCTCCATGGATATAGTACCGAGACTATAAGTAAGTGCAAAAATTCCTTTGTGGATATGTTGATTTAGCATATTATATATCATTGTGTTCATTGAATGATTTCCTAGTAATGGGAACTAATTATAGTACTTGGGACAAAATATGGGTAATTGATTGACAAATTAAGACGTAACAGAAAATACAGATTTATTCCAAATTTTCAAAAGTGGGGTCACTATTGAAACGTGAACCCGTGAAAATGAAAACCTATTTTCACGTGTCATTGGTGAAGTTGAATTCTTTAAACAAAAGAAACAGGAATCCTTAGTGTCATGTACATACCTAACTTGAAAAGAATTATCTTGAGTTTGTCTCAATATCTTGAGTTTGTGTTTTATTAAAGGTATGCTTTATGATAAAGACACCCAGAATTTTAAAGAAAAAATGGGCTGTGGTTTTGTTTTGCCGTTTCTAAGGAACTATAGAAGATCATGATGATTCTATTGAAAATATTTATAAATCCTTGGATGATCAAACGATCCATGAATTAGAAAGAAATAAGATTAAATTATATCTCTGATGCTATTATGATCATGAAGTTAATGCTTTCCAAGAAGAAGAAACAAGTACAAACTAAGTAGATCCTAACTATATGTGGTTGCTTTTCTCGACAACTTATTTTACCAAAAAATGTTATGTCGTGTAAAAAATATGTGATGGGTTGATTCACGAAGTTTGTTAAATGCTTTATGAGGATCATATACTTATACTATTAAAATAAGATTTTTTTTTGTACACATGACCCCTTTCTATTGGGACGTTTGACTCATTTCCATAAATACAAAGTATTCCTAGAATTTCTTGGTAATATAATGATTCAAAAATAAATTAAAATATTAACTCTCCTCTGTTCTATAGATTTTACACGCCAAACCCTAATTTTCACAAAAACACTATCGATCATCCGCCTTCTTTAGTGTTTTGTTCTCTCCATAAAAAATCAACAATCCTATTAACCCTAAATAAAAACGCCGGATAATCTCACATTAATCTATTTCATAGATTTCTCCGACATTCTTCAATTCAAATCATTCACTACCTAATTTATGTCTTAGAGAGTGATGAATCAATTATTGATTTAGGGTTCATGAATCGATTAACCAACAAAAAAAAATTAGGGATTACGGGTATGGTTCTCCATTTTAAAGCCACATGAGTTCGATTATGGTTCAGGCAAGCGAGAGCGTCAACGATTTTTTTTTCCGAAACTATAAAATAAAAGTATAAGTTAAAAGGTAAATTTTCTAATAAAAGATCGATAAAAAAGTTGAATTTAAAACATTGAACATCATAAAGATAGCAAACAAAAAATACATAAAAAAACATTAAATAATTTCCTAGAGCATTGATCTTTACCCAATTCCTTTAGAATAAGTTCGTTTTCTTTTTCAAATAGCACTATATCCCTAGCCAGTAGGAGCCTAGTCCTGGTAATGAAATTTCAAGTTCTTCATCCTTTGTTTAGCCATTTTCACCCGTGTTGCCGCCTCGATACTAGTTATTTTCAGGATTGAAGTACTAAATTGTAACATCCTAAAATATTCTAATAATAAATAAAGAGAGTTGCGTTAAATTGTCGTGTGTTAAATAATTAACTAGTGTTAAATAAAGAAGAATGATGGACTTCGATAATTAAAAAGGATTAAAGGGTAATGGGCCTTAGGTCCATGGGCTTTAAGGGATATAAATATCCTCTTAAACCACCCTAAAACCCTAAATCCTCATTTCTTTCCATCCTAATCTCTACGCACTCAAAAACACACACATACACTACACCACATACGACGCCGAGAGAGAGAGCGAAATCCGAGTCCAAACGAACGCTAGTTGGGATTAGATCGTTATTACTCGAGCTATATACAAGATTGAGATTTCATAACCAAGTTAAACGAGATCCAAACGAGCACTAAAGATATGTCTTTTACCTTAAAGTTTACGTTTTTATTAACGTTTAACCTTGAAACATAGAACGAGATTAGATCGGGTGTAAATGGAACGTAAAGTTGTAAACTTGATGTTAGAGACGAACTTAACGAACTTACGGCTGCTATGGCTCGTTTAAAAATAAACCCTTAAACCTAGTATTGAACGTTTTAATCTAAAGGTCCAAACTTTACGCACTTTAGGGTCGTGTTTTGTCCAAAAATGGCTAAAGGAATGTTTGAGAGAATTATTAACATCTTATCAATATATTACACATTGAAAACGAACTGATTATAGAGGTTTTGGGATGAGCCGTAGCTGCTGCTGGGTAACTTCACCCACAGCAACGCCCACAGCAACTCCCACAGCAAGTTCGCCCAGCAAGTTCGCTAAGCATAGCAAGTTCGCCAGTCTGACAGGTTCGCTTAAATGTATAAGTTCGTCGCTGAACAAGTTCGCCTACTGTGAACTTCGCCTAATACAAGTTCGCCGAATGTTTAACTTCGCCAAGGTTAAGTTCGCTAATGCTAAGTTCGCTTAAGGTTTAACTTCGCCAAGTTAAATTCGCCTAAGGCTAAGTTCGCTTAAGGTTTAACATCGCTTAATGTTAAGTTCGCTAAAAATGCCAAGTAAAAGTAACCCAGTACTAGACCACGAATCGGGCTAACGAATGAGTAGGTGAATAAAATAATAACTTAAAATTCTAATGAAAAATACGTTAAGACAGTTAATGGACCCTGCTAGGGGCTGCCGCCCCTAGACCCCGCTGCCAGGGGCGCTGCCCCGGACCCCCGTTTGTTGTGGGTTATATAAAGATAGAAATACAATATAAGTAGTAGTGGTTAATTGATACATGTAAATATTATACAGTTGGCCGTGCACAGCTCAAGAAGAGAATAATGATTAATGGAGAGCGTAACAGGATTAAGGTGAGTTTCTAGCCCCATTTCCTTGTTATGTTTTCGGGGCTGTGTGCTTACTCGATGTGATAGTTAATACACTTACCTTAACCGGTAAGTGTGTGCCTTATATGGTTTATATGTTATGTATGTATATCTTAAATGTGAACGAAAGCTTGTCGGCATGTGAACGGTCTTTGGATATTACACGTGCTAACAAGGGAGGTATGTTTATGATAGATAAATGTGTATGATAGATATATGTACAATACATGAAATTGTATGAATGATTAAAGAAAGTATGTATGTTATGGGTATGTAAAGACAGTATGTACGAAGATGAAGAAAGAGGGACCAGACCCTAATAATATCTGAGATAGAAGGGACCAGACTCTAATAATATCTGAGATAGAGAAGTAAAAAGAGACCAGACCCTAATAATATCTGAGATAGACAAGAAAAGGACCACACCCTAATAATATATGAGATAGACAAAGGAAAGAGGGACCATACCCTAATAATATCTGAGATGGAATGGAAAGTAATTATATAGTATGAAAGTAATAAAGTATGAATGCATTTATGAAATTATGTAATGAAAGTAAGTTAGTAAAGTAATTATTATGTATCTTCGGATGCATGATTGAAGGTAAGTGTATGTATTATATGGTACATGATTAACTAGAATTCACTCAGCGTAGCTGACTTTTAGTATGCACGCAGGTGAGTAGATTGAGGCAGTTCGCTTGATGAGGACACATGGCATCGAATTGAAGACACTGGCATCTCAAGGAAATGTTATGATGTTTTAAAGACTATGTTTTATTTTAAATGACTATGAATGCTTGATAAGACAAGATTTGCAAGTTATGCAATGTTTTTTGGTTGAAGTTTTATATTTTGCGTAAAGTTTTAATTAACTCTGATATTTAGAATTGCGTTTATGAGTAAATCTAACATCCAACGTAGGGCACTGGTAACGGGGCCTTACAAGTTGGTATCAGAGCAAAGTTCGAGAGATTTAAGCATCCTACATGCTTAGACTCAAACAGAGAATCAGAATTAAGTAAGAAAAGAAAGAAGATGCCAGTTCAGGATAGCCATGTGTCACTCAAGAAAGCTCGGTAACGGTAAAATGTATAGTTAAAATATGTATGTTAATGATAGCTTAATTGCTAAAGAAAGAATATGTGAATGTTAGGGATAAGAGTAATTGATTGTCTGATTGATTAACTGTTTAGAGTAGAACCAGCACAAATAGACTCCTAAAGGGAAGTGTATAGGACACGGAAAGTAAGGTGATCAGCTAATCACAGCTGGCCACTGCTATTACCTGTTAGCCTTACTATCCTTGTACTAAATAGTTCCTTAAGTGATGACGTTTGTGTTTTTCCTTTCCAGAATACGATGGCTGGATCTAGGGCAGTTGTTGGAGCAGGGGGACGCACTGGACGACGTGGCGGGCCTCGTCGTGTCCAACAACCTTTGGTAGAAACGGCCTCCAACACCGAAGAAGAAGGAAGCGCAGCTGGAGGAAACCTTAACAACAATGAAGGGGTTCAGCTAGATCCCTTAATCCAAGTAGCTATTGTCCAAGCAGTAGCCACTGCAGTGAAGAACTTAAACCCGGAGAGGTCTGCTGGAGATCGTGAAAGAACTGATGAAAGGGCGGAAGGAGAGGGTAGGAAAGATGATGATGGAGAGAGGGAGGCTTCGAGTGAGGTAAGGTCCGTGAAAGTTGATGATAGGAAGAGGGGCCGAGGCGGTTGCAACTATAAGTCCTTCAAGGGATGCGACCCGCCGAAGCTGACTGGTTTGGGAGACGCAATCGCTACTCTTCAGTGGATAACCGCCATGGATAAAATTATCCGCATTAGCGAGTGTCGTCCTGACCAAGCGGTAGGTTATGCTACTCAATCATTCGAGGATGAAGCTATGTATTGGTGGGAGAGTGTGGAGAAGAAGAAGACTCGTGAAGAGATCAAAGCGATGAAGTGGGAGGATCTGAAGGAACAGGTTATGAAGAAGTTCTGTGCTGACGCCGAAGTTGAGAGGGCGGAGATGAAGTTTCTGAACCTGAAAGCTGGGACGATGACGCATCGTGAGTATACCACCGAGTTCAACCGAATGTCTAGGTTAGTACACGATATGGTTAACACTGAGGCTAAGAGGATCAAGTGTTATGTGAGGGGATTACCACAGAAAGTCCGCACGCTAGTCAGGACAAGTAAACCTGCTACCTTTGACTCTGTTGTCGAACTCGCAGAGATGGTTTATGCAGACCTGGCTGCGGATGATGTTGTGGTGGAAGAAGAGAAGAAAGATAAGAAGTGGGTCAATGTCAAATGACGCGGTACTCAGTTGTGGAACTCCAAGGAAAAGAAGCAGAAAGTGTGGGAGAAGAGACCGTGCAAGACGTGTGGTAAAATGCACAGTGGTGAGTGCAAGTGGGGTAAAGGATCTGATGTGTGTCATAAGTGTGGTAAGACTCATGGAGGAGAGTGCAGGCTAGGGTCGAATGCCTGTTATAAGTGTAGAAAAGTGGGACATTATGCCCCAGATTGTACCGCCAAGTCCGCATGTTATAAGTGCGGTAAGACGGGCCATTTTGCTAGAGAATGCACCGAGGGTGAAGCTGGAGGTAGTGGGAAGAAGGATGCCGATCAAGCTAGGCCAAGAACTAGAGCCTACATGCTGACTCAGGAACAGGTTAAACAGATTCCGAATGTTGTGACTGGTACGTTTCTAGTAAACGGTATTTCTGCTTCCGTATTATTTGATTCAGGTGCGAATAAAAGTTTCGTAGCTACTCCATTTAGTAAATTAGCTATAATGAAATGTTGTCTAGTGTCTGAAACCCTTAATGTAGAAACCGCTAGTGACACTTAGATTAAAATAATGAAAATGGTTGAGGACTGTAAAATAGAGTTAGAGGGACATGAGTTCCCTGTTACCTTGTATGTGATGACCTTAGGAGGGTTCGATGTGGTTTTGGGAATGGATTGGTTATCTGAGTTTGAAGCTCACATAGTATGTAAGAGTAGGATAATAAGGTTAAGGTCTTTGGATGGTAGTGCAGTGACGGTTGATGGTGATAAGGAAAGTTCCGGGCTTAATATCATTTCGATGATAAAAGACGAGGGTTTGTTAAAGCGAGGGTGCGGTGCCTACCTGGCGTATATCGTCAACGCTATGGCCGAGACGAAAGAAATGAAAGACGTTCCTATCGTGTGCGACTACCCAGAAGTATTTCCTGAGGATCTTCCGGGTTTGCCACCGGAGCGAGAGAGAATTCCAGATAGATTTAGTACCAAGAGCCCAACCCGTCGCGAAAGCACCTTACCGTCTAGCGTCGTCCGAGATGAAGAAATTGATGTCCCAACTACAAGAACTCCTCGACAAAGGTTTCATAAGACCAAGTGTTTCCCCGTGGGGCGCACCAGTGTTGTTCGTGAAGAAGAATGATGGAAGTATGAGAATGTGCATAGACTATCGTGAGTTGAATAAGCTTACGGTAAGGAATAGATATCCTTTTCCAAGGATCGATGATCTGTTTGACCAACTGTAAGGTTCAAGTTGGTTCTCACGGATAGATCTTAGGTCAGGCTATCATCAGCTGAAAGTGAAAGAGGCAGACATCCCTAAAATAGCGTTTAGGACGCGTTATGGACACTACGAGTTCTTCGTTATGTCATTCGGTCTAACGAATGCTCCCGCAGCATTTATGGACATGATGAATAGGGTGTGTCGGCCAATGTTGGATAAGTCAGTTATTGTCTTCATCGACGATATATTGATTTATTCGAAGAGCGAGTGTGATCATGTTGAGCATCTGAAAGAGGTATTGGGGATTCTGAAGAAAGAGAAGTTGTATGCTAAGTTTTCGAAATGCGCGTTCTGGTTGCGAGAAGTGCAATTTCTAGGTCACGTAGTTAATCCTGAAGGGATTATCATGGACCCAGCTAAGGTTGAGGCAATAACGAATTGGAAGACTCCACAGATTCTGACTGATATACGAAGCTTCCTAGGGTTAGCTGGCTACTATAGGAGATTCATCGAAGGTTTCTCCAAGATAGCCGCACTTGACCGGTATGACCCGAAAGTCGATAGTATTCAGTTGGGGTAAGTTTCAAGAAGAAGCTTTTCAGGAGTTAGAGAAGAGACTCACACGAGCTCCAATCATTGCTTTACCCAATGGTGACGTGGATTTGGTTGTTTGTACTGATGCTTCGCATCGTGGGTTAGGTTGCGTGTTGATGCAACGAGGAAAGGTGATAGCTTACGCGTCTAGACAGTTGAAAGTCCATGAGAGTACTTATCTGACGCATGATTTAGAGCTAGCAGCAGTAGTGCATGCCTTAAAGATATGGAGGCATTACCTGTATGGTACTAAGTGTACTATCTACACGGATTATAAAAGTTTAAAGTACTTCTTCGAGCAGAAAGAGCTGAACATGAGGCAGAGGAGATGGTTGGAGTTGATTAAGGATTACGAAGCGACATTAAGTACTATCCTGGTAAAGCTAATGTGGCCGCCGACGCACTAAGTCGTAAAAATGAGGAAGTCCTTGCAACAGTGAAGTCATACTAGTTGATTATGAACTCAAGTCTTTTTGAAGAGATTGTCAAGGTACAGTCAGAGGTGCTAGTAGATGAAGGGTTAGTTAAGAAAGAAAGGATTTATGGCCAGCAAGATGAGTTGATGGAAAACACTCATGGTGTTAAGACTAGGTTTGACCGTATGTGGATTCCACGCCATGGAGATCTCAGAGGTCGAATCTTAGATGAAGCTCATAAGTCAAGATATTCGATTCATCCAGGAGCTACAAAGATGTACCAGGATTTGAAAAGAGATTACTGGTGGCCAGGAATGCAGAATGACGTAGTGGATTATGTCAGTAAGTGCTTAACTTGTTTACAAGTCAAAGCAGAGCACCAGAAGCCTTGTGGAAAGATGCAACCGCTTGAGATACCCGAATGGAAATGGGAACACATCACCATGGATTTCATAACTAAGCTACCCCGTACAGCTAAGCATCACGATACCATCTGCGTGATTGTGGACCGTTTGACCAAAAGTGCTCATTTTCTACCAATACAAGAGGCCATCTCGTCAGAAACATTAGCGAATTTGTTCATTAAAGAGGTTGTGTCAAAACATGGAGTACCATTATCGATCGTATCTGATAGGGATACTCGGTTTACTTCGAGGTTTTGGAAGAAGTTCACTGAAGTTATGGGAACGAGATTGAACATCAGTACGGCGTATCATCCTCAAACCGATGGACCGTCTGAATGGACGATCCAAACCCTTTAAGACATGCTACGTGCTTGTGTTTTAGACTTTGGTGGAAGTTGGGATGATCACCTACATCTAACAGAGTTCTCCTATAACAATAGTTACCATTCAAGTATTGGTATGCCACCATTTGAGATGCTTTATGGAAGTCGATGTAGAACCCAGTGTGTTGGGGAGTGATTGGTCAGAAAGAGATGGGAAGTTTGGAAGTCATGCAAGAAACGTCTTCAAAGTTCGATCAGATTAAGGCTAGGATGAAGGCGGCTCAAGACAGACAAAAGTCTTATGCTGATAAGAGACGACGACCGCTTGAGTTTAACGTTGGTGACAACGTGATGCTTAAGGTCTCTCCTTGGAAAGGGATTATCCGTTTTAGGAAAAGAGGAAAGTTGAGTCAGAGGTACATTGGACCGTTCAAGATTATAGATCGTGTGGGTGAAGTAGCTTATAAGCTGGATTTACCCGATGAGTTAGAAGGAATTCATTCAATCTTCCATGTTTCTCATCTGAGGAAGTGTCTAGCTGATGACACGTCTCACGTGCCATTGATGGACATTGAGGTTGATGAACAAATGAACTACATTGAGCAACCGATAGAGATTGTTGATCGCAAAGAGAAGCAGCTTCGTCACAAGTTTATACCTCTGGTAAAAGTGATGTGGAAGCATCGAAAAGGATCATATGCTACTTGGGAAGCTGAGGATGAGATGCGCAAGTTCTACCCTAGTTTGTTTAAGTAATAGTTAGGTTTCGGGGACGAAACCTCTTTAAGGAGGGAAGACTTGTAACATCCTAAAATATTCTAATAATAAATAAAGAGAGTTGCGTTAAATTGTCGTGTGTTAAATAATTAACTAGTGTTAAATAAAGAAGAATGATGGACTTCGATAATTAAAAAGGATTAAAGGGTAATGGGCCTTAGGTCCATGGGCTTTAAGGGATATAAATATCCTCTTAAACCACCCTAAAACCCTAAATTCTCATTTCTTTCCATTCTAATCTCTATACACTCAAAAACATACACATACACTTCACCACATACGGCCGCCGAGAGAGAGAGAGCGAGATCCGAGTCCAAACGAACGCTAGTTGGGATTAGATCGTTATTACCCGAGCTATATACAAGATTGAGAGTTCATAACCAAGTTAAACAAGATCCAAACGAGCACTAAAGGTATGTCTTTTAACTTAAAGTTTACGTTTTTATTAACGTTTAACCTTGAAACTTAGAACGAGATTAGATCGGTTGTAAATGGAATGTAAAGTTGTAAACTTGATGTTAGAGACGAACTTAACGAACTTACGGCTACTATGGCTCGTTTAAAAATAAACCCTTAAACCTAGTATTGAACGTTTTAATCTAAAGGTCCAAACTTTACGCACTTTCGGGTCGTGTTTTGTCCAAAAATGGCTAAGGGTATGTTTGCGAGAATTTATTAACATCTTATTAATATATTACACATTGAAAACAGACTGATTATAGAGGTTTTGGGATGAGCCGTAACTACTGTTGGGTAACTTCGCCCACAGCAAGTTCGCCCAGCAAGTTCACTAAGCATAGCAAGTTCGCCAGTCTGACAGGTTCGCGTAAACGTATAAGTTCGTCACTGAACAAGTTCGCCTAATGTGAACTTCGCCTAATACAAGTTCGTTGAATGTTTAACTTCGCCAAGGTTAAGTTCACTAATGCTAAGTTCGGTTAAGGTTTAACTTCGCCAAGTTAAATTCGCCTAAGGCTAAGTTCGCTTAAGGTTTAACTTCGCTTAATGTTAAGTTCGCTAAAAATGCTAAGTAAAAGTAACCCAGTACTAGACCACGAATCGGGCTAACGAATGAGTAGGTGAATAAAATAATAACTTAAAATCCTAATGAAAAATACGTTAAGACATTTAATAGAAATAAAATAATAGCTCGACCCCAGCCAGGGGGCTCTGCCCCTTGGACCCTGCTAGGGGCTGCCGCCCCTAGACCCCACTGCCAAGGGCACTGCCCCCGGTCCCCCGTTTGTTGTGGGTTATATAAAGATAGAAATACAATATGAGTAGTAGTAGTTAATTGATACATGTAAATATTATACAGTTAGCCGTGCATAGCTCAAGAAGGGAATAACGATTAACGGAGAGCGTAACAGGATTCAGGTGAGTTTCTAGCCCCATTTCCTTGTTATGTTTTCGGGGCTGTGTGCATACTCGATGTGATAGTTAATACACTTACCTTAACTGGTAAGTGTATGCCTTTTATGGTTTATATGTTATGTATGTATATCTTAAATGTGAACGAAAGCTTGTCGACATGTGAACGGTCTTCGGATATTGCACGTGCTAATAAGGGATGTATGTTTATGATAGATGAATGTGTATGATAGATATATGTACAATACATGAATATGTATGAATGATTAAAGAAAGTATGTATGTTATGGGTATGTAAAGACAGTATGTACGAAGATGAAGAAAGAGGGACCAGACCCTAATAAGATCTGAGATAGAAGGGACCAGACCCTAATAATATCTGAGATAGAGAAGTAAAAAGGGACCAGACCCTAATAATATCTGAGATAGACAAGAAAGGGACCAGACCCTAATAATATCAGAGATAGACAAAGGAAAGAGGGACCAGACCCTAATAATATCTGAGATAGAATGGAAAGTAATTATATAGTATGAAAGTAATAAAGTATGAATGCATGTATGAAATTATGTAATGAAAGTAAGTTAGTAAAGTAATTATTATGTATCTTCGGATGCATGATTGAATGTAAGTGTATGTATTATATGGTACGTGATTAACTAGAACTCACTCAGAGTAGCTGACTTTTAGTATGCACGCACATGAGTAGATTGAGGCAGTTCGCTTGATGAGGACACATGGCATCGAATTGAAAACACTGGCGTCTCAAGGAAATGTTATGATGTTTTAAAGACTATGTTTTGTTTTAAATGACTATGAATGCTTTATAAGACAAGATTTGCAAGTTATGTAATGTTTTATGGTTGAGGTTTTATATTCCGCGTAAAGTTTTAATTAACTCTGATATTTAAAACTGTGTTTATGAGTAAATCCAACACCAAAGTAGGGCTACCGGTAACGGCCCTTACAATGTTCGGAACCAAAACTAATAATTTTCTTAAAATAACCAGTTCTAACCCTAACTTGTACAGACCAAACCGGTTCTTGTGTGTTGCGCCGACTGACACGACTTGTCCTTTTTGCTCGTTATAAGAGAACACAAGTAGCAAATTTGACCCATTTACTTAAAGGGTCGAATACAAGTTGAATTTTCCCGAAATGTTTCAAGTCATACAAATTTTTATTCACTAAAAAAGGATTAAGTATAAATTCTACAAATTTTACCACAATAGAATATATGAATTAGGTTTCTCAAACAATTTTTATTATGTTTTTCTCATTCATACAAAACTCACAATAATTCAACCATTACAGATATGTACCAACAATTCAGGAGATTGGACAACAAACACTTGTTTAATGGTTCTATCACTACAACAAAAATGGCTTTTTAGTACGCACAAAAGCGTCCTAAAACTCATAATACTAATTCTCAGAACTGGAACCAACCCGTTTGGTTTTGTCATTTGGTAATTATAGTGTCGGAAAGATAAACCAGAATATAACTCCCTGAATCAGCTTTGACAGTGTTTGTGTAAAATCATAAAAACTATTCAAAACTCGTCCAGAAATTACAAACTTTACCTTTCTGGAAACTAGACTCATAGTACTATATCCTAGAATCAACAATCATTCAATAATCATCGTTTAACATCAAGTTACATACCAATAAATAAACAAAAACGAATCTGTCAGCAAACTGTTGTCATCAAAACTCAAATCCTAACATACTTATGACATCTCTAGGGTTCTAATTCATCAATTAACCTTTTATCTATGAAAGAATATATACTAAGCTTCAATTACAAGTGAAATACATACCTTTTTAGCGATGAAAGAAGATGTACTAAGATTCAATTACAAGAAATAACACTTAAAACTGAAAATCCCCAAACTTGGTTCTTAGGGTTCATCACACTCAACACGAATCCGGCAAAAATCGAGATAGAATTTATGGAAACCGACACCACACGTGAATTCCTCTCGAAAAAATAATAAGATTAGAGCGCGGATCAAAGGATTTGGTTAAGAATTGAGTGAGTTAGAGAATTAAGGATGAAGGATTATGGTGGGTGTAGAGAGGCGAAGAAGAAGGACAAGAATAAGAAGGAATGAAGAGAAATAAAAAAAGGTAGGTTAAATATGTGGTCAAATTAGATTTAATAATGGGAGGGTAATTCACTATTTTTTGAAGAAATGAGGGGGTGAATTTAATTTGAAATTTTGAGGGAAGTGAAATTAATAGGAACTAAATAGAATTAAATTTTTTATTTTTAATAATTAAAATAAAGAGTTGTTAGTATATAAGAAATTGTATTTTAAATATAAAAACATATAAAATAAATACAAGTGATATTTATAGTTGCTCTAAAACAGTTGTATAAGAGTGTAGTAATCAGTGTTAACGCCCAATAAACCATTCATTCATTAGTGGGTCATACTAGTTCTTGATCAGTGTTAGTGTCCCATTATGGCATCTGTCATGTCACGGTTGCTCTAAAGAGTTGTATAGGAGTGTTATTAGTCATGGTTAGGTGTTAACGCCTGAAACACACCACACTTTCGTCAATAGGCCTTATTTGGCTATCATTAGTCATAGTTAGATGCTAGTGTCCTTTGGTTACATATAGTTGCTTTAAGAAGTTTGTATATGACTATCATTAGTCATAGTTAAATGTTAACGCCCAAAACATGTTGTACATTCATCAATGGGCCTTGATTGGTATTAGTAGCCATTATAGCATCTATCATGTCGTCGTTGCTACAAGAGGGTTTTATATGAGTGTAGTGAGCCATAGGCATGTGTCAACGCCCAATAACATGTCATACTTTTATTAATGGGCCATATTGGGGCTTGATTGTTGTTAATGGCCAGTATGGTCACTTGGTTGTTGTTAATGGCCAGTAGTTGGCCGTCAAACTTTGCATTAATGGGCCGTCTTGGGCCTTGATTGTTGTTAGTGACCCATTGTAGTCTCTATCATATCATAGTCATTCTAAAAGGGTTGAATATGAGTTTAGTGAGACATAGTTTGGTTAATGCCCAATAACATGTCATACTTTTATCAATGAGCCTTACTGGACCTTAACTGGTGTTTGTGGCCCTTTATAGCCTTTATCACATCATAGTTGGTCTAAGAAGGTTGCATAGGAATGTCATTAGTCATAGTTAGATGTTAATGGCTAATAACATGTGATACTTTCATCAATAGGTCTTATTGGACCTTATTGGTGTTAGTGGCCCATTATAGCCATTTTCATGTCATAGTCGCTCTAATGGGCTATATTGGGGCTTGAAATCTCTTAGTGACCAATTATGGCATGTGATATGTAACATTAGATATTTAAGGGTTATATCGTGTTATAGGGAGTCATATTAGACCATAATAGACAAAAACAAGTCATACATATCCTAATGGACCATATTGGGCCTTGAAATATCTAATGGCCCATTATGCATATCTTAAAAAGTACAACTCGTCTAACCCGTCGATATACATTAAACAAAGTGGTGGCAAATGGGTTGGGTTGGGTTGGGTCGAAACGGGCCAAGGTCGGAACGGGTCAATTAAAAAAAGGGTTGTTATGGTTTGGGTCGGAACGAGTCAGGGTCAAAAGGTTCAGGTCATAACGGGTCTGGGTCAAATTGGGTCAAGGTCAGAACCGGTCAAAACGGGTTTTGGGTCATTTTTTTAACAATGACAACGGAGAAAATGTTTTAGTTTTTTTTTTTACTTTTTCTGTTTTTTATTTATATTTTGACTTATGATTTTTTTATTATTATTTTTGGATAGTTTTTATAAATTGTGCCTTAAGAGGTACAACTCGCCTAACCCATCGATATACATTAAACTCGGGGGATGGCAAATGGGTTGGGTCGAAACGGGTTATGGGTCGGAACGGGTTAGGGTCGAAACGGGCCAGGGTCGGAACGTGTCAATTAAATAAATGGTTGTTATGGTTCGGGTCGGAACGGGTCAAGGTCAAAAGGTTCGAGTCATAACGGGTCCGGGTCAAGGTCGGAACGGGTCAAAACGGGTTTCGGGTCGTTTTTTTTTTTTTAACAAGGCTAACGAAGGAAATGTTATGGTTTTTTTACTTCCGTTTTTTATTTATATTTTGACTAATGATTTCTTTTATTATTTTTTTTTAATATTTTTTGAGGGTTTTTAATCTTAACTAGAAACACCTTAGGAAAAATTCAAAAAAATTAACAAAGAAAATTGTAAGTTAAAAACGAAAAAAGTAAAAAAAAAACTAAAACGTATTTTCCCGTGTCAACGTTCAGCAAAAAATAACTGAGAAATGAGCCTAAACCAAAACCCAACTCCTCGAGTGCGAACACTCGTGTAGGCTCGTTTCAGCAATCTTTCTTATCGTTATAACACTTAACAGCTTGTTTAAACAACAAACATGTTAAACAGCTCGTTTCAGTGAGTTTTCAATTCGTTTCAGCACTTAACTACTCATTTTTACAGCAAACAACATGTTAAACAGCTCGTTTCAGTGAGATTTTAGTACGTTTCAGCATTTAACAGCTCGTTATTACATCAAACAACATGTTAAACAGCTCGTTTCAGTGATTTTTCAGTCCGTTTCAGCACTTAACAGCTCGTTTCAGCATTTAACTTATCGCTTCAACGCGTTTTGACCAGTTTTGCAGCAATTCAGCAATAAAAAAATCAGCAGTTCAGCTTGTTTTTGCCTGTTTCAGCAGGTTACATAACGAATACTTCAAAACGTTTTGTGTTTTTAAAACCAGTATGTAAGTATGTCCGTGTTTTCAATCCAAAACCTGGAGTCTCGTGTAATAGAGTTTTCTCAAAACCAAATGAATGCATTTGACTCGCTAACTGTTACCTAGTATAAGTGTTTAAGTTATGGGAGTATGTTCAACAACACATGACTCTAAGACCCACGAATGAACTCACACACAAACTTGACCCGACGAATCGTTGGTGATAATAAGTAATGTCAACAGTACCAAAATCCTAACATGTATCCACACATCATATCATGGCAACGCAACCAAATATTCATCATACAACTGAACTTATGATCAGGCCCGGCTCTGCGATAGCAAAAAAAATTTTGAGCCAAAGGCGAAAATTTTTTTGGACCTTAATTAAAAAGGAGTATTTTGTTGGTTTAAACAATTAAATTTATATATACGTTTACTTGGTTATAATTCGAATTGTGTAAAAAAAGTTTGTATAAAAATATGATTAAACATGTCTCAAATGAGACTTGAACCCATGACATTTTGGTTGAAAGTAATACTCATTTGCCACTAGACCAAGCCAGTGGTCATGTTATTAAGTTTAAACATTAAATATACATATTATTTTAATAAAAATAAAAAAATGTATTAAAAAAAATTTCGGGCCTAACGGGGTGTCGGGCCTGTGGTCGTCGACCACCCCGCCACCCCTATGGGCCGGCCCTGCTTATGATCATTCAATTCACGAGACAGATTCTGGCATGTACAAACTGATTTCATTCACAAAGAAAAGATTAAGGATAAATTCAACAAAATTTACCACAGTAAAATATATGAATCAGGTTTCTCAAAAGAATTTTATTATATTTTTCTCATGCATAATAAAACTCACAATAATTCAACCATTACAGATAGGTACTAACAGTTCAGCAGATTGCACAACAAAAACTATTTTAATGGTTCTATCAACTCATTAAACCAAATTGTGTAAGACCAATTGGGTTATCTTTTAAACTCAGAATACTAAGTCTCAGAAGTGGAACCAACCCGTTTGGGTTTGTCATTAGGGAGTTATGGTGTAAAAAAATGGACCAAAATATAACTTTCCGAATCAGCTTTGACATATGTTTTTGTAAAATCATAAAAAGTATTCAAAACTCATCCAAAATTTACAAAATTTACCTTTCTGGAAACTAGACTAAGAATACTATATTCTAAAATCAAGAATCGATCAATAATCATTTCTTAACATCGGTTACAGACGAATCAATAAACGAGAACGAATCTATCAGCCAACTGTTCTCAACAAAACTCAAACCCTAACATGTTTATGACATCTCTAGGGTTCTAATTAATCATGTTAAAAAACCACGTTAGATTTGATCGCAGGATGGTTGATGAAGTTTGGAGCAAGAAGAAAAGTTATGAAGAAGAGTAATGAGCTTCAATCGATTTTTATGGATTAGGTTTGTAATTGGGAGGAGGTGAAGGTGATGGTTACCAAATTGTAATTCTAGTCACATGTTTTTTCCATTAACCATGACCATAATATATAATTTGTCACACATCCATACTCGAGCTGTTACCATAAACTTCTTATACATAAATAACTATTTCGTTAGTTTAAATTTGTAGTCACACATAATAAAATGGAAGCTGACCATTTGTTACTTCTAGTCACATGTTTTTTTATAATTTTCATGACTATTAGTTATCGTTAGTGACACACTGTAATTTTAACTGTCATCATAAACTTTAACATATGGTAACACAATTAATTAGTGTGACTAATAAACATAAACTAAATGTCACACAAACAAATGCTTACTTTCATTGTAAATTACATTTACTAGAATAAAATTACATTATGTCACTGAATGTGCGACATTATATGGTGACACAAAGAATCACCATATGTACCATATGTTTATCACAAAAAAATTTACATTTGTGTAACACGAAAAACGTGACCAAATAGTGACATTTGGTCACATTCCGATTAAACGTCACTAATATTTGTGACATACGTTATGTTTAGTGTGACTAAAGAGATGATTCTCTATGCAATAGTCACACAAGCCCACTGAAATCGTCACCAAAACATTCCAAGAATTTTCAAGCATACATACGGTGACACTTTTCTATGAAAGTGTCACATAGACCTGACTTGGTGTATGTCACTAAAAGTCGATTTTGTACTAGTGCATCCATATTCGAGCTGTGACCATAAACTTCTTATACTTCAAAAACTATTTTGTTAGTTTAAATTTTTAGTGACACATAATAAAACGGAAGCTGACCATTTGTTGCTTCTAGTCACATGTTTGTTACATTTGTCATGACTATTAGTTATCCTTAGTGGGACATTGTAATTGTCACTGTCACCATAAACTTTAACATATGGTAACACAATTAATTAGTGTGACTAATAAACATAAACTTAACGTCACACAAACAAATATTTACTGTCATTGTAAATTACATTTACTCACAGTTACGTTATGTCACTGAATGTGCGCCATTATATAGTGACACAAACAATTGCCATATGTGACCATATGTTTATCTTTGGTATCACAAAAAAAAAAGTTACATTTGTGACAAACGAAAAACGTGACCAAATAGTGACATGTGGTCACATTCTGATTAAACGTCACTAATATTTGTGACATACGTTATGTTTAGTGTGACTAAAGAGGTGATTCTCTACGCAATAGTCACACAAGCCCGCTGAAATCGTCACCAAAACATTCCAGGAATTTTCAAGCATACATACGGTGGCACTTTTTTTAAAGTGTTGCATCGACCTGACGGGGTGTATGTCACTAAGTTGATTTTATACTACTACAAAAACAGCCATAAGATGCGGTGATTTTGGCCAAAAGGTGCGGTTCTAGGACCGCACCAAATAGCATCGAATCTTTAAATATAGGAACCGCACCTTTTAGCTTAAATTCTTTTTCTTTTAATTAGCTGGAAAAAATAAATATACAAAACCAAATTATATATATATATATATATAGCTGCAAATCTTCAAATATACATCTACATGCACATATATACAGTATTTTATAGATGCAAAACCAAATAATATATTTAAAAAAAGGTTTCAAAATATCCAAAAATCATGTTTCAAAGCACCACAAATGCAATCCGCATACAAAAATCATGTTTCAAATATTCAGTTCACAAACTCTAACTTTCATCCTTGCAACCCAAGAGACACGACTTCAATCTTCATACTTGCAATGCAATCCGAATCCAAAGTCTTCATATATGCATTTACACTAACACAATCATATATATTTTATACTACATGTGACACGTATATATACATACAACACCACACCTAGGTGTTTAGTCAATAAAACAGAAAAAACTAATCAGTTTAGCTTATGGCAGTTTACGCATCAACCATCCAATGCAAGTTGGAACTTAACCCTATAGTTGCATGCATTTTTCCACTGGAAGCTAAACTTAAAAATGATAATAAAGTTACCTAAAATATAAAGTATTCCAATGCCTTTTAAAACCCAAACAACACAAGTCAAAAGTTAATCAAACTCAAACCCTATTGCATACTAATATTTAAGCGAGTTTGTACATGACGCGTTAAATTTAAATGAACATAAAATGGTAGAATTTGGTATAACCTTAAGACGATTTAGAGAGTTCATGTCCGGCCCTCCAACAATCAAACTCCGAACACCTTAGTAATCCACTGAGCCTTTAATTCTACGACCATAGACTTGATGTTCTTATGAGAAGTAATCTCTTTTGTATTCCACAACTGAAATAACATGGTATCTAAATGTATACATAAAAATAGAAAAGTTGATATTTTAAATATGTAAAACACTTACCTTTTCAATAAAATCATGTTAAAAGGTCTCAACAAACTCCCACATATGTTTAATAACCATAAAATCACATTCCCATGCTTCTTTTTGTTAGTTGCACTACAATTATAGTTCACAATTAATTATTTTAAACACTTGAAAATAAATAAGTTGATAAAAGAGTAGAGAGCATACACGTTTTCCCCTTTTAAAGAATCAACAATATAGGTTGTTTAGATGCCTGGTTCAAATATTAAAACCGTCTAATGAACACTTAAAACAAGTAACTATATAACAGTTAAATATGTATGTATATGATTATATGTATGTGTATGTAACGTGAAAAAGTAAATATTACCCTTCAATATATGGTGCAAGAAAATATCTTTTTGTTTCCATGATATTTGAATATTTCTTTGATGTATTCTACAACAGCATCCGAACTTGTTTCACATTCTATAGCTTTAATGCGGTCAGGATCAAAGAATGCGCATCCGGATTTGGGCAAGAGAGAAAAAAATACCTTGAAACAAATATATATATATATATATATATATATATATATGATAATAGTTAGTAAAGCAAATTACATCTAAATGGCTAAATAGTTTATTCAACCGTATTTAGACAATAATAACTTACATTGCAAACGAATGTATAACGCTAAAATCAAGCCACTCATTTAAAATTATTCCTAACAGCTCCGAATATGGGACTGGAATTGCAACTCGTTCAGGGTACATCCCTTGGGGTGAAGAAATGCAAATAGAATGGCGCTTACTAACAAATTTGCGTAACTGATCAAACATAAATCGAATGATACCCGTTTTTTTCTTTAATTTCTCCAGTTTATGTTCCAAATCAGGATCTTCCCATTTATAGCATTCAGAATCATTTATTACTGTAATTTGCGGTTCTATTTGCGGTTAGCATATGTAGCAATTTGTTGTTGATCCATTAACTTAAAACAATTACATAAACATTAGTACGATTATAAACATATGTGTATATATACCAATTTTTATATAAACAGGTTTTAGAAAACTTACAGCCTTAAAAAACCATCTTGAAAAGGATCAGGATTTTCCATTTGAACTTGGTTGTCTTCATCAACCTAAAATAACAAACGAATTGTTATAACACTAAAAATCAAACGAAATTAAAAAAAAATAAGAATAAATGGGTCGTCTACCAAATGATAACATGAACTGCTCGCCATGTTGTCGGCGTGGACATGTGATGAGTCACGATGCACTTCATCAACCTAAAATTATAAACAAATTGTTATACTATGAACAAATCAAACTAAATTAAAAAATAATTATTAGAGTAAATAAGTCGACCTTTTGTGGACGATAACTTGAAGTGTCTGTGGTGTCATCGTCATGCATTTGTGGCAGTGTATTTGCACGACCCTGTGACCCGTGACTTGAGTCCACTCTTGGGGCACTAAGTGACTTGCTAGGTGGCCCTTGGTTCACAAGCTACAATTTAACAAAAAAATATTATAGTAATTAGTACTGTATTTATATACTAAAATATATTTTAATATAAAAAATACCCTATTGCATCTCTTGGCCATTGAACGATCTCGTCAACCATTTGTTCAACTCGTTCAAGTTCACTCATCATTATCACACTGTAAACTTTCAAATTCTTAAATTCATCAATGACATCATCCACCGAAACCTTGACACAACCCTCCATTATTGCATTTAATAACTTATGGTTTAAATTAAGTGTACACATTATATGAAACTACAGTATTCTCTAACATAAATAGACTAACCTTCCCGGAGAATGTTTGACCCGTTTATATCATGTGACACTAACCAGCCCCTAGTCCACCAAATCGAACAGAATCTCTAGGCTATTAACTACCTTGTCTTTAATATATCTTGATCACTAGACAAACCATTCAACCTTTTTAATATATATAACATTTTATTTTAGCAAATTATAAATATATTACCTTAATAGGTGGATAGTCAACTCGTATATCATGTCTAGCGTCCGCCTGGGGTACCAACACCTATTATGATTCACGTTCTTAAAAATCCCCTATGAACTTTTGTATAACCTATAAGTACAATATAACAAGTAAATTAATTTGAACAATATATATATATATATATATATATATAATACATCAAACAAGGGGAAATTAAGACACTCATTTTTAGGTAATTTACAACACTTAAAGCATGAGGTACATGTGTTAGTAAGGGTAAACATGTCTTTTAAACACAATACATTCAACTTACAAGTTTGGTCCCTTCTCTTTAACCATATTATGTTTTTAATTTAACTTGTAAACTAACTTTCCACCCATGATTTTTAAACGACTATAGCCTTTTCATACGTTAATATTTTTATAAACAAATTGCACCATAAAAACGAGCATTTTATTCTCTTTAATTTGGATATGATATTGTTGTAATTTTTTCATTTTAAATAATATGTTATGCAGGGGTGTTCAGTGTCGGTTTTGATGGTTTTTAAGTTAAACTTGTGAGTCCAACCGTTAATACTGATTTTTTGTCTTCCAAAACCAAACTCAACCATTGAAAGTTGAAACCGAATCGTTACTAACGGCCTGGTTCCAGTTTGGTTTCACAGTTTAAACTTTAATAATAAATTTAGTTTAAAATAATTAATAATTTAAATGTACCATCAATTTTAACTAAAAACCAACATAATATGATACTTGAGATGATCATAAATAAAAAATGATGATTTTAGCCACATAAACGGTAAATATTAATGGAAGATCGAGGACGTGAAATAATAACAACAAAGATTACAAAAGGAATCATATTACAATTAGGTTAATTTACAGTCTTTTCTGGTTTCATATGGCCGGTTGCCAATATAAACCGCGAACCAACCGTTCACTACGTTTTGAGAATTTTGAAACCGACCAACAAATCGAAAGTAAAAAAGAAAAAGAAAAAAGAAATCAAACCAATGACCGATTTAAACGATTTCAAGGTTTTAACCGAACCATAAACACTTATATTTGTACATGATTAACATGTTCAAACACACGTTGCATCGCGCGGGCACCCGTCTAGTATATATGTGCGTGTGTGTACACAAACACACATGGTTATTACCTATAATATGGGATGTGGTTCTTGATCGTCCCCCATCCTCGGGTCCAATAACTCGAACTAGCGGGTCTTCCTTATTTTCAGAATAGCTCCCATCCGCTATCATCCTTTTCTCCACTTATTTCTATTAAAAATTTTGCTAGAACATTATACTATAATACTTACAAATCAAACTAAATTCATGTTTCATATAATTAAATAACATAATCATTTACCAAAGTACCGGCCTTCTCACACCACAAACAAAAAGCCATTTAATGGCACACAAATATTGCCACAAGAAACCAAAGAAGTGCCATTAAAGAACCCTATTGGAATGAGTGGCACACAAAGTTTGTGTCACTAGAAGCGCTACCACTAAAACCTTTTAGTGACATTTTTTTGTCTGCCACTACAAATTTTTAGGCTTTAGTGGCACCTTTTTCATGTGCCAAACATTTTGGACTTTTAGTGGCACTTTTTTCGCCTGCCACTATAAACATTTGAACTTTTAGTGGCACTAATTTTTATGCCACTATAAACCTTCGGCGATTTAATGGCACTTTTTTGGTATGTCACTAAACTTTTGGGATTTTAGTGACACTTTTTCCATGTGCTGTTAAAAATATTTTTGACTTTTAGTGAATTTTTTTTTGTTTGCCACTACAAATTTAGAGCTTTTAGTAGCATTTTTTTTGTCTCCGCAAGAAATATAGAATATAAATATCATAATATCTTCACCACAACTAAAAGTTCGATCATATTTCAAACACATACCAATCATATACCAAACACATACAAAATCTCTCAAATCAAAGTCAAAATATCAAACATATAAAAAAGAAATGAAACAAATAATTTGATAAAAATTGAAAACTTCATCACGCTCGCCTTCGATTTCTAATAGTACGCGGCATCATCTTTTAAACCATCTTCGATCTTCATGCAAGATACCTAATAAAAAAAACTAAAGACTTTACGGTATACAAACAATATGGGCATTTAGCTTGTATAATTGACTTAATTGTAAACATATAACCGACTACTAACAGTGGCCTTGAATTTTGGACACTACAACTTAACCAAGTCAGTTTTCAAAATACCCAATTTGCCCTCAAACCGACAGCATTGACTTTTAAATTATTAATTAAGTTAGACCATTTTCTTATGGTAAGATTATGGGTATTCCAGTACTATTGGTGTATCAATATGGTCATATATATTTCTATAAAGTTGGACAAAATAGATAAAGTGATTAACTGAAATCCAACACCAAGCTGTATCCCAAAGAAAAAAGTAATAGCGTTTGGTGCTTTAGATACAACTGAAAGCCAAGTTTTGTGGTGTTGACCTTTATCAATGCCTTCTTGGTGAACACGAATGCTCAGTAGACCCTAAAAGAAATATATTATTAATCCTTATTATAAGAAAAGAAAAGGTGTTTGCAAATACATATGGGCCTAATAATAGCATGGTTATTGTTACGTAGGTTGAACTTACCAAATTAAATATTGGGAAATAAAGAGTGAATACCTACCTAGATCAATCAAAATCCTAATATAGTTTTAACAATTTAGATAAACATCGTTTTAGATAAACCACATGCCGTCAAACAAAAAATATATATATATTATTCAACAAAAATTAAACACACAACTGTAACCGAAGTTATTAATAAACATCAATATTGTCACGACAATAAACAAAATAAAATAAATGTTTGGTGTCTTACCTTAATATAACCTGCACCTATTGGTAGCAAACAACCAGCCTGTAAGGCCTCGTTATCGGTGTCCTACATTTGGTGTTGGATATACTCATAAACGCAGTTCAAAATATCAAAGTTAATTAAAACATTCGCGGAACATTAAAACATTCAATAAACATTACATATAAATCCATAACTTTGTCATAATAAAACATATTGTCTTTCCATTCAATTATAAATACTAAAACATTTTAAGTCTTCAGATGCCAGACTCTTATTCTTCTGCCATGTGTCCTCATCAAGCGAGCTGCCTCAACCTATTTGCATGCGTGCATGCTAAAAGTCAGCTACGCTGAGTGAGTTCTAGTTAATCACATAACTTACTTTACATACACATATACATGCCCGAAGGTACGCATTACATATTTAACCTGTCCATCATTCTTTCATATATAAATATATATATATATATATTCATAACTAACCTTACGTTATAAAGAGCATTCGCCCTACATACCTCGGATATTATTAGGGTTCGGTACCCTCCATCCTCGAATATTATTAGGGTCCAGTTACCCTTCATCCTAGGATATTATTAGGTCCGGTATCCTTTCTTCCATACCTCTTTAACATACTTTCTATATACATAATCGTAAGTTTTGCACATACATATATCATTCGTTTTTCATCATACAACATACATATAACATCGTCCATTTCTTGGCAGTACATGCAATTCCGAAGATCGTTCATGTACCGACAAAAAATCATTCATACATTTCACATAATACATATATGGCATACACTTATCACTTAGGATAAGTATATTAACTAATCACATCGAGTATGCACACAGCCCCGAAAACATAACAAGGAGTGGGGCTAGAAACTCACCTGAATGCAGTTATGTTCACCGTTTATGGTAATTCCTTTCTTGAGCTGTGCACGACTAACTGTATAACAATTACACGTATCAATTAACTATCACTGCATATATCGTCTTTCTATTCTTAATTATTACCCTCAACGAACGGGGGTCCGGGGGCAGCGCCCCTGGCAGCGGGGTCTAGGGGCGGCAGCCCCTACAGGGTCCAAGGGGCAGAGCCCCTAGCAGTTTTTTCCATTAACTGTCTTAACACATTTTCCCTTAAAATTTTGAATCATTATTAATTTACTAACTTAAAAAGTTCAATAGCTCAATTGTAATTAACTCATTCTTTTTCTAAGTCCAGGGACTGTTCTGTCATTCTTTCAAAGTTCTAATTCGTTATTCAGTCCATAATGAATGGGAGTTCATAGCGAATTAACTATTATAACGAATCTGGCTTTGTAAAGAATCAAGCATTATAACGAACTGGTCCTTATGACAAATTGGACCTTATAACGAACTGGTCCTCATAACGAGTTGGACCTTAACGAACTGGGTTAGTTCGTCCTTCTTCCGTTAACGAATCATTTCACAAATCCAGGCTAGTTCGTTAGACCTCCGCTAACGAATTACTTGTTAACTCGTTAGTTTTCCATAGGGAATTAGGGTTAGGTTTTGTCAGGGAATGTCAGAAACATTCTCTGACATCCTTAAATTCCCAGCCGCCTTTCCGGCGCCGCCGTGCCAGAAAACTGGGCGGTGGCCGGAAAAACGCTGTTTACCCCCATTTTACACCGTTTTTCACCGTTTTTCGTCCCGTTCGATCCAGATCTGAGCTAGGGTGACCCCTAAGCTTATCTTAGGTTCGGTTAATACACGATTCCACCCGGATCTCGTGACTTAAACGGTTTAACGGTGTCGGCTCGTCATTTCGTGACTATATCTAACGGATTTAAGCTAATAAAACATCATACTAGTATTACCTCGGGTCGATGCTCGGTTGCTTTCTTGGTTTCTGCTAGAGAAAAGGAGAGAACTAGAGAGAGATCTTAAGTGTGTTTTGGGTGGTGTATGGAATATGTGTGAATAAGGATTAAATGCTGATTATGGTTTATATATTTATGGATCATGGGCTTAAGCCCATGGTCTTTCCTTCTTTCTTTCATAACCCAAGTCCATAACCCATACCCATTAACCCAACACTAGCCCGACTCACATTCTATTTATCTAAACCGATAACGACCCGCTATAAAATAGACGAAATTTATTTTATTATTATAACCAAAAGTAGGATGTTACACAGCCCCACTGCAAACTGACAATACAAAACACAACATATATTATTTAGTATATAACAGTAAACACTTAGGAATTAGCAAAGTGGCAAACAGTTTTGAATAGATGCAGAAGGAATGCGCTTCACCTTTTCAGAATATGCCAACATCTGAAAATACAAATAGTGTTTCTCATAGTTCATCCTTCCTAACTTGATTTACCGCAACACACATAGACCATTAATATATACGTATAAACAGACACAAAACACAAAGTACATAACAAAATGGTTGCAGCCTCCACACCAGCTAACATATTCCTGTCAAAACAGAGCAAATCTCAGATGATCAGAAACACAACTAACTCTTGCAATAAGAATAACAAACAAAGCTGCTGCAATATACCTATACAATAACAAAGCAATGAACATCCAGCCTTCTTCAACTTTAAACTACATGGAACCAACAAAACACCAATAGAAAAGCCATTAAAACTTTTAAGAGGCAAATTGTAACATGCAGAACTAAAGCTAAATGATTTACATAGCAATAGCATGAATATGAAACATTCACTTTCTTTTGTGCATGTAATCTATCAACAAAACTACAAAGCCCTAATTAAAAGAAAAGTAGTTCTGAAATTAGTAAACGAGACAAGCCCGAGCCGAGCTTGCAAAACTGCTCACGAGCCAAGCTCGAGCTTTAGAAATAGAGATTGAAACGAACCGAGCTAAAATAATTTGATTCAAAAATAGCTAAAACAATACGTCTTCATGAGAAAGTCTAGCAAACGACCGGTGACATGAGGCTCTTTCATCTCCGAGTGGCTCAATCTCTTAGCATCATATGTAAGGGACAAGAAACAAAAATAATATAATAATTTAATTCAAAATAGCCAAAATAATCCGTCTTCATGAGATGGTTTAGCAAATGACTTTGTCCCGGTAAAATAAGGCTCCTTCATCTTTAAGTGGCTCGATATTTTAGCGCCACATGTACTCTATGGTAATATAGGGCCATAATTATATATATCATATAAGACATCAAAGTTATAGATCACTGTTACTTGAAATTCCGGAGTGAATCAACGAGTAACAAGTTGTTTAAATTGATTTGATCCAGTCGATCGTCGTTCTTAGTTTGTTGTGCCAAAATTGTATCAATAGGAAGGCTTGAATCATATGAGCGTTCCTTCAATGAACCTAATTGCAAACCTCATCAAACATCACAACAGATACACAGAAATATACATACCTAATCAATAACATAAACGAAAACCTAATTCCTAATCTCCTTCTTAGAACCTAATTCCTCATGATCTCGCAGTCTGCGATTCCATTGATTAACACTGTTCTCAACAATCACCATGAGATAGAGCGATCAACCGTTAACTGACACTAATTATTAAGTTGTTCGTACCGATCAAAAACTTATCAATTAAAGGTCTAATTTGGACTAAAAATGAAAACCTAAAATATGAATTGATTACCTGTCAGAGGAGAAGAGAAGAGTCTAGAAATGAGTGCTCATTGATCAGAAACTGCATTGAACGACAACCAGAAATTGAGAGCTTGATTAATTGTTGTGTAACGGTTTATGTGAACCAGATGAATATAATTACAGATTCAGATGAGAACGAACTTCAATGCGTCTGAGGGAAAAACCCTAGTTGGGATCTGTATACCAACTTGAATCGCTCCGGATTGTTTGATTATCGCTTTGTAAGATAATTAGTTGATTTGGGATGAAGACTTGTTCTTGGTAGATAAAAAATAAAATAAATAGTCTCGAACGTCCCAAACTAATGACCAGGGTGTCTGAAATAATCAAAACTGATTAATCCGACCTAACGAAAATCATATTGTGGTAATTAGGGTCCGGGTCAAAAAGTCTTAATCGGTTAGGCCGACCTCGGTATAGAGTTTACTTTTGAGAATAACTGAGTTAACCCTAAATACATTATATGGCACAACCCAAATTCCGCGTGATTAATTTTTTCATTTGACGCATTTGTGATAAAAACGCAACCCAATTTATGGGAAAAGATAATATCATCATTAATACAATATTAGTGACTTTTAAACTCAAATCTAGATTACATCTTTTGTAGATTTTTATCAGAAACAGAATTCTATCCAAAAGAACAAAGTTAAATTAAAAATGTGTGACACTAGATTTTTAGTGGCATATGCAAAGTGCTACTAAAATCATAAATTAGTGGCACTAAAACTAAGTGTCACTGGAAATGTGTTATAAGTAAATATGGGAGCAAAGTGTCATTAAAACCTAAATTAGTGGCATACGCAAAGTGCCGCTAAAATCTTAATTTAGTGACACTAAAACTAAGTCCACTAAAAATGTGTTATAAGCAAAGATGACATACGCAAAGTTCCATTAAAAACCTAAATTAGTGACACAATTGCTAAATGCCATTAAAAACGTGTGACACTAATTTTTTGTGGCATACGCAAAGTGCCACTAAAATCATAAATAAGTGGCACTAAAACTAAATGCCACTAAAAATGTGCTATACGCAAAGATGGCATACACAAAGTGCCATTAAAAACTAAATTAGTGGCATAAAAGCGAAATGCCATTAAAAACTTGTGCCACTAAATGGCCTTTTATTTGTAGTGTCAATTGCAACAGCATCAAGTGAATACAACTTGGTCTCTTTGTTTCTTGTTGTGTGACCCATTATAAACAACTTTGAACGTTCGTTTAGTATTTCCTTAAGTACTAGGTAGCTTGATTCAAGTTGAGGCCATACAGATTTCATCTTCCTTCTCATACCACTCCATCCATCGCGTCCTACATGAAGATTGTGTTTTTTCTTGCCATTGCTAGCTTTAGCTTTCTCTCTTATTTCCTTCAATCAACAAACTGGTATTAACTCATAAATAAGACTACTAGCAATAATTAAAAGCTCAAAAATACCTGATATTCCTCACTTGTCCTTTGTTTATAGAACTCCTCCCAGTCCTCAATTTCGATAAATTTATTTACTTTATAAGCTCCCTGGTATCGGGCGTTGCGTTGTATATATAGTCTCTAGCAAATCTATGTCTAAAGTTAGTGCCAAGTCTTGTAGCCCACCTCCTCATATATGCTTTCGGGGCATCGATATCGATTATCCAATATTTCTAAAATTTAAATAACAGCAAGTTAAAAGTGTTTATTAATTTATAGGTATTCTATATTTCTTATAAGTTAAAATATAATTTGTACCTTTACTTTTAACCACAGATGATCAAAATCTTTATTCTCAAATTTGGACATTTGAATATGACATGGAAAGAGATGTTGAACCTTCATCCCTGTTTGATCCCTTGTGTTATCACTCGTTCTAATCAATACCATAGATCTGATCTAGATCTATATGTTAAAATTAATTATACGGATCTAACTCTTTAATACCTTAGCTCGATTGTTATGTAATATATAGTATATATTATCAATAAGATTAATGTGAAGCTTGAGAGAGAGAGAGAATACTTTAAAACTTTCTGAATAATATTAATTCTCTCAAAACTTCAACATTTTACAAGTGAACAGTGGTTCACTATTTATAGAAGACGATCTGGTTCGCTAACATCCCCTAGCGAACCAGCATCCCCTTCGTCAAGTTAATTAACTTAACGAACCACCCCCTGATTCGTTAACATCCCCTAACGAATCAGGAGGGAATACATTATAAAGTCCTAGTTCGCTAACATCCCTAGAGAACTAGACTTAACCTTAACGAACTAGTCTTAGTTCGCTAACATTCCTAGCGAACTAGACTAAACATAACGAATTAGATAAATAAACATTAAATATTACATTAAAATAATCAAATAAACATTAATGATAATTACAAAGACTCTAGACGCAAACCGTGCACTAACAGACACCCCCTCGTCTTGAGCTCTTTGTCTTTAACTTATTTGAAACGCTTTGTCTGCCAATCTCTGCAACTATGAATCCCATGTTCATGGCATACACGAACGACACATTGGAATTGCATAGCCAGGTCGTAATCTTCTTGGCGTTCAAACAAAATCTGCTTCCTGTGTAGCACGTCATTGTCTGTCTCTGATAAATTAACCAACCACATTGGATCGATTATCTTGATGAGTTCAGTCTGTAGTCCTCGACCACGAACAATAACGGCCTCGCCAGTACGATTGTCATAGTACCAACGGTTGAAAGACAGATAAATATCTTGCGGCATTGTCTTCACAGGAACTCTTTTCATTGTCTTTGGTGGCTTCACTTTCAAAACAAGTTTCTTCCAGCCGGTCCTTGGATCAATCTCATTAGTACGTTTACGTCTTGGGACCTGGGGCTTGAAGAACTTGAAGCCATGATTGACCTCGAACAGTAAGTGTTGATGAAACCACTCAGCAGTTCGGTTGCCCCCATGATTGATAAATGGACGTCTCGCGAGGGTGCGTACATCCCAACGCGGTAGTGTTAGAACATCCATTATCCTCTCGTAATATTGCACACCTTTTTCCCATTTAACAATACATACCTTAAGGTCTGAATCATAGAGCCAGGAGACAATATCACCATATACCCTAGAAACAGTCTTGAATGTAGTCATTTGATTTGCCTCAATCCAAGCAGCAGCGGTATCCTTTCTTTCTTTATCTACATATCGAAAAGCACTGATGGTCTTACCCACTTTCTGGCGTTTGAACCATCTTTCAATGTCATCATCAGTCACTTCTTTGAGTGAAGGGACCGTTCGCTGCACAATTTTCTCCAAATCATCCTCAGTTTCTTTAATTACGTCTTCATGAAATACCGGAGCACCTTGATCAACATTTGCATGTTGATACAAGTCGGGGTACTCTTCAGCTGTAACATCCTCCATCTCAATCTCCTCGTTCTCATAAATAAAATCCGTATCCATAAATAACGGATCATCTTCCATTTCATTCTCATTGATCACTTCGACATCGGGCTCAGTCTCTAATGCAGTCAGCTGATCGTCATTTAGCCCAAGTAGAATCGAGATCTGCTCCCTTGTCAAAGATCTAACCTCAAACTCACCGATCTGTATCTCATCTTTGTTCACCATACTTCTAACTATCCCCAATTCGTCAATAAATATCACCGTGTTAGCCTCAATCATTTCTATCGGCTTGGCAGCTGTTGGATCATGAAATGAAATTATCTGCTTGTTTGAATCATCAGCGCCACTCACACCAGCACCACAGGATGAACCATGCGATTGTTTAGGCTCACCTCCTGCATCAGACTCGTCAAGATCATCATCATCATTTTTGAGTTTCTTGAGGGCATCTTCTTTACAAGTTAATTGTAAAATTAACTCATCTTGTTCTTTTAATTTCACCCCCTGAGACTCAACAATCGCACGCAACGACTTGGTCTCCTTCTGACAGAACGAAATGTAACTCATCATTTTTCGTTGATTCTCCATGAGTCGTTCTTGATTGAGTCGGTCAGCAGCCATTTGATTTTCATATAAGTGTAAAAGCAGCATTTCCGTTTGACGTCCAGGTGACAAATTGTATACAGATGGATGAAGTGGTTGAATAGGTCCCTGAGCCGAGTGATTCTCATGAAAGAGACATCACTAGGCAGAGGCGGAGGAAAAGTAGTTGTTGGCAGAGGAGGAGGTCCCATTGTAGTGGTGGAAGAAACAGTTGACAGTACAGCAGGAGGCCTCGGCATATCGGTCAACGTCGTTTGAGGAATCAAGCCGAGCCTCTCATGTGACACCATCGTCGTTGTCAAGGTAAGCATCGGAGTGCTAGTAGTTAGCGGCACCGCCGAGCTTTGAGTAGTTGATTGACAAGGTGGTGGTGCACCAATAATTACACCAGCCCCAGAGGACACACGGGGCTTCTTTGGTGGCTCATCAGTAGCTACAGCCTTACCTTTTCGTTTTCTTTCTTGCTGAGCTTTCATGGTGGCAGCTAGAGCAGCATCAACTGCATCTTGTTGTTCTTTCAGAGCTCGCTCACCAGCTCCATCATCACCATCACCATCGTTACCATCATCATCCCTACCATCATTGTTCCCACCTTCTCCCCCTTCACGCTCGGAATCCGAGTCATCATGGATCCAACGCTCATTAGGAGGACATACATAATCTGGATTGATTATATGACCAATCATCCTTTTGTCCTGTGGCTTATCCTTTCGATAAATCAACATCCGATGCACCGTTTCAGCTTTCATATGTTCCATATCAAGAACATCGTTCACCAACGATCGATCAATCACCAAATCCGGTATCAAATCTTGATTAATTAATTGTAGAAAGCGTGGATACATCAAGAACTTCTTTGACGGTAGAGTTTGCTGAACTTGCTCTTTCAAATGATCAAAGATGAGTTCTGAATAGTTAAATGGGTTGTTCAGGATTAAAGCAACAAATGCCGATTGTAAGCTCAGTCTACATTCATCAAAACCACCGCGACGTCCACTCAAGAAATGAAGCAAGACATGCAGCAAATACTTGTAAGGTGGACACAACCCATTCTTGTTCAACATGGATCGATGAGTATCACCCCCATAATTTAATCTTGTGAATAACCCCCTAACCAGCGTCCTGTCAAATTCACTCGGGTAATCGTCACTGTCGTCAAACTGAAGTACCCGACGAATGACCTCAACATCAATCGTGATCGGAAGCTGATTAATTGTAGCTTGAACCCAATTACTTTCCTCAACATAAATTGCCGTGTTCCAGAACTGCCTGATTATACTAAGATACACCTTAGGTTTAGCAGTGATTGCATAATGTATCTTCGAACGGCGTAAGAAATTCAACATAGCTCCGAACGTCCTTAAATCAGCCACATCATGATCGACATAAGCACATATGTTGTGCTTCTTATCGAACGGTAATAGAATCATTTCGACTTGTTGAGCTTCTTGTGGTGGTTGTCCTTGTGGTTGTTCCTGTGACGGTTGTTCTTGTGGCGGTTGAATTTGTTGTTCTTGATCAGCCATTGTTACTATATAAATTGAAAAACCGTATATAAGAATAGATAACATGCAATATATAAAAAAAATATATGTATTTAATCTAGTTACGCGTATTGGACGATTTAAATCCTTTAATTAAATTAATTGAATATTCAATTTAGTTAACTAATTATTTTTTTTTAAATGTCATTCGTTAACAATCACACTGATTCGTTATACAAAGATAACGAATCAGGCGATTCGCTATCAAGTAAATAACTTAACGAACTGGACCTAGCGAATCACTAATTAAGTTAACGAACTAAACTCTAGTTAATTATATTTTAAGCGAATCAAACTCTGATTCGTGTGACATCTTATTCGCTAAGCTAGTTCGTGAAAAATCTTAACGAATTGGACACGAAACAGTTCCAATTCGCTAAGACTAACGAATGGTCAAAATTAAGACTTTTTCTTTGACTTCACAAAGTCAAGGTCAAAATTAATATGAACAACAATAGTCAATCATCTTAAACCCAGATTCAATTAGGCCATAACCATCGTTGAACCAACACGATAATCAACTCGTTGAGCTCGGAAATACATTGGTGAATGTAGGTGAATGAGATTGAAACTCATTACCTAAATGTACTAAGGATCAACGAACCAACAGTAACCAGCAAGAACACACAACAATAATTAACCCAGCAAACAATATTCAAAAGATGATTAGAGTCCACCAAGGGTATCGGAAAGTTATTCCGATCAAAATAATATCAAAATCAGACAATTAATAACATAAATTATACACAAACGAGTTTCAAAAGTTCAAAACCCTTAAACCTCTGAAATATCATAATTCAACTATCAATACATGACCATTGTTGACGAAATTGATATCGCCTAGATCAGTTATACCTTAGTCACTCAAACTGATCTTTGAAATGTTCAAACGTAAAGATTGAAAATATCAGAGAGAATTTGAACAGTTTCTTAAAAATGAAGAAAGAAGACGAACAGTGTAATCCTATTCGTTATCTTGTCTTATATAGCGATACACGAAACCCTAGGCACAACTTGCACGAATCAGACGATTAGTTTAACTTAAAGTTAGCGAATAAGCCCATTCGCTAACTCAATTCGTTACCTTATGTTAGCGAATCACAATGTGATTCGTTAAATTAAAGATAGCGAATCAAGACCCGATTCGTGTCATGATTCGTTAAATATGTATAACGAAGGGATGATTCGTTACAGAGTGCGGAAGCGAATTGGTTAGCGAACCAGAAGCTAGTTCGCTAAAGAATCATCTAGTTCGTTAACCATACATAACGAATTGGATTTTAGCGAATTAAACCCTTTTATTTAATTTTAAATTAAATAAATAAATGAATAAATTAAAGAATTAAATTAAATCAAAAAGTTAAATTATCGAGAAACCTTTATATCCCGACAACCTAATACGTTAAAATTGTTTCAGATTTCCGAAACTTAACTTAAAATTTAATTAAATGTTTTGAATAAAGAAGACGAAAATATTTTTGATATTTTGTAAAAATTAAAGAATTAAAGAATGTATTTACAGAAAAATATCCGAACTATTAAAAAATAGACAATATTTTTGTATTTTTCAAAGATTTTATCAAAAGCAATACATATTTTTGTAATTTTGTCGAGTTTGAGCAGAGAATCATATTGACCAAATTGCCCTTCCATCACAGTTTTATATTTCAGCGATATTATGACTGGCGATAAGTCGGTCATTGGTATTGTTGTCCACATAAATCTAATAACACACATTCAAGTATTTTTGTGATATGATTAAATAGTTCAATTTAAAGCACAGAATATCAGAAATTATCAGCCTCTAATCTCAGTTCAAGCTTAATTTGATTTTTGCCAAATCACCCCAACTTGACTTAAACCATTATATTGTTGATCAAAATTTTTGATACCAATTGTAAAGATTTTGAGCAATGCATCAAGTTTCCTTTACCGTGAGTGAGTATGCACGAGTCCATCTGTCGGCTTACATACATTGTATCCCCTGGGGTCCGTTTCTTAATGGTATTAAGACGCACGCAAGGGAGGAACAATTGTATGACTAACAGCGGATTTTGATCAAGTCAGTAATTTAAATTGTACGAGGTACAGCGGTGATCAAGTTTAATGACTTTGGGTTTGCTCTAGAAAGCGAGTGAAATATTCATGCATATGAATACCCAGATGGTTAAGCCGCATAAAGACTCACAGTGTCCAGAATCTTACCGCTTGTTATTTGTTTTATTTGATTTTTGGGTGATCAACAAATATAAGGCTTGAGTATGACTGGTTATTACATTTCTGCCATCCTCACCAAGACTTTTGCTAGAGACTAACACCCCTTTTAATTTGGCTTTTCTTTATGTTTATATCACATACTTTACTCTACTGGGTTGTTTTAAGACCTACCAATGCACCAATACAATTAAGCACGCAGTCTTTTAAGCTTACTTTTTGCTGAACTTGGGGTCAAGATAATCAATGTACTATCATGTTCCCTTTTTGCTTCAAAAACTCAAAATTTTGAGGAGCATAAAAAACAAAATAAAGATAAATTTAATCGCCCCAGTTAACTTAAGAGAATAAATTAATGGCTAACCTTCAATTCACAAGTGAATCATAGGACCAAGATATGCAAACATACTTCACATACTTAAATAACCGACATAATTTTCAGCGAGAAAATAATCTAAAAATCTTTTTGGTTTTTCTCTGTACAAACTTTAAAAACACAATATTTTTGTCTTTTTCAAATTTCTTACAAACGAAATAAACTTCACAATATTATTGGATTTTCGAATTTTTCTGTACAAAACATAAATCACATTCTTTTTAGATTTTCAAATTTTTTTTTTAAAATGTTTTTGATTTTTAAGGAAAAGACAATTTAAGAACAGAAATCACAATATTTTTTTGAATTTTGAAAATTTTTTAATGTTTTTGGATTTTATCTATACTAACGAAAACACATTCTTTTTGTATTTTCTAGATTTCTCCCCCTAAAACCTAAAACATAAAAAAAATAAGACTAAATCTATAAAGCAATTAAAACATAATTATCCTAATTTTAGGATCTCATCAAGGGTCTTCAATCCATTTAAACCAAGCAAAAAAATAAAACGTGTTTTATCAAACGCTTTGGTAAATAGATCGGCTTTTTGAAAATCTGTGTGCACTTTCTCAATATCAATTAATTTCTTTTCGTAGCAATCCCGTATAAAATGATATCGAATCTCGATATGTTTTGTTTTAGAATGTTGTACGGGATTCTTGGTTATACTTATAGCAGCAGAATTATCAATCAAGATGGGAGTAGTAAGAAACTTCAAACCGTAGTCGCGAAGATGTTGTTGTATCCACAGAACCTGGGAACAGCAACTCGAGGCTGCAACATATTCAGCTTCGGCGGTTGAAGTAGAGACCGTTGTCTGCTTCTTACACTGTCAGGAAACAAGCCGGTTTCCTAAGAATTGACATCCTGCAGTCGTTGATTTGAAGTTGATCTTGCATCCTCCATAATCTGAGTCTGAGTAGGCGGTAAAATCGAAAGTATTATCTTTGGGGTACCATAACCCGATGTCAAGATTTCCCCGTAGATATTGCAAAATACGCTTGACCGCTGCCAGGTGAGTCACTCGGGGACTTGCTTGGTACCTAGCACACACACAAACAACAAACATTATGTCGGGTCGAGAAGCAGTTAAATACATTAGAGAACCAATCATAGCACGATAAAGGGTCGGATCAACAGTATCCTCCAATTCATCCGGTGATAAATTGTGACCCACTGTAAGAGGAGTTGAAGAGATTTTTCCGGCAGTTATCTTGAATCGGCTCAAGACGTCTTTCACATATTTAGTCTGATGAAAGAAGATTCCCTTATCAGATTGATGAACCTGCAGCCCTAAAAAGAAATTCATCTCTCCCATCGAGCTCATTTCGAACTTTGTTTGCATGGACTTCTCGAACTCCTTACATAAAGTGTCGTTTGTAGACCCAAATATAATATCATCAACATAAATCTGGACTAGAAGAAGATCATCACCAACAGTTTTATAAAATAAAGTGCAGTCAACAGTTCCTCGTTTGAAGCCATTATCAGTCAGATGGTCGGCGAGCGTGCCATACCAAGCTCTCGGGGCTTGATGTAGACCATACAGGGCCTTGTTTAAACGATAAACACGGTCTGGATAATCAGGATCTTCAAAACCAGGTGGTTGTTGAACAAACACTTCCTCATGTAGTTCACCATTGAGAAAAGCACTTTTAACATCCATTTGATAGACCTTGATATTCTTGTAAGCAGCATAAGCCAGGAAGATTCGAATCGACTCTAATCTTGCAACTGGAGCATATACCTCAGTATAATTAATACCCTCTTGCTGATGAAAACCTTGCACCACTAGACGTGCTTTGTTTCTGACAATCACCCCTCGATCGTCCTTTTTACATTTAAATATCCACTTTGTCAGAATAGCTTTCTTGACTCTAGCAGGTTTGTCTATTAAATCCCAAACACCCAATTGTGCAAACTGCTGTAATTCCTCTTGCATAGCTTCTACCCAAGAAGGATCTTCAAGTGCCTTACGAGCTGTCGTTGACTCAACTTGAGATAGAAAGCAATTGAATTTAGCAATATCCACAAATCCCGAAGAGTCTAAATTAGTGTAAGCACACAATACGTTATTGTCGCTTGACGAAGCAACTTGATGACGTGTACGAACGCCCACATCAAGTTCGCCAATGATATTGTCCTGTGGATGATATCCATGAATCTGAAGAGTAGGATTTTCAGGAACAACAACATTATCAAATAAATTAGTGTAATGTTCACCCAACTCGGGAGATGAAGCATTATCACTATCAAGATCAATAACTTGAATATAAGCTTGATCATCATCGGAAGAAGTAGAAGCACTGTCAATAACAACTGGAGGGACAACATGTGAGTCTTCAGTTGGAGCATCTGGTTGAACGTCAACTGCATTTGAAATTGAAGAGCTTGGAATGTTCAAGTTTTCTTCAAAGTATGCTCTAACCAGATCTTTATCGATGTGATCAGTCGAATGAGTAAAAGAATTAAATAAACTATCGTAGTCAAACATCCAGTCTGGACCTTTCCCTTGAGAAGGAGTTGTGTACTTTTTACAGTCCAAAATTAAATACTCTTCAACACAGCCAGATGTAAAATTAAATACTCTTTTCTTTGGAGACGCATATCCCAAGAAATATCCTTCGATAGCCTTTTCATCAAATTTACCCGAATCCTTCTTCAACATTGTACACGGACACCCAAATGGTTCCAAGTACTTTAAATTAGGTTTTCTGTTATTTAATATTTCGTAGCTTGTCTTCTTGAATCGTTTTACTGTTAGAACCCGATTAAGTGTATAACAAGCTGTGTTCACAGCTTCATTCCAAAATTGAATAGGAAGCTTTGAATCAGCAAGCATTGTACGTGCAGCTTCAATCAGAGTTCTATTTTTCCTTTCAGCAACACCGTTTTGTTGTGGTACATAAGGTGCACTATATTCTCGGTGAATTCCCTTTTGAATACAAAAGAAATCCAAAATAGTGTTTTTGAAATCAGTAACATTATCACTTCGGATTCTCCTCACCTTTTGTTTGTACAGTGATTCGATCTTAGTAATAAGGTTTTGTACCAAAACAGGTGTTTGATCTTTTGAACTCATAAATAACACCCATGAATATCTTGAATAATCATCTGTCACTACAAGACAATACCAGTCTCCAGAAATACTCGCACGATTCACTGGACCAAACAAATCCATATGAAGTCGTTCAAGAGAAGTATTAATGGAATTCAATAACTTAGAAGGATGTGCCTTCTTCTTCTGTTTGCTCTTCTTGCATGCAACACAATGATCAGATAACTTAAAGTTCTTTAACGAGACACCCTCAACTAAATTATTTGCCATTAAATAATTCATCTTTCTAACATGAATGTGACCCATTCTTCGATGCCATAGAATTGAGTCTTTCTCGGTTGCTTTCGAGACAAAACATGTTTCGATCGATGTTGATATCTTAGAACTCATGTTTAAGACATAAATATCATTTGATAGTGGTGATCGCATGACAACCATGTCCTCGGGAATAATAAAACCCGGTTTCAAGATAAGACACTCTTTGTCAGTAAATATTGTAGTGTACTTTTTATCACAAATCTGCGATACACTCAATAAGTTATGATCAACCTTGTCACAATAATTTACCTTTTCAAATGTAATATGACCATTTGAAACGTCACCCTCTTATGTGATCATACCCCCAGAATTCCCAGCAAATGCTACATAATCTCCTTGAATATTTCTTACATTGGTCAATAGGTCGATATTTCCGGTGATATGACGAGAACATCCGCTATCCATGATCCAGTTTTCACCAGAAATGGTCTTGGATGAACCCTACACATAAACAAAAGTGATTAGTTCAAAAAGGCAGCCCAGGCCTCAGTCTTGGGCACCTTTTGGTTTTCTCTTTGATCATTAACTTTAACAGTTTTCAATTGTTGTTCAGCCACTTGTGAATAAGTTACTGGCTTCTTAGACTTTCGTCTTAAATAAGCTGCCTGAACAATGTTTGAATTCCTGCATATAGGTTCAGTTGGAATGAATTTTGGTTGCACTTGACCGTTTGTCTCATTGATCTAAAACACCTTCCGAGGATTCACATCAGAGAACAAAATATGAGTATCATCAGCATACGACACTGGTCGTTTCAGAATCTCCTTAACCACTGGAATTGGCTTAGATTTGTCCTTGATAAAAGGATGAAGATTCTGATAGTTCTGTTGACTGCAATTTCTCACAACATGACCTTGTTGACCGCATAAAAAACACGTTCGCATGTCTACATGATGATGTTTAGAAGAAATTGGAATAAATGATGCAGATGATTGATGATGACTCACATTTTTAGTCATGCTCTAAGCAAACTCATCAGATAATTCAGATTTCTTCTTTAGATAAAAATCTAAATTGGAACTGTTTGAAAAACTTTTTAGTGTATCTGTTCCAGTTGACTTAACAAAGTTAATCTTCTTAGCTTGTTTTAAAAATTGTTTTGCCTTAGTCAATGGATCAGACTGAACTGATGTTTTTGTTTGAGCATACAGACGTTCAAGTTCTTGAATTTTTGAAGTTTCGTTGACAAAAACACTCTCAATAAGTTCAGGTTTGATAATACTTATTGGAATGTCTTTTTCAGTGAACATTGTGTCCATTCCTTTTAACTTAAAAACTCTAGCAGGAGATGGCTTAGAATTAGAAGGATTAATGAAACGCATTAGATCCTCATCAGAAATTTTCAGTTTAACTGACTTCTTTGCCTTCATAGAGTTCACTTTCTTTAAATTTTCTTTTGTCACTTGAGGTTTGTGTGAACCATACACTGCTTCCTCAAATTCGTGAGGTTCGCACAGAATATGATTAGAACTGGGAATGTTCTTATTCTTGTGTATAATCTCTGGTTCAAACACATCCTCGATAATGACCTCGTCATTGTGTTCAACAAACACCTTTTTGCTTTGGACATGAGATTTTTGAGGAGCAACTTGGGGTTTAACAATTTCAGGTTTAACTACTTTAGGTTTTTCAGAAATCACAGATTCCTTTTGAATCAAATCCTCTTCTTTTCTTGCAAAAGGATTAATTTTATAATCATTATGAAAAGGTGGTGGAATTTCAACAAAACCAATACCTTTCTTAGAATTTTTTTGTTTTCCAGAAACTTCAATAATTTCATTCAATAAAAATGAAGAATTTCGAAATTTACCCAACTTGTTCTTCAACTCAAGAACCTCATTCTCAAGCTCAGTTATCTTAGAACGATATTTCAAGATTTCCTGAAACTTTTGGTCATTAATGGTCATTTTCACAGATAACTCGGCTTTGAGATCATGATTACTTGTCGACAATGCTTCAATCTTTTCACGAGATTTCATTTGAGACTCAACAGATTGTCGATAAGTGTCCTTAAGAGAAGCAATTTCTCTTATAAGATTATCATTTTGATTTTTCAAAGCTTCTAACTTAGAGTTGTTAGATTCACAATCAACACATGATGCTTTAACAAATGAAGTAGAAGAAATAGAATTACTAACCTCATTGATCTTAGCCATGCAAGCAAACATTGATTCAGAAGACTTGTCGCAATAATCGTCAGAATCAGATCCAGAATCATTATCTGAAGACATCACGCTAGCAGTAGCGTCTTGACAATCTTCATGTAACCCAAACATAGCTAAATTTGCTTGAACATCATTGCATAGTAGCCGTTGTGACCAATCAGTCCCGTCTGCTAACATTGCTTGTGTTGTTGAAGAAGATACTTTCTTTTCAGCATCACTTCCCCGTGGTGAAGAAGCATTTTGACTTTGACCACGAGGTCCAATGTATTCTTTTCTTGGTTTGTCACATTCCTTTGCGAAATGCCCGAATTCTTGACAATTATAACACTTCACCTTCAATTTGTCAAAACCCAACTTCTTGTTTAACGCTGGAAGATCTTTTCCAGTTCTCTGCATGAATCTTTTAACTTTACGAACGATCATGGCCATATTCCATTTCAAATCCATGATCTCTAGATCATCCGGATCTATCTGATCATAATCCTCATCCGTTAACTCACTCGTGGCAATTTTACTACTCACCAAGTTTTCATATGAGGACATAAATGCCGTCAGAAAAGCAAAGTTTTGCTCAGCTTCCTTCATATTCACACTAGGTGGTGTAGCAAATGGATTGGTACTAGTAGAACTTCCAGAACCACCTGAATTACCAGCAGAGTAGAAACAAACTTTTGGATCATTAAATATAGCATATTCTTTTTCACTTGCGGCATGAGTAAGAAAAGCAGTGATAGGTGAAATCGTTGAACTCAGAGGCATTCTTCCACCATAGAAAGCCGGATCTTGATTTTCTGTGGAAGATTTTTGACACTTAAGATCATATTCTCTAGCTTTGATCTTTTGTAGAAATTCAAGTGCTGTCAAATCTTCATTCAGAAAATAATCATTTTCTTTCAAAACCATGAGAAATGTTGAATAGGAACTAGGAAGCACACTCTTGATAGTGTCAATTTTATCTCTTTCAGAAATTTCCATTTTCATTTTATCCATTTCAGCAATTAAGTGACTAAATCTTGTAGTCATCTCTTCAACTGTTTCTCCTTTCAATAGATTGAAGTTTCGAAATTGAAACTTGAGCATCACTTTTTTACTCTCAGCTGTGTTTCCCATGCTTCTCATACGTAGATGTTGAAACAAAGATGCACATCTCTTGATACTTCCAACTTGATGAAAAATATTCTCTGGTAAAGCCATAGTCAATGTAGAATATGCTTTTATCTCGATTTCTAAAGCTTTCTTCTCTTCTTGTGAGTATTGAGAAACAGCTTTAGGAGTATACCCAATAGTATCATCACCAATCATTGGTGCAACATAAACCTCATCAAGACAATATGAACAGTCAGGATGAACAGATCCCAAATGTGCACGAAACCGAGGTTCCCATTTGGCAAAGTCACTGAACTTCATCAATCTTGGACATTTAGAATGTGAACCTATCTCGGTATCAAGTTGCAACATCTGTTGCATCAACATATTTTGAGACGCCAATGCATACATACCAGCCATCTTTGGAAACTAATCAAATAATAAAATATCTTAACGAATCAGTGAAAAGTAATAGCGAACTGTGAACAGTGTAGCGAATTGAGTCTTAACGAATCAGGTGATTGTGTTAGCGAATCAAAAGTCAACCTAGCGAGTCAACTTAACGAATCACAAATAAAGTTAACGAATCACCCAAATGGCGAAACAGATAACGAATGCGAGGAAGGTTTAACGAATCACAAGTCAACTTAACGAATTGACCAAACGAATTGACCAAGTCAACTTAATGAATTGATCACACGAATTGACCAAGTCAACTTAACGAATTGATCACACGAATTGACCAAGTCAACTTAAAGAATTGATCACACGAATTGACCAAGTCAACTTAACGAATTGATCACACGAATTGACCAAGTCAACTTAACGAATTGCTAAGGAGTGCTAAGCGAATTAAGATAACGAATCAGCTATAGTTGATAACGAATCAATACTATAGCGAATTATACTATAACGAATCAGGTTGTTACAACCGTTTGTAACAAACTTGATTCCTTTCTGCCACGTGGCAAAAAGTTGTTAGAGCACAAATTCCAAGACAAACACGTGTCAAACGAATCAGTTATCTAGTTAACGAACTAGATAACACGAATTAATTAACCCACATGAATCAGTTAGCGAACTGATTAGCGAATGGCAAGAATTGATAGCGAATCAAATTAAAGACATAGCGAATCGCCTGAAACTTTATAACGAATCGCATTCATCTTCAAATCTTCAAATATTCAAGAACAATTTTCCAGAAATATGAAGATCAAACCCAGAAACTTATCAATTCCAGATCTGTAATACTCACTCAATTCTTAACCAATCTTAACAAATAATATACCAAACTCTTCGTAATCACAATGCGATTTCAACTTGACTCATCTCGTAACCGATTATCACCATACACGAACCAATTTCAACCAAAATCAATCCCCTGTTTACGGACTTAAACCGAAAACCCAATACACATCACAGATCCAATTCACAATCCAATTCCACTCAATTTAACATCAATAATACCTTAACTAAACCAAATTCACTCTAATCCATCCAGATTCAATCCAAAACAACTCAAATTGATTCAAAATCAAACCAAACAGAAAATAAACACAAAACTATAACAATAACAATCAAACCAAGCGAATTGAGCCCCGAAAGCTCTGATACCACTTGTTTGATCCCTTGTGTTATCACTCGTTATAATCAATACCTTAGATCTGATCTAGATCTATATGTTAAAATTAATTATACGGATCTAACTCTTTAATACCTTAGCTCGATTGTTATGTAATATATAGTATATATTATCAATAAGATTAATGTGAAGCTTGAGAGAGAGAGAGAGAATACTTTAAAACTTTCTGAATAATATTAATTCTCTCAAAACTTCCACATTTTACAAGTGAACAGTGGTTCACTATTTATAGAAGACGATCTGGTTCGCTAACATCCCCTAGCGAACCAGCATCCCCTTCGTCAAGTAAATTAACTTAACGAACCACCCCTGATTCGTTAACATCCCCTAACGAATCAGGAGGGAATACATTATAAAGTCCTAGTTCGCTAACATCCCTAGCGAACTAGACTTAACCTTAACGAACTAGTCTTAGTTCTCTAACATTCCTAGCGAACTAGACTAAACATAACGAATTAGATAAATAAACATTAAATATTACATTAAAATAATCAAATAAACATTAATGATAATTACAAAGACTCTAGACGCAAAACCGTGCACTAACAATCCCATAGAATGACCTGAAACGACCAACTATTTCCGGATCATCACTAGTGGGCTGACAATTTTCATCGAATTTTATTGCTATATTCTCATCGGGTATCTTCTTAAAGCAAGCAGGTCCGCGCTTGGTTCTTGATTTTTTTCGGACTCTTACTCTTGGTTAGTTTTTTTGCCATACCACATATGATAATTGAATTAAAGTCAAATACATATATAAAAATCATAATCCGACAAACAACACATGCAATACACTTTAATAATACATGGATCACATACAATATTTAAATCCTCAACCACACCAACCCAAAAAATAAATAGGGCAAAGAGTTGTGATTTTCATGAGCAAAAACAATAAAAGAAGGCTTTACAAGACAATATTATTGTTCAACTTTATTTTCAAGAGCAATATATAAACTTACTAGGGTGGAGTACGGCTGGTGAGGCTGCGGAGGACAACTGGTGAAGGCTGCTAGGGTGGAGTTTGGCTGGTAAGGGCGGAGGACGGCGGTGAGGGCTGAGGACGGCGGTGAGGGCTGAGGACGGCGGTGAGGGTTGAGGACGGCCCGTGAAGCAGAGGACGGTGGGTTAAGGTTGATGACGGCCGGAGACAGTGGATGACGGCGGCGAAGGTGGATGACAGCCGACGACGGTGGAGTCTGGCTAGGGTTAATGGCTGTTCTGTAGAGAGAGTTATGTGGGTGTGTAAAAATTGTTTTTAGTTAATAAAAGTAAAGTAAATTTTTTTTGGAGGGAATAGGTAAAACTTTTTGGAGGGAAATAGGTATAAAAAAGTTTACAGTGTAAATGAGTTTGGGTCGTCTAATATTACTGAAGCTTGAACTTTGGCTATAGAAAGTTCAAAGATTGAGCTCGGCTCAAATAAGTTAGACGACTTAATTAATTTGATACAAGCTCGAATGAAGTTCATTTGCATTTGGAGTCAATAAACATTAATCATATAATTAATAAACTCATTACTATAAATAAAAGATTTAAATAAAATAATACAAACAATCAACAATGTCTCATTAACATGCACAATCAGACACGCCATTTTTTATCTTCACCACTCTTGTTTATTCTGCATAAAAAAATTAATAAACTAGCTGTTATACTAAAAAATAAGAATAAATTATATTAATAAATTGATTATATCAAACCTTTATCAACGTAAACCCCATTGATGTCACCATGTAAGTTTGTGGTGTGCACAAAGTTGTCGTAATTAACCGGTTCAGTATCGACCGAAAATGGTGGAAGATCATCAAAGTGGTCGTATTCATCCTCGTTAACGAAATTATTAACACCAAGATGCGTCGTTTACCTTGCAGTACAATGTGGTATCTTTTTTTGCTCGGGTCCTTGATGTAGAAAACTTGTGACACATGTCTGGCCATAACGAATGGTTCAGATTTATAGCCGTGAGTTGCAAGGTCGACAAGTGTAAAACCATATTTGTCAACTTGAATGCCTTTACAGTTATTCACCCACTTTTATTTGAACAAAGGAATTTTGAAACCATGATAGTCCAATTCCCAAATTCCTTCCATAACATCGTAATAAGAATCTTTGGCGATTTTTGTCAACGTATCCCTACGTTGTCTGTTGAATTCAGTTGTTGATGCTATTACTGTAACTCCACTATTCTGCACCGCACTTTTTTTTATCTTGATCATGGGTGTAAAATGTATAAGTATTAATGTCGTACCCTTGATAAGTAACAACTATGAAATCTGGACCTTGCCCAAACCTTATTACGCTTTCATCAACATCAGTTTCTTTTACTTCCTTTTCATCCACTTTGATAACTCTTTGTTTTGAGTTTTTATGTACCACATATCATCCTAACCCGGGTGTGTCAACCGTAGCATTTGCATATAGAGCAAGACATGTCAGGTGTTTCAGGACCACTAAATGTGCATCATGTAAATGTTCGTGACCTGGCGAAAATGTTTTGAAACCAACTCCACCATGACCATCAAGTCGTCTTGAGTGACGAGTTTTAGGAATACCAACACTATCAAGACCCTTCACATAGACTGTAAAAAACAATTTATTATATTGTAATTTAACACTAATAAATGTAATATAGTAGTGATAGAATTACCTTGGCATAACTCAATCACCTATTCAGAAGTATACCCTTCAATAATATTTCCTTATGGTCGATGACGTTTTCTTACATAACCCTTTAAGACACTCATATATCTTTCAAAATGGTACATTTATCGTAGGAACACAGGACCACAAGCCTTAATCTCTTGTACGATATGAGATATTAAGTGAACCATTATATCAAAAAATGATGGTGGAAAATACATCTCTAGTTCACAAAGGGTAACATAAACGTCTTTTTGCCATTTATCCAGTTTTTCTACATCAATAACCTTTGAGTGGATGTTGTTAAAAAACAAACAGAGCTTTGTGATTGTATGTCGGATGTTTTCTGGTAACACTCCACGAATTGCGATAGGAATCATATGTGTCATCAAAACATGGCAATCATGAGACTTCATTCCAATCAATTTATGGTCTTTCATTGACACTTATTTTTTAATGTTTGAAGAATAGGTTGATGGAACCTTAATATCATGTAAACATTGACAAAACTGTCTTTTTTCTTCTTTTTTTGTATTATAAAAAGTGTGTGGTAGATAAATACGGTCACCTCTTTTTTCTGGGTTAAGCTTTTACGTATATTTAGAAGTGTCATGTCTTTTTGAACCTCAATCCCATCTTTAGTTTTACCCTTAATATTTAATAATAAACCTATCAAGCTGTCGCAAATATTTAAATCTCTTCAATAAGGTAATCCCAAAAGATTGACCTTTTCTTTCCAGATGGCTCCTTTCTCAACATGAGATCTTTTTCCCAACACAATATTTAAATTTTTACTCGTGAAAATGCATTAGACCGTGTCTTCATCGTTCTGGTCTCGATATTTCCATCAAACTCAACCGCTTTATTCCTAAAAATGTGACCCTTCGGAAGAAATCTTCGATGTCCCATGTATACATGTTTTCTGAAATTTTTTAACCTTGTCGCACTTGTTTCATTTTCACAAACCGGACAAGCTTTCTTACCCTTCGTAGTGTATCCCGACAAGTTACCATATGCTGGAAAATCATTTATAGTACATAAAATCATGGCATGCAATTGAAAGTGTTCTTTCCCATATGCATCATATATGTTTACACTTGAATCCGAAAGGGTTTTTAGGTCATCAATCAATGGAGACAAGTACACGTCAATATTATTGCCCAGCTGTCTCGGACCCTGAATCAACAATGACATCATAATGTATTTTCTTTTCATGCATAACCACGGTGGAAGATTATAGATGCATAAAAGAAGCGGCCATGTACTATAAATGCTACACATGCCCCTGAAAGGATTGAACCCATCTGAACTAAGACCAAACCGTATGTTTCTTGTCTCCTTCCCAAATTCAGGATACTTGTTATCCATTGTCCGCCACTGAGGTGAATCCGCAACATGTCTTTGTTTTCCGTCAATTATACATTCATCCGAATGCCAATGCAATAATTTTGCTTCGTTTTCATTTGAAAGTAACCTTTTCAGTCTTGGTATTATAGGGAGATACTACAACATTTTAGCAGGTGGTCGTTTTTTGCCACCTCATCGTCATCAACTTCATCCGAATCTTTTTTCTGTTTATACCTCGATGCACCGCACACAACGCATTTAAGTTCATTTTCATATCGCTTTCTATACAAAATACAATTACTTGGACACGCGTGTATTCTTTTAACTTCCAATCCCATCGGACACATAAGCTTTTTTGCTCGGTATGTCGAAATTGGTAATTCATTGTCTTCTGGAAGCATGCGATTATGCAAAAAAACTAATAGTTCCGTGAAACTTTTATCGCTCCGTCCGTTTTTCGACTTTAAGTTACTCAAATTCAGCACCGCATCAAGTTTATTAATTCTAGAACCGGTATATAACACTTTTTCTGCATCTTCAAATAGGTGTTGTAAATTTTCTATTTCAGCACCCATATTAGTCTCCATATCATGTAACATCTCATTTAAATTGTCACTGGGGTCATTCAAGTGGTCATCATTCTCATCAAGGTTTGATGAGTCGTTGTTGTATGTACTATTAAGGTTTGATGCGTCATTGTTGTATGTACTGACGAGGTGCTAAAATCAGCTAATGATTCTCCGTATCTTGAACAACAGTCGTATCTAGGCATAAAGCCATTTTCGAACAAATGCGCCTCTATTTCAGTGACATCCTCAAAATATTGAAATGTTTGACATACGAAACAAGGATAACAAATTGACCGTCTTATTTTTTTTTTACGCGATTTGCTTCAGCGGCACTAAGAAAACTTTGAACACCCGCTGCATAAATTTCGGATGTATGCGAAGCTTTGTACATCCAATCACGATTCATCTGGAAATAAAATATTAAAACAAGTTATGTAAATGTATTTCTCAACTATCAATTAATATATAGTAAACGAGCCGAGTCCGAGACGAGCTTTTTGAAATGGAGATCAAAACGAGCCGAGTTCAAGCTCGAGCGTCAAACTCGGGCTCGACCATTTGCATCCCTACACACACATGTATATGTATATATATATAATGCATACCAATAATAATCATAAATATGTATATAGTTATACAGCTAACAAATATATACAATCACATACATATAAATCAAACTTATCTATATTCAACAAAATATATTCAACAATACATAAAAATATAACTTAAAACTAAAATATACCATATTTTAATGACCAAATTCGAATTCAAATATTTTAGGAACTTCCGGTTTGGTTAATTCGCGTTCTTTAAATTGAAAGTATGTATAGGTATACAAATTGTATATGGTGTATTTAAATTCCAACTTTTTATTGTTTCATTAATTTTATTATCTTTATAGTTCAATTAAAAATCACTTTTGTCTTTAAATTTCGTACATGGTACCTTTTTAATTAATTTTTGCTATTTTCTTTCTCTCTTTTACTAATAAAAAGTTTATAAATAATAAATTGTAAGTAAATATAAAAAGTCACTATTCAATTCATATGGTTATTTTTTTATAATTTATGGATAAGAAAGTGGTAGACGAAGTGGTTTTTCTTTAAATATTTTCCTTATATTTAAAAGATAATGAATATTTAAAAGATAATGAAAATTACAGGGACTTCAATTTAAGTCCTTTTAGAACATTCTAGAAGCATTGTATAACTACTTTTGAGGGATAATATATAGTTTGAAAGTTGAACTTTTGAATTATATTTGTGAGGACCACACCTCTTTTGTTATCCGCTATCAAAAGGTGTGGGTGGTATTTGACTGCGTCTTTTTGTCTTTTTGAACCGCACTTTTTGTACTAGTTTAGCTTAAAAACCGTTTTAATGTCAAAAGGTGCGGTTGAATGGCTGAACGGCTCCTTTTGTGTTTTGCCCATCATATCTTTTGTCCATTTTTGTAGTAGTGATGGGAATATTTCAATTAAATGCAAAGATGTGATATCTTTGTAGCGTTACACTTATTATAAAACCCTACTGATCTATATTATTTTCTTCATCCGGTAATATATATTCAACAGACCGGTGGTGCCATCAGAATGTTTGATGAAAACAGGCCTCCCGATGATCTCCCTAATGTCAATTCTGTACTAACATATTTCTCAATATTGATACGGTGACTAGGAGGTGAGCCAAAATAAAAGCTTATTTATCCGAAATGATACTATTGTTTGTTATTCGACTGTAAATGAGCTTATACGGAACTTTTTTTTCTCGATTTAGATATGCGGTTCCTCAAAGAAATCCTGCGGAGAGCGCTAGTTTTGTGACTTCAGAACGCTCAACGAATCTGATAAGTACTCGTCTCAGTGAAATGGAAACGAATAACTTATAAAGCTAGTTTTAGTGTTGATATATGGATTTCGAGACAATCTTTTTCATGTTTGGGTTTAATCCCGATTAATTTAAAGTCCAGTTAGTAAAGTTAGGTTTCAATTGTAATTAGTATTAGTAGTAGGATTAATGTAATTGATCTAAGTTGTATATGTAACACGGTTGATTAGTGTGTATAAATCTAATCCAATAAGAAGAAATTTGTTGATCAAATTGCACATGTTTTGATCCTGTTTTTTTTTTTTTTCCTTTTTTGCAATTCATTATCCTATATCAATTCTTGGGCATGAGAAAATAATCAAAGTTGAGTGGTTTTGTATGGTATAGCATGATTTTAAAGTAGAATAGATCATATGTTTTTATTAATTTGGTTCTTTTTTGTGTGTTTATGGAACAAGATTACAGCCACATTAGTCGTTCTACAGTTTGGAAAAATAAAACTTCACGATTCGCAGCCATCACTTTTCGGTTCAATCTACAACCCAGTCTTGTTTTCTTCTTGATATTATGTTTGTGAGCAGTCTCCAATTTCCAGACCTACTAGCCCTTTGGTTATATACTTTTCTCCGCTCATCAGACTATAACCCAACTCGCAATCAATGATGGTTTGTTCAGACCTAATCAGCCCTTCAAAATGAACGTAACTGTCAATGTTTAAAAAACCAGTATTTTACTTGTACCGGATTATGCTAAAAAATGGTACAACCGGTTGAACCGGGTTATACTGGGAGGTTCAACCGGTTGAATAGTTTATCTTATAATTTCCTATAAATGTAACTTAAATCCAAAACTAACCCAAAACTAAATGATTCCTATAACAAAAAATAATTCAAAAGTTAATCCATATTAAAAATTTTAATGCAAAAGCACTCAATTTTAAAAAAATAGTCCAAAAGTTTACACATTTGAATGTTGACTGTTGGGTTAAAAGTAATTTTGAAAAAATAAGGGCCGCAAATATCAAAAATTTCTTGGAATTAAAACCGGTTTACCGGTAAAAGCCAGTATTTTAAACAAAAACCGTCGGTACGATTTCTAGCAAACCGATCAAAAATACGGGAATCAAAATACCGGCTTACTGTGAGAAATCCGGTTTAACCGGTTCAACTGGCCGGTTTGAACCGGGTTTTAAAACACTGGTAACTGTCGCTTTCTTTCATGAACAGTTCCCTGATTTCTAGACCATATCTGCACTAAATCATATATTAACTTTGATTTCAAATTTAGTGTGCTACAATTCAATATGTGATCAATTGTTGTATAAACCAAACATCATAGATAAACTTGGTGAAATTGTATTGTATTGATAATTGTTTCTATATCTATTGGATACATAAGATGACCCTTTATATAGATGACTCATGACCTTTCATAAGACCTAACATAAACATAAACCTTTCATATGACATAACATAAACCTTTCATATTACATAATATTAATTGTCTAATATTCCCCCTCAAGCTAAAGTCTGGGAGCGACCTGAAGCTTGGACCGTAAAGTGAGAAACCGTTGTGAGGGTAGCGGCTTGGTGAACACATCTGCAATTTGATCGTTTGTAGAATAAATTGAACATATAGCTTCTTTTGAGTAACTTTTTCTCTAACAAAGTGAAAATCAACCTCCACATGCTTTGTACGAGCGTGAAACACGGGATTAGCTGACAAGTATGTAGCGCCAAGATTATCACACCTTAAAGTGGGAACCGCACGCATAGGGACCTGAAGTTCGTGTAGAAGAGTCTCTATCCAAGTAAGTTCAGCAACAGTGTCAGCTAAGGCCTTGTATTCTGATTCAATGGATGATCGAGAGACAGTCTTTTGTTTGCGGGAAGACCATGAAACCAGATTGGAACCAAGATATATGGCAAATCCCCCGTTGGATCGACGATCATCTGGGCACCCAACCCGGTCAGCATCTGAATATGCACGTAAGTGAGACCCAGATTTGCGGCTGAGGAGAAGACCGTGGTCAGAAGTTCCCTGAAGGTAGCGAAGTATCCTTTTAACAGCGGACAAGTGATTTTCAGTGGGTGAGTGCATGAATTGACAAACTTTGTTAACGACAAAAGTGATGTCCGGCCTTGACAATGTAACATATTGGAGGGCACCTACAATTTGACGGTACCTGACAGGATTGTCAAAGAGAGGGCTATCTCCTATAGCTAAGCTAACTGACTAGTCGTACACATGGGCGAGGGAACCAGTTTAGCATGAGAGAGGCCAGCCTGATCAAGAAGCTCCGGAATGTATTTTCTTTGAGAGAGTAACAAACATGTCCCTTTGGGAATAACTTCAATGCCGAGAAAATAGGCAAGTGTTCCCATATCCAGAATGGCAAAAGATGAATGGAGGCTGGTGACAACATGTTCAATAGCCTGAGAATTATTGCCTGTCAAAATTATATCATCGACATACACTAACATATAGAGCAACGTCCCCCGATGCGAATATATAAAAAGTGAAGGGTCGGTCTTGGAACCCTTAAAACCAAGAGCTAGGAGGGTCGTTGAGAGTCGTTCAAACCATGCTCTAGGGGCTTGTTTGAGACCATAAAGGGACTTGCGAAGCAGGGAAACGTGATCTGGATTGTGCGGGTCAACAAAACCAGGAGGTTGTTGTAGATAAACTGTCTCTTTAAGATCACCATGCAAAAAGGCATTTTGCACATCTAACTGCCTCAAAGGCCACTGGTTGGTGACCGCAAGCGATAAAACAACCTGTATGGTAGTGGGTTTGACAACTGGACTAAATGTCTCATAATAATCAATGCCCGGTTGTTGATGAAACCCTTTGGCTACCAAACGCGCCTTGTAGCGCTTAACAACACCAGCTTGATCTTGTTTGAGTTTATAGACCCATTTGCAAGTAATAACATTAGCATCAGAGGGCTGTGGAAGCAAGGACCAAGTGCCGTTTCGCAAAAGGGCAGAATATTCCTCGGTCATAGCCTTACGCCAGTGAGGGTCTTTGCTAGCAATGGTAAAAGTGGCGGGTTCCTGGGAGATGGAAGTGGTGTTAGTGTGAAATGCAGCTGGGTTATATCTGGATGTTTTCTTGGGGTTGGGGCGAAGGTTGGCTGGGCGTGTTCGTGATGGTGGGGGTGGGGGTGGGGGTTGGGGGTGGGGTGGGGGTGGTGGAGATTGAGGTGGAGGTGATGGGCTGATGGTTGTTTGATTTGATGTAGATAATGAGCTTATGGGAGTTTGACCAGTATGTGGAGGCTTGGAGAACACGGTTTGGAGTGGTGTTTCATGGTTAGACGAAAAAGGGTATGGGCTGGTTGCAGAAGATGGAGTGTGTGGTGAAGATGGAATGTGAGCATTAAGGGTTGGATTTGGAAAGTGAAGATGAGTTGGGTAGGAAGAGACATAAAGATCTAGTTGTGAGGGTGTAGAAGTGTTGGAAGACACTCGAAAGGGAAAAGATTGTTCGTTGAAACGAACATGACGAGCAATATAAAGTCAATCAGTGGTGGTGTCAAGACATCGACAACATGTCGATGGCGTCGTTCGACAACACCATTTTGTTCACTCGTATGTGGGCACGATAGCCTATGAATAATTCCAAGAGAGGAGAAAAACGGAGATAGATTTCGAAATTCCCCTCCCCAATCAGTTTGGATAGATTTCAATTTGGTAGTAAATTGACGTTCGACCATGGCTAGAAATCTCTTAAAGGTGTCGTATACATCAGATTTTTGTTTTAAAGGAAGATCAACATGAATTTAGTGAAGTGATCAACACGAAGTAAGAAATAGTGGTGACCGTCAAAAGAGGTAACCGGGGCAGGTCCCCACACATCACAAAAAACCAAATCTAAAACATTAGAGCTTTTAAATGTATAAGATAATAAGTGCAATTTTAACGATTTTCCAACAGCACAGGAGTTACAGGAGGAACATGCACTATCATTAGAAAGCGGAAAACAATATTTATTTAACATTGACTGTAAAAGTTGAGGATGGGGATGACCAAGCCGTTGATGCCAGGTTGTAGAAGAAGCACGAGCGGTGGAGAAGGCCACTTTTGAAATAGGTTGACTTCGAGGTAGACAAAAGGAGTAGAGCCCATCTTTACGTGGACCCGTGAGGAGGGTAATGCGAGTAAGCTTGTCCTTCACAACAAAGAAAGTTGAGTGAAATTCAAAAAATACATCATTATCATGGCAAAATTTTTGAACCGAAAGAAGTTTTTGTTTGATTTCAGGAACATGAAGTATATTTGTAAGAGAAAAGGTTTTAGTGGGTGAGTAAAATTATGAGGAGCCAATGTTGAGTATGGGTAGACCCTTACCATTGCCAACATGAAGATTGTCCTCACCATAATAAGGTTCAGACCCGTCGAAGCTAGAGAGCTCAGGAGCAACATGATTAGTAGAGCCCGTGTCGGGCAGCCATGGAGAGGATGCATGTGACCTATTATCAGAATAATTAGCAGAGGGTTGTCTTACCCTCAAAGTGGCAGGGTCACAGTTACGACATAATGACGGAATATGACCGATGCCACATCTGTTACACGAACCGTAAACGGTGTTTTGATTGGAAGCCCAATTGAACTGGCTTCGGTTTCCACCCCCACGTGAACGATTAAAACTTCCACGTCCACGACGATTCCCTTGACCGCGGCCACGACCGCGGCTGTTATAAAAGGCATGTGAAGTAGAGGATTGAGGCTGAAGATGAAGTTGGGTAATCAATTGCTGAAGAGTCTGAGATAAATCAGTTGGTGTGGCAGCACGGGCTGTTGTGGCGGTGGTAAAAGCCTGAACATATGGGACAGCAGGGACAGCCTTTTGAATCATGTTGTCATTGTCGGATAACAGACCAGGGAGTTCTGAGAAAGCTGTTGGAAATTATCTAGTAAGAAGGGTGCTTTTCAGGCCATTGTATTCATCTCCGAGGCCCGATATCACGAGCATAACAATGTCCTTCTCCTTCATAGGTTCACCGTTGTTTGCGAGGGCACTCGCATATTCACGGGCTTGTGTGAGGTAGGCCGATGATGTTTCATCTCCTTTCATTTGAATTTTCAGCAATTGTGTTTTAAGGGTGTATTCTCTTGAGGAGGTGTGTGGAGCATAAGCACCCTCAAGAGAAAGCCAAAGGTCACGGGAAGAAGAACCTTGAACATGTTGGAAGGAGGCTTCTGAGATGGTGGACATCAGTAACATCCGAACATGTGCATCGTTTGTGATCCAAATTGGGTAGTTAGGGTTGGGTTGTGGTGATTGTTTGGCGGCATCTTTGTGTGATGAGATTGCTGATGTTATGAACTCTGGTGGGCAAGGTATTGTTCCGTCAACATAACCAATCAGATTGTTGGTAACAAGAAAGGGCTGGACCATGTCTTTCCAATACCCATAGTTTGTAGGGGAGAGAGTAAATCCAAATTTGTGTGAATTGTGAGAAGTTTTGTCAGCTGTAGAGAAGGCGGTGATAAGAGCCATAAAAAAGCTCTGATACCAAGATAAACTTGGTGAAATTGTATTGTATTGATAATTGTTTCTATATCTATTGGTTACATAAGATGGCCCTTTATATAGAGGACTCATGACCTTTCATAAGACCTAACATAAACATAAACCTTTCATATGACATAACATAAATCTTTCATATTACATAATATTAATTATCTAATAATCATTGATTTTAGAAGAATGGAAATTTATATAGTATGCTATTTGCATAAATGGGATTTTCTTGTAGATCAAATTAAAATTCACAATATATATTATTTCAAGTTAGGAGTTGTTGAATACACACCAGCCCAAGACTATTGTGACTTCCGTATTGAGAAACCTCCATATGTTATGAGGCAGTTGCAAGGGGTTAGAGGCAATACCTAACATGCTCAAGGGGTTGGCCATTTGTGCGGTCCAATGATGACGTCCGTGGCATGGAAGGGAAAAGGCTGTCTGAAATGGTACTAAATCAGAAAAGATCATTGAAATTTATTGTAGTTTGGTAGGAAATCTGAAATCAAGTAGTGACTCTAAAGATCGGTAGTGACTTTGATAGTAGGTAGGGGTTGAGGAAATTCAGTAGCTATTGGGACAGCTACCAAAGTAAAATTGTTACCCAAGGTAACCAAGACGGTTATACGCTAACTCCTCTACCAAGTTGTGACGTTTCATCCCAACCTTTATGTCGGTTCGACACCTATACACGGATTCACTTAGTCTAGTTTCACCATCAAATTTCATACTTCGAATTTCACATTTCAGATGCTCTTATTCTTTGAAAACATTTGTCTTGACCAATTATAGATTTAACTGTATGAGAAATATGTAATTTTTTTCAAATATTATCTCTATATGATTTTGAAAGTTATCCGGTTATAAATGAAATCTAAAACACTACAAGTAGATGTAAATTACCTATTCCGCCAGTAACGAGCGAATAGCTAGGGTCATAGAAAGTGTTGTTGGTGTTAAATAATTAGCTTTCCTTTACTAACAATTAGGAATGAATTACATGCACGACTACAAAACAATAAATAACAATGATGTTGTGGGTAGTGGCGGATCTACACCAAAGGTAAAGGTGCGGGTTTCGGTGGACCTGTGAAGTATATTTTTAAAGGTACATATATGTTAAATTCTCGATTAACCATATGATATTTTGACACCGACCTTTTCCGACCACTGTAAGATTTTTTACTGGGTTCGCCACTGGTTGTAGGTACAACTTTTATTACAACTACCAACATGACGTTTTTAATCATAACTATACCAATATGACTTATAATTTTAGAAGTTCCGTGTTGTAGCTCCGAATCATGATTGATTATTTATAATTTCTTTTAATTAGTCTTCTATACTTACAGAAAATGCAAGACGTCTAACAACTTTAATTACAAAGATTTACGGGTATTTTGAGTTGACATGATTAAATAATTTATAATATGAATTATAAGGGAAAATAAAGTTATTATTAATATTATAAAAGAAGTTTATAAAAAAAATCTAAGAGTTAGGGGCTTGAACCAGGATTACTGGATGGTTCGACATCATGTTAATGACATGCAACCAAAAATAGATATATATTAATAGACTTTGATCCCAAATCCACAATAAACCCTAAACAGGTAATTCTAAATTGATGCAAGTTTTCCCTCCGTCAATCGAAATTATTGGAGGGATTTTGTTTCCAAAATCGGTTATAAAGCATCCAATAATTATCTGTTAATGTTACAAATTGAATGGGAATGATGAGTTAGTTTTTGCGGCTAGAATCAAACACGATCCTAGACTGCTTATGTGGTAAAATTAAATTGGGGCTTTGTTTTGAGATGACAAGAGGATGCTGTAGTGCTCGTCAATTGCAATTTGGATAGGTATATATAGGATATTGAGGTCTGTAAAGTTCCAAATTAATCGTAGGTTGAACAAGTTCCTGATTTCAAAAGATTGGAGAAGAGGCAAGAACATTCCCTCAACAAATAACTAGTTTTTGGAAGTTAAATATTGTTTCAAAAAGACAGCATGTAGTTTGAGATAATAACAAATATGTGAAATTAGTTTAATAATGGGTAAAGTGTAAGTATTCAACACTTTCGGTATTCGTTTATGAATGCCATAAATGCGAGACGGGTAACAACATACATTTAATGAAATAAAATCGCTGCTTTATTATGTACAAGGATCCAAGTTTAAATAATAATAATAATAACGGGTCGGATTTTTTGTTCGAAAATTGACGAATGTCACCCATTCGCAAATATGTCAGATTGTTTATGAATCCATGTACCAAAAACAATTGTTGAATGCGACCGAGTGGGAATGATGATTTCCAAGTGTACGAATTCATATGTGAAGAATGGAAAGCTAATGTGTTAATTAGGTACAGGGTGGTATAAATGTTTGAAGAGGGCTATTTGTGGAAAATACTCAAGTCGTGCTTGAAATGCCTCGAGTTAATTGCATAGACGCCGCAACAGGCCAAAGCGTACGGAAACTAGTTTGTCTGACGCATACGTCTCCACTATCTTGGATGGTCATATAGGGATCCTAAACTTGTTCAAACATGAACCAACAGAAGAGGCACCACAAGGCTCACAACGACCAGACGGAAGGGACTAAGGGACTGAGGAAAAAAGAACAACTCCTGATGCCGATGCTGAATTTAGCACTTCGATCTTGAAAATAACTAGTATCGAGGCGGCGACGCAGGTGAAATTGGCTAAACAAAGGATGAAGAACTTTAAAATTCATTACCATGACTTCAGGCTCCTACTGGCTAGGGACATAGTGCTATTTGAAAAAGAAAACGAACTTATTTTAAAGGAATTGGGTAAATTTATTTAGTGTTTTTTTATGTATTTTTTGTTTCTATCTTTATGATGTTCAATGTTTTAAATTCAACTTTTTTATCGATCTTTTATTAGAAAATTTATCTTTTAACTTATATTTTTATTTTATAGTTTTGAAAAAAAAATCGTTGACGCTCTCACTTGCCAGAACCATAATCGGGCTCATGCGGCTTTAAAATGGAGAACCATAACCGTAATCCCTAAAATTTTTTGTTGGTTAATCGATTCATGAACCCTAAATCGATAATCAATTCATCACTCTCTAAGACATAAATTAGGTAGTGGATGATTTGAATTGAAAAATGTTGGAGAAATCTAAGCAATAGATTAATGTGAGATTATTCGCTACTTTTATTTAGGGTTAATAGGATTGTTGAGTTTTTGATGGAGAGAACAAAACACTAAAGAAGGCGGACGATAGATAGTGTTTTTATGAAAGTTAGGGTTTGGCGTGCAACATATGTGGAATCGAATTAACAAAGGAGGGTTAATATTTTAATTTATTTTTAAATTATTATATTACCAAGAAATTCAAGGAATGCTTTATATTTATGGAAAAGAGTCTAACGTCCCAATAGAAAGGGGTCATGTGTAAAAAAAATAATATTGTTTTAATAGTATAAGTAGATAAGTAGATGATCCTCATAAAGTATTTAACAAACTTCGTGAATCAACCCATCACATATTTTTTACTCGACATAACATATTTTGGTAAAATAAGTTGGCAATAAAAGCAACCACATATGGTTAGGATCTAATTAGTGTGTACTTGTTTCTTCTTCTTGGAAAGCCTTCATGATCATAATAGCATCGGAGATATAATTTAATCTTATTTCTTTCTAATTTATGGGTCGTTTGATCATCCAAGGATTTATAAATATTCTCAATAGAATCATCATGATCTTCTATAGTTCCTCAGAAACGGCAGAAACAAAACTACAGCCCATTTTTCTTTAAAATTCCGGGTGTCTTTATCATAAAGCATACCTTTAATAAAACAAAACTCAAGATATTGAGACAAACTCAAGATAATTCTTTTCAAGTTAGGTATGTACATGACACTAAGGATTCCCATTTCTTTTGTTTAAAAAATTCAACTTCACCAATGACACGTGCAAATAGGTTTTCATGTTCACGGGTTCACGTTTCAATAGTGACCCCACTTTTGAAAATTTGGAATAAATCTGTATTTTCCGTTACGTCTTTGTCAATCAATTACCCATATTTTGTCCCAAGTACTATAATTAGTTCCCATTACTAGGAAATTATTCAATGGACACAATGATATATATTATGCTAAATCAACATATCCAGAAAGGGATTTTTTTGCACTTACTTATAGTCTCGGTACTATGTCCATGGAGACAACATTTGAAGCATTGGATTTTTTTGAGTTTCCTCACTCTTGATGGTTCAAAACCCACGTTTATTGCAATCTTATGTGAAATATCATCATTAAAGCATGCAGAGATCGAGATCTCGGTTGCCATCAATTTCTTTATCTTTGAATCCGAATTTTGCTTGTTTCACTGATATTTTTCAGATTTAGATCCAAACAGAGCCCTGCAAATCTTCCTTAACCCTCTGCTGTTCATGATTAGAGCACCAGGTCGTCTTCTATGTTTCATGTGCCCAAGACGACTATTAATAAATGACCCATCTATAATTTTCTTTTTCCAAAAATAGGTTGCCCATTACTGATTTACTTCATTACTAGGTGTAGTCCCAATAATTTTTTTATAAGATTGTTTAATATTTAATGAACTTGTTCAAGTATTTTTGACACTTTTTTCCTTCTCAATTCACTAATATCGGTTAAAAAATTGTCTATATAAGTTTTTCATGCCCTTTTCGACACCGTGCCTAGTGCCCTAGACAGTGGCCGAGCCTTGTATGGCGTCTATGATGGCAAAGCACCGGGCCAAGTCTTCTCTACAGTTGAGAATTTGAACAACGGGCATATGACGGATTACTGAGATAGATATGGCATTGGGCTTCGAGCCATAGGTTCAACCTGACTTAGATTAAATGTGAAATTCTTCTTCACCCTAACCTTGGGTTTTATACCTTTGTCAGAAACATGATTGATTTGTTCTTGTGTGGCGAAATGATCTATTAGACAAAACGCAATATGCATACAAAATCAAACCTGATGAACTAGAAATAAAATACAACAGAAATTGTATCTTGCTTACAAATAAACTATAATTTTTAAAATCCGACTAATAGCAAGTTTTATAGGAAACATGAATCGCGCTATGCCGAACACCGTAAAGTCGTGATGTTACACAAATAGATATGTAGTAATAAAATTAACATGTACTTTTTATGTATCCCATTTGTGTAGTAGACTAGTTTTTTTTATCTTTTTTGAAATACCAATCTACCTATACTAATAAACAAAAATAATAATGATGATGTGTCCTACCCACATTCAATCTTTTTTAATCTTCATTCTCCTTAATCCAAGCTATCCATGGGTTATGTGTTTAATTTATATGACCCATTAGTTGTAACCCATTTGAAAAAATATACTTAATGTAATTTAAATCACAATAACTTTTACTAACCCATTAAATCTAATTTTACTACTAGATATATAAAATTTTACCATAATTTTTAAAAAAGCATATAAACCATAAACCATTGAATATATCTACCTATCTACCTATAAACAAAAATAATAATGATGATGTGTCCTAACCACATTCAATCTTTTCTAATCTTCATTCTCCTTAATCCAAGCTATCCATGGGTTATGTGTTTAATTGATATGACCCATTAGTTGTAACCCATTTGAAAAACTGTATTTAATGTAATTTAAATCACAATAACTTTTACTAACCCATTAAATCTAATTTTACTATTAGATATTGTAACATCCTAAAATATTCTAATATTTAATAAAGAAAAAAGAAAATCGTGTTTAGTTATCGTGTGTTAATAGTTAATAAATATTAAATGATCATGGACTTAGATTAATCAAGATGGGATTATGGATGAGATGAGCTTAGGTCCATGGCCTTAGGAGTATAAATACTCCCTTAAACCACCCTAAAACCCTAAATCCTCATTCATTCCATCTTATTCTCTACACACTCAAAACACACACACATCCTACACCACTATATACGGCCGAGAGGGGGAAACGAGATCCGAGCCAAACGAAAGTCGATTCTTGATAGATTCAGCTATACACGAGGTAAATACAAGACCTAGAGCTTGTAACCAAGCTAAACCGTAACATTAAAACGCGTAAAGGTATGTTCTTGATCTTAAAGTTTACGTTTTTATTAACGTTTAACCTTGAAACTTAGAACGAGAATAGATCGGCTGTAAATGGAACGTAAAGTTGTAGACTTGATGCTAAAACGAACTTAATGAACCTGCAAACAGGTGCGGCCCATTTAAAATAAACCCTAGGCCTAGTATTGAACGTTTAAGCCTAAAGGTCCAAACTTTATGCTTTTCCGGGCCAAGTTTTACCCGATAAAGACCATAGGAAGGATCGCGGGTTGGTTAAATATCATATCGAAGTGTTTCACGTTATTACGGAGATGATTATGGGGGTTATGAAAGAACAGCGGCTACTGCTAGGCAACTTCGGCAGCAGCTAACTTCGCTGCTGTTAACTTCTCCAGCAGCTAAGTTCGCTTCTGTTAACCTCGCTATACAACATCGCTGATTATTAAGTTCGCCAGAAACCAAGTTCGCGTACATATAACTTCGCCGCTTATAAGTTCGCTTAAGTGAAGTTAGGTAACGAATCAGATAGCGAATCAGACTTAATTCGTTATGAAGAATGAGTTAACGAATTAGAAAACAAATTAAAATCCTAGCTCGACCCCAGCGTACATATAACTTCGCCGCTTATAAGTTCGCTTAAGTGAAGTTAGGTAACGAATCAGATAGCGAATCAGACTTAACTCGTTATGAAGAATGAGTTAACGAATTAGAAAACAAATTAAAATCCTAGCTCGACCCCAGCCAGGGGCTCTACCCCAGCCAGGGGCTCTACCCCTTGGACCCTTCTAGGGGCTGCCGCCCCTAGAACCCCGCTGCCAGGGGCGCTGCCCCGCTGACCCCCGTTCGTTGTGGGTTATAATTGAACTAGAAACACAATATAGATAGCGATAGTGGATTGATGCATGTAATTGTTATACAGTTAGCCGTGCACAACTCAAAAAAGGAATAACGATTAACGGTGAACGTAACCGTGTTTAGGTGAGTTTCTAGCCCCATTTCCTTGTTATGTTTTCGGGGTTGTGTGCATACTCGATGTGATAGTTAATACACTTACCTTAAATGGTAAGTGTATGCCATGCATGATTTATATGCTATTATTGTATGTATATTTTGGATGTGAATGAAATCTTGTCGGCACGTGAAGGATCTTCGGATATTGCACGTATTGACAACGGAGGTATGTATATGATAGCTGAATGTGCATGTTCGATATATGTATAACATATGAGTATGTATGAATGATAAAAGAAAGTATATGTATGGTATGAAGATGAAGAAGTAAAAGGACCAGACCCTAATAATATCTGTGATGGTAGGGACCAGACCCTAATAATATATGTGATGGTAGGGACCAGACCCTAACAATATATGTGATGTTGGGGACCAGACCCTTTACAATATCTGTGATGTTAGGACCAGACCCTTATAATATATGTGAGGTTACAGGGCGGGAGGCTCTTTAAATAGGATGGATAGTTATGTATGAAAGGTAAGTATGAATAATGTACACCCCTTCGGGCGTGTGTGCAAGTATGTGAACCGATTGTATGTTGTATGATTAACTAGAACTCACTCAGCGTAGCTGACTTTTAGTATGCACGCAGGTGAGTAGAATGAGGCAGCTCGCTTGAGGGGGACAAGTGGAATTGAATAAGAGGTTGGCATCAGAAGACTCAAGACGTTTAAGTTTAATGTTTTGTTTGAATTGAAAGACGAAATGTTGCTTTAAGACAAGATTCAGTTGTTATGAAATGTTTTATGAAAGTTTTAATATTCCGCGAATGTTTTTATTAACTTTGATATTTAGAACTGCGTTTATGAGTAAGTATAACACCAAATGTAGGGTACCGGTAACGGGGTCTTACAGATATATAAAATTTTACCATAATTTTTAAAAAAACATATAAACATTGAATATATATAATAAGTTTAAAATCAAACAGTGAAATATTAAATTAGTTACATAATGATTTACTAACCATTATCGTATAATAGATATTTAGTTACGTGTGTATATCAAATTTCGTTGAATAATACAATAATTATAAACTTACAATTTGTAAAACACTATTTAATTTACAGTCTTATTGATCATATAAAACATCTTGAATATATTTAGGTATCAATAATTGATTTTATGTCATACTGAAACATTATTTCAATATTAAGAAAATGTATAATTTAAATATGTAACATTGAAAGTGTGTGATAATATTAAAACTAATCTATAGATTCAAAAGAGAACCACTAAATTAAGTATGATTAAATACCTAAATTTCGGTCATTTGACAAATCCCGTGTAATACACGGGTTCAAAAGCTAGTATTATTATAAAACAAAAGAGGGACAACTCACAAGTATGAAGAAGTCTAAGATTACAAGAAATAAAAGGAAACAACCAATTGACAACTAACAACCAAACCATCAACTCATAAAGGAAAATTAACCAAATTAAAACAGCTCCACTTTTCCCATTCTAGTCCCAATCTCTTGTTCTGTTGGCTCACCAAAGAAAAGACATAATCTTGATGTCGGTTATAACTTTAGCAATTGAGAAGACTTTGTAGTTAAAAATAATACCGTTCCTAATTAACCAAATCATCTAACATGTTACCAACATAATAGCTTGAGTTACCTCCGCTTTCTTCTTTTTCTTTATGATCTTTAATGCATATTAAAGAATTAACAATTTCAAATATAAACGAATATATGGATATGCATAAATAAACAAATGGGAGTAAAGGGAGGGGCTAGAATGAAAAAGAATGGGAATATTACAATTAAGGGAAAAGATCCAATACAATAATACCTTAACGTACAATAGGTACGCGAATCCATTTGCTCACGAAATCAATCCATGAAATCACATCCCAACATCTGGGAATCATCAATACATATCCACTTAATCATTGGTTCATCGAAAAAACAGTTTTTGATGGTTAATCGATCAATTTTTCACTTTTTTTAATGAAAATCGTTTTTGAGCGTTTTAGGTTTTTGGCCGAGCGTTTTAGGGTTTGGTTAAGCGTTTTAGTACTTTGCCTTTGAGCGTCTTACGTACCTATCGTACGTTAAGCAATTATTGTACAATATATCTACCCTACAATTAAATGCACATATAGCATATCGTTTTTACAATTAAATGCACATGTATCATATTTTTTTTTACAATTAAATGCACATATATCATAAATTGGTTGTGGCTCAATGGTAGAGCACTCACTTTATTAGTGAGAGGTAAGGGGTTCAAACCTCACTACCACCAATTTATATGGAAGATATGAGGGATGACCATGGCTTACCATGGTCGAGTCCTGATCTCACCCGGTTTTACCGGCTCCTCGCTGTCGTGCCATTTGGCGGGCGTGGGGGTCTGTTTTATCCGGTGAATCCCTCAATAGGTGGACCGCTAGAGCTTCGTCCGTCTGGAATAGTGGCCGGCTCGGGCTAACTTTAGCCAATGGGGGCCGCGTACGAAGTACCTAGCGTTACTTAGTTGGTCGTTAAAAAAATGCACATATATCATATCTTTTTTACAATTAAATGCATATATTTCATATCTTTATAGCGTGAACTCTATTATAAAACCCTACTAGACCCTTTGTTATTCTCATTGTCAAGCAATATTTCAACAGACCCTGTGTTATTCTCATTGTCAGCAATATTTTAAAGAATGGGACCTACAATGTTTGATGAAGACAAGCCTCCCGGTGACCTCCCAAAATCAACGACTCATGTGGTATTTGATTTTACATTTTTTTATTCAATTTTCTTTTTATCTTGTTTAGAGCTACCATCGTTGTGATGAGCTAACTTGGAATCCGTATCATTTTGCAGAGCATTGAAGAATGATCAGTGGCTGTTCATAGGATTTCAGAAGACATGTGGGTCAGGCAACTATTAATAAATTAAACTCTTTACGCATCACTTTGATCAACTTCAAATAAGGTTTTATTTAATTTAAACTTTGAAGATAAAAATGGAATTAAGGATATAGCAATTATTAATATTGAGTCTAAAATTTGAAGGTGATGTTTGGATTGATTTGAGTCATCATGATTTTTATCTGCATACATATATTTTAGGTAAAATCGATCATGACTCTTATCTGCTTTTTTATTTTTAATTGTCTAAAATACGAAGGCGATGTTATTGGCCGTAGAAGATAACACAAATAAAGGATCGCCAATTGAGAGATTGAGAGTTTAATCGAATATCTTGTATGATTTGCCATGTTTAGGTATAGAGGAACCTTCTTTCACACGACTCTTGATCTTAATCTGTTCATATTCAGATAACGAGTGTGTATTACTCTCATTATATAACTATAATTCCAACCAAATCCTAAATCTTTTGTCACAATTATCCAAAGATTCTTCTCAGTAGCTTTCTTCACCACCGCCCCCTCCCCCCCCAAAAAAAAAAAAAAGAAAAAAAAATGTCTTTGTACAACCAAATAAAGATCCATTACTTCTATCTTTGCATCTCGTCGTGTGTAGTGGTATAGATCTATGTCATTGAGCCATTAGATAATCATACAGAACCAAGTTACCATAATCTCAAATTTGTACCTTAAAAGGTCTTTGTACTTGTGTCCAAACTCAGAAGCATCAAGCAGATCAATAGGGTTATGCAGCTATGCAGTCCTTAAAAGAGTTAAGTTCGATGGCATGAGTTATGGCTTCATTCAAATCAAATTCTTTACGTTCAAGACTTAAGTTTTAAATTAGTGATCCAATTGTGTTTCCCCTTTTGTTAAGTCTATATAGACAACAAACTGCAAGCAATAGATATATATATAGGCATGTTCTGTGAAGCCCGTTTGAGCAAGTGCGTAAAGAGTTAACATTTGCTTTTTGTGCAGGCTGGGGAGTTGATAATCCCCTTGAAAATGGGGTTGGATCCAGCCCCAACGCTAGAACAGAAGTGGCGCCAATGACTTGGGCCCTGCGATCAGCTTCTCGGGCAAAAGCTTGTGCCATTTGATGAAATCCTAGGTTTGTGCATATGTGCGGCCATATAAAAATGCAGCATGCATCATCTGCTAAGGCCAAATCACATGCTTCATTCAAATCAACAATTAAACAGCTGGAAGGTGATGTAACATTTTTTGTTGTTAAAATTTTATGAGGAACTCTTTGTGTTTAATAGTTCATCTACCCTGCAGAACTTGGACCTTCATTCTCATTGAATTTGTTCAACGATGGCTTCACAATTGGAGATACCGAAGAGGTAAGCACTGTAATCACAATGCAGCCTCTTGTTTGGAGATTAATATATTACAGTTTAGCTTTTAAGTTCAGACAGAGCACACACACATTCCTCAACAAAGTTATGATGAACATTTGTTAAATTTTTGCACATCTTTCATGATGTTCCAGAGAACTTAATTCCATACTGCATTGATACCGACTTCATTTTGACGGTTAGTAAATTATTAATTACAAGTTTAATCAATCAAGATCCATAGTAATATTTCTAGAAGCTTCATATTTCTATTTCGCGATTGGATTTTTCATTAACGGGGTTAAATTTTATATACCTCTGTAACAGGATGTCGAGTGTGGGAGTTTACCCACTGGCCTTTTAAAACACATGCAATTAAAGTAGGTAAAAGGAGCGGGTCTTTTTGAGGTGAGCAAAATGAACTTATCTGGAAAGGTACTATTGTTTGTTACGTGACTGTAAATGAACTGATCTGAAACCTTTTTTGTTTTAGGAGAAATCATGTGGAGAGCTCTACTTTTGTGACATCCGGATATACAACGAATCTGATAATTACCCATCTCAATGAAGTGCAAACGATGCCAATCAAGTTAAAGTTCAGTTAATAATGTTAAAAATGTAATTTTTATTAGTAGTAGGGTTACCATGTAATTTATCTAAATTGTATTGATCTAGTTTAATAAGAAATCTATTGATCAATTCACATCTTTCAATCCTGTTTTTATGGTTTTGCAATTACTCCTATTATACCAATTCTTGGTCATGAATTCCAGCCCTTTTGAAGCCAACACTTTTTGGTTCAACCTATGACCCAGCATTGTTTAACCCATTACATTTATAAAGTTTTACCAATTATAATTAAAACATAAAACACTATGTTTTATTATCAATCCCAAAACAATGGAATAAATAAAGGTGGACTTAACCAAAGGGCTTACCATGCCCTTTTCATCCTTTGTTAATTGAAGCTTTGATTCCATAGGATATTTAGCATAATTCCGTTCTTCTAGCCTTCTAGGACTGCCATCCTGAGGATCTTAGGGGCATAGTCGGCTTGTTTAATTATTAGTTGTCGATAGTAGGTTGTTAAATTAATGGTCCTGAATTAATGAATGGATTTTAGCTAAGCATAGTATGAAACATCAGTTGAAGCAATAAAGCCTTGTGAAAGTTTATAATAGCCCATAACAGGGTCAAACCCCAACCTAAGACCGAAATGTCGAACTGCTCATAGCTCACAAGACACTATCATACAATATTTATGACAATATCTAAATTACTTTATTAAATTCAATCAAATATACAGTTCATCCAAATACAAATAAATATCCAAAAGAACAAACAAAAACATCCGAGTTTGTAGATTTATTAAATAGCTTGAAGCCAAGTTCTTCATATATTCACTTCAATCATGTATATAACCTGCAATACGCTTACAAAATACAACAAGTTTGTCAACATAAAGTTGAGCAAGTAATCACCCGTTGTTAATAAATATAATATATGAGAAAACTGCAAATCAATATCATGAGCATCAACAATTAAATAATGACCAAATAATTGGTGGCGTTTGACCGCGAAATGAGCTTTGGCTGCTAATTAAGACGAAATAAATACAAATAATGGTGTTAGTTGACCATTGCCTAGAAAATCGGTATATGGCTACTAAGATGGCGTATGATCATACTTGCTGTGATATATTATGATGTCCCTCTTCGAATGTGATAAATAAAAAAATAAGCAATTAAGCATGTAGCATATAAACATTCAATTGATCAACCACACAATATTTATGATTTGCAAGTGATGTATTAAGATATATAAAAATATTATAACATACACATCACGTCCCCAAAAGGTTAAAATAGTAAAAGCCGAGGAATGATTACTCACCTTAATGAATAGGTGAGATAAATAATGAAATACGAATTAAAAAAAAACTCGAGTCTTTAACGTGCTGATTGATCTGACACAGGAAAAAATGAAACTTCTTACAATACTATTAAAGCAATACAATGTTTCACATGACATTCAACTAGGGAGTCCACATCAATGCCACATCATTGCCAAGTCACCTATTTCCTTTCCAATTATTGTCAAATCATCTCATAAACCATATATAAACCTTAAGATTGTCCAACCCTAATATTTTTAATCTATCTCTATTTCTCTCTCTATCACTCTCTCTCTCTCTCCCGGCTTATTACCTCCACCATCTTCTATATTCCGGTAATGTACATATGGATTAATCGTTTTCCGATAAGGTTATATTTTATACTCTAATGGACAACAATGTTATATGATTTTCCGGTAAGGTTTTATATTTATTTTAATTGTTATATGGTTTTGTGATAATCTCTTTAGGTTGTATATCAAACCCAATATTGAATTGTTATTTTGAATTATTACAGTTTTCTAGTAAGGTTTTATTTGCTACTCTAATGTCCGATTATCATATTATTCCTTATTTCATTTACAATTGTTTTTGTTTTCTGTTTTTATTTGTATGTATATTAATTATTATATGTTTTTCTTATAATCTCTGTAGGTTCTATATCAAAATCGAAGATACAATGGAGATTTTCCCTATTTCGTTTTTCCGGTAACGCGATTCAAATATTCGGGTTATCAATTAGAACATCAGTTTACATTTCATTACATAATTCAAATCTTCCATAATTGGTAATTTTTTTATTATGTGATATTAATATTAATATCTATTTTTCTTATTTCAGGTTATGTCTCCAAATTGATATATGTAACATCCTACTTTCGGTTATAATAATAAAATAAATTTCGTCTATTTTATGTTGGATCGTTATCGGTTAGATAAATAGAATATGAGTTGAGCTAGTGTTGGGTAAATTGATATGGGTTATGGACTTGGGTTATGAAAGAAAAAAGGAAAGACCATGGGCTTAAGCCCATGATCCATAATTATATAAGCCTTAATTACCCATTTAATCATTCATTTCTCACCTATTCCATACACCACCAAAACACACACTTAAGATATCTCTTTAGTTCTCTTCTTGCCTACCAAAATCAAGAAGGAAACCGAACACCGACCCGAAGTAATAATAGTAAGATGTTTATAAACTTAAAACCGTTAGATTTAGTCACGAAACGACGAGTCGACACCGTTAAACCGTTAAGTTACGAGATCCGGGTATTATCAGGTATAAACCAAACCTAAGATAAGCTTAGGGGTCACCCTAGCTCAGATCTGGATCAAACGAGACGAAAAACGGTGAAAACGGTGTTGAAACACGTTTTTCCGGCACGGCGTCGCCGGAAAGACGACACCGGAAAGGCGGTTGGGTATTTAAGGATGTCAGAGAATGTTTCTGACATTCTCTGACAAACCCTAACCCTAATTCGTTAACAAACTAAGGGTGATTCGCCAAGTAATTCGTTATAGAAAGCATAGCTAACTAGTTCCAGTTCGTGTTCAATTCGTTAAGGGAAAAGATAACGAATCACCCTTGATTCGTTATAGTCATTCGTTAAAGTAGATGAAGAATTGGAAGGTCCAATTCGTAACATGGACTGATTCGCTACATGAAGGACCAGTTCGTTACAAGGTCCAGTTCACTTAATAACCAGTTCGTTAAAGGGTTCAATTCGCTACATGGATCCGTTCGTTATGATAACCCAATTCGTTAAGACCAAAGTAACGAATTAGAAGTTAATGAAATGACATAGCAGTCCATGGACTTAGAAAAAGACGATTTAATTACAAAGAAGCCCTTGAACTTTTAAGTTAGCAAATTTATAATGATTCAAAATTCTAATGAAAAATGTGTTACAACGGTTAATGGAAATAAAATTTTTCAAAGCTGACCTGGCAGCTCGACCCCAGCAGGGGCTCTACCCCTTGGACCTGCTAGGGGCTGCCGCCCCTAGACCCCGCCCCTAGACCCCGCTGCCAGGGCGCTGCCCTCGGACCCCGTTCGTTGTGAGTTATGAATAAACTAGAAACGCGGTATAGATAGTGATAGTTAATTGATACGTGTATACAGTTAGTCGTGCACAGCTCAGGAAAGGAATAACTATAAACGGCGAACGTAACCAGGTGAGTTTCTAGCCCCATTCCTTGTTATGTTTTTCGGGGCTGTGTGCATACTCGATGTGATTAGTTAATACACTTATCTTAAGTGATAAGTGTATGCCATATATGTATTATGTGAATTGTATGAATGCTTTCTTGTCGGTACATGAACGATCTTCGGATATTGCATGTACTTCCAGGTAATGGTTGATGTTATATGTATGTTGTAAGATGAAGAATGAATGATGTATGCATGTGCGAGACTTACGATTATGTATATAGAAAGTATGTTATGGAGGTATGGAAGAAAGGGTGCCGGACCCTAATAATATCCGAGGATGGAGGGTACTGGACCCTAATATTATCCGAGGATGGAGGGTGCCGAACCCTAATAATATCCGAGGATGAAGGGTACCGGACACTAATAAGTCCAAGGATGAAGGGTGACCGGACCCTAATAATATCCGAGGATGGAGGGTACCGGACCCTAATAATATCCGAGGTATGTAGGGCGAATGCTCTTTATAATGTAAGTTTAGTTATGAATGTACATGAAAGAAAGATAGACAGGTTAAGTATGTAATGCGTACCTTCGGGCACGTATATGTGTATGTAAAGTAAGTTATGTGTATAGCTAATTTCGTTGATTGGGAGTTTGTTGATAAGATTTCTTATTTTTAATAATGATGTATGTTTTTGTTATAATTCATGTATTTATGTATTTTTTACAATTCATGTAATTTATTTGATTTTTATACAATCAATCATATATTGTTATATATTGTTGTTGGTCAAAGTTCATTTAATATATTTTAATCAAAACTGGTGTATTAAAGAAAATTTTATTTGTATCTTATATTTATCTATTTATTAATGATAATCTCTATAATTTACAACAATTATTATAAGTTTAGTACATTTGTTATTATTAGTTTATTACCTTTTGTAATTAGTTGTTACATATTAATTTTGACAGAAATAATAACATTCATACCTTCCCAATTTTATATTTCAATATTTTTAACTTAAACAATTTTATATTATTATATTGTAAGATACATTATATTTTCTATATATAACAATTACGTTATATTTGGAAAAACCCAATAAATAAGTTACAAAAATATTATAGATAAATATTTATATCCAGTCATTACATATCGTATTAGCTTGTTACAAGTTATACTATTAATATATTTAAAATATAATTATTTTAAAATTTTTACTAAAAATAACACATGTTGACTTATAACTTCCCGGTTTCATCCATTGGTAATTCACATGTTGACTTATAACTTCCTGTTACATCCATTGGTAATTCATTTATTCCGGTTATTGGTAATTATTCCGATTATACACTATGACATTTATGGTAGATTTGTTCACATAATTCAAATCTACCATAATTGGTAATTCCATTATTATGTGATATCAATTGTTATCCGGTTTATTTGTAATTGTATCGGTTTAAATTGTAATTATTCTATTTACCAACCAAAATATAATTTCTGATTATACCAATCCTTTGTTCCTGTTAGTAATCAATTGTTATCTAGTTGATATCAATTTTTATTTAATATATTTCCATGATTTTAATTACATAAATACAGTAATAAAGTTTTCAGGATTTTCACTTATTTTCACATTTCCATTATTTTCATTATTGGTCAAGTTCTACTTAAACGTTTCTTCAAAAGTTTCTTATATTGAGTGAAGTTCCTTTGGTGTTAACAATTTTATATTATCTATATATTATTTCCTAGTAATATTAAATGTATTTTATTAATACAATCGTCTAATAAGTATTAGTTTTTATTTGGTTAGTTTCTTCATATAGTAACCGTTATTAAATTAAAAAATTAATTACCAACATTTTAGTTCACGTAAATAATTGCAAATTATTACCTTTAATTCAACTTATGACATTTGATTTTTGATTAAAGATATTTAAGGTCATTTATTAATTTACAATTTTATTTTCATTTACTTAATTATGGAAGTCAAATTAAATTACTTAATTTTGGAAGTTAAATTAAATTATTAACGCTCTCCAAAAGACCCGAGTAATTATGGAAGTCAAATTAAATTATTTAAACTCAAATTTATTTTAATTTACACTAATAATATTTTTATATAGATTTATGTATTTTAAAAATGATTTCAAATATTGTGATAACTAACTATAATTTGACCAAAATGATATAATCATAATTAATGATATTATATTGTGCCAACTTCAAAACAACTTATACTTTTAATATATGTAAATTCATTTGAAATAATTTTTTGCAATATATGCTGACCACTAATTAATTTATTAGTTATAACGTCTTTGACCTTACAATTATTTTATATGTATGTGTGTGTGTGTGTGTGTATATATATATATATATATGAACATTAGCTCCATGTGATAGTAAAAAATTAATCAAACATAAAAGAGTTTAATATCACGTTTATAAAAAATAATGTCTATATAAACGTATGAATGAATGAATATATGTCAATTACGGTGTTCTGTTATATAAATTTATAAATGTTACTTTTATGTTTTACTTGCATATTATAAATGTGGATTATGAAAAGTGAGAAGGTTTTATTGTCCAACTCATAGTATATGTAGATATGTATTTTATTTAAACTTTTGTAATTGTTTATAACATATTAATCCATTTTGTTTATAACATATTAATTGTATTAGAGTTGTACTTTTAATTTCAAATGATGCAATTACCATTTAATTAATATTCAAAAAATTTTAATTACGCATAAATATCAAGATTAATCTATACAATTGAAAAAAGAATTATATAATGAAATTGATTTAAATAAAGTAATGATATTAATAAGTCTGAAACTTAATTTACTACAAATTACTGTCACTTTAAAAAAAATTAATTAGGGAATGACTTCTATGTAATAAAATTAAAATCATCCGGTTTAATTTTAATTATATTTATATTATTTTAATTATAACTAATTAGTGAAATTAGTAGAATAAAACTTTATTGCTTCGATTTAATTTAATACATTTAACTAAAAGGTCTTTGAATCGAAATATAACAAAAGTTTAATTACAAAATAACTTATAATAAAATATACCTTTACTTATTTATTAATGTTGATCAAATGAAACTCATGTTATTTCAATCAATAATTAACATAGAGATTTATTTGTCTCGGATGTCAGTCGTGTGTTTATCAATGACTACTTATTTGAAATTGAAGAATACAAAAACACTTATATAACAATTACTGTCTATTTTTACTTCCTATATATTTTTATTAATATTTTTGAATATGTTACTTTTATTTAATAGCAATATTTGTCATTTGCAGTTTGTTTGGGTTGTTAAATGGCAATGATTTGAACATTCGCATACCAATTCCATTGAAGTTGTTGTCATCTTTTGATGAAGAGTTTTTAAAGTCAACATCTTTCTATAATATTTGCGAGATTTGCACAATAATATTGGTAACTTGCTGGTTATATTTTTTAAAGTTTCTTATTGACCTCTTATATCCTATTGTATAAAAATTAATTAGTTTATTGATTTTGTCATCTGAAAAGTATCATCTTGCTCGGAACATATTTGTGTTGGTTGAATATGTTGTATATTTATATGGTTAGTTGATATGCTTTGCCACCCGTGTGTAACACATGCTATACCCCAGTTTATACATTAAAGTGGAATTAAAAATGAGAACATAGCCACTTGAATTAGGTCAAATAGATGAATAAAACTCAAGATACGAGATTTATAATATTTAAGCGAGCTAGTACTGTTCAGAATCCGAACGCTGAATTGGGAATTGGGAGTCGTTCTGACCAGTACACTCAAATTATTAATACAAACATAAAAGTCTTCTGGCCCGAAATCTTGTTTTGACAAGAAGGTATAATAATTAAAAAGGTACCAAAATTTACTTTTAGAACCTTAAATGGGTCAGAGAGCAATCAAGCAATCGATCGATCAAACTCCATAAATAAATATAATTGATTGAGGGCTTTTATTATTTAGGTAAAAATAAACATTTTATCAAATGCCAAATTAAATTGAAAGATAAAGGAATGATGAGAAAATACGAGTCAAAGAGTCTTGAACCACCAAAGCAAACCGAAGAACAAAGATCTTGAAGAAAAACACCATGAACACCATATACACAAAAAGTAGAGATGGAGGCCGAGTTTACATAAGTAACTAGGGTTTTGGAGGCTAGGGTTTTAAGGGATTATAGTTTAAATTCGTTTATTAATAGTATAATAAGTAAACATGCTCGTTTAGGAAGTAAATCAAATAATAAACCCGAAAGGATTCAACCTTATTGAACAATAAAACTAATTACAAAGTTAAAATAGGTCTAGGTATATTTACTTGAAGGTTACATGTCGTTTTAATAGGTTAGGAAGATATTTGGAGGATCGAAAACGAATAAACGAACAAACATCGATGCTTGCTAATCTGGAGCATATCACTCTATGTGACCAAAAGGAGAGAATCCCGTCGCGCTACATGACTAGTAAGGCTTTATTAGATTTCCAAAAATGTCATTTTTACTCCCTGAACTTCTATAAATACGTTTTTTAGCCATTTTAAGCGATTTCAAGGGTTTCTAAAAGTTGTTTGAGGAGTTTGAAAGTTATGAGGGTATTAATTTAAACAAAGTTAAATACTAATAAATGCAATTTTTTATTAATACAAAAGATTCAAATTACATTCCCGAGTCAGGTAAATGCAAACGAACATAATTACGAAAAACAAGAAATTTTACAAATTGGGTCCTAAATAAAGTAGGAATAGAGAATTGAAGATTTTATAAATAACCTTGCAGAATGATGTATCACACTGGACATGATCATTTGGTTGTTAATTAAATTCGTTAATGATAATTACTTTATGTTATAGGGCCACTAGATTTAAATTGGGTGAAGCATATCGATATGTGAATCTAGTATCATAAATGAAATCTATTTATTGCGAAAGGATTCATAAATTTTTATTGACTCCAAAATTTGCCATTGTGATTAAAAGTTATAAATGTAGCTCATAAAGTATGTGTAAGACCAAAAATTTATGACTTGATTACGAAACTCGTTATATATTAATCGTCAAGTTTGTTAACAAAGCCGACAAGGAAACCAGACACGAAATGAGAGCTTCGGGACGCGCGTTCAACTTCAATGGGATAAGGCTTCTAGAATATGTTATGTTTAGCTATAAATAGGGACTTGTATTTCTATTTATGTGTGTGTTGTGCGGTGTAAATCATCCACCCAAGGGGAGCTCACATTGGTTGGGTCGCTTCTTTGTTAATGTTATCAATCTTTTAACCGACAACGAGAGCGTTCATCTTTATCTTATCTTTACATTTTATTTATGTTTAGTCGTTTGACTTACCACACCCGTCTCGACACTTTGTATTAAGAGCAAAACCGTTCGTATGGTCGATTTGGGATCTACAAGTGGTATAGAGCGGGTTGAATCTTATTATTCAACTTTTCTCTTGGTATTCGGGTTCTATTCCCGCTATTACCCGAACCGAGGCGTTAAAACCCCGTTGAAGTTTGAAAACAAAGTTTCTAGATCTAGAACTAAGGTTGGAAATAAAGTGGAAAATAAGCGTGTTTTAAGCTTCTACTTGTAGAACTGATCCGGATGCTCGAGATTTACGCGTGCCAGATCCAAGCGTCTCGGGACCATTTCGCCATACGCTGAATATCCGACGACCCTGCGGGTTTCCCCGGCAACGATTTTGAAGTTGAAAATGTAAAATATCAAATTCCGATATACGAGTGTCGGGTATTTCGGGTCGTAGCAACTGTTGGATGAAGATGTGACAGACGGGATTGCCGGTAACTGTTGGCGGTGGTAGATGGTGGTTGTGCGGGTTTCAATTTATAAAAAAACGTTCAAGTTGATTCGAATCAAATCCATTCGAATCGGATCATTTTTCCGGCCAATGTTTTTTCTGGCGACGACGTGGAAGAAAGAAAGAAAGAGAGGAAGAAGATAGAAGACGGGCGCGACTGGAAGAAAGAAGGAGTAAGATGGAGGCGGACAGTGACTGGAACCGCGGCTTTCTGGCGGCCGGTCACCGGTTCGTTTTTTCAGTGACAATTGATGGCAGCGGCGTCCCCTTCCAGAGGAGGAGTAAAATGGCCATCGAGATGTGGAGTGGTGGTTGAAGTGATGGAAATGATGGAGTATGGTGGAAGACGACGGCGAGTCCGACGCCTTATAGACATCTGGCGGTGGTAGATGGTGGTTGTGCGGGTTTCAATTTATAAAAACAACGTTCAAATCGATTCGAATATAATCCATTCGAATTGAACCCAATCATTTTTTCGGTGACAATAGATGGCAGCGGCGTCCGTCGCCGGAGGAGGAGTAAAATGGTCTTCGTTATGTGGAGTGGTGGCTGAAGTGATGGAGATGATGGAGTATGGTGGAAGACGGTGACGGGTCAGACCCTTTTCCGGCAGCTGTCGTCAGAATTCGTTTTTCCGGCAAACTTTTTCCGATGTCGGATTGAAGGGTAGCGGCTGCTTCACTTATGTTCACTAAAGTGTTATATTTTTGTTTTGACCTAATCTTGTATCATCTTGTTATAAGATGATATGAGCTGGAATTATTGTTTAGGCCTGAGCTTACTATGGGACAAAAGGCTGGGTCCATTTAAGAGCATTCTTGGGCTGCATGTTTATTTAAGTTTTGGGTTGTTTGGTTAATATTTTTTAGCCTGATTATGTTGAACAAATTTTGGGCCAAGAGATAACTATTGTTCGGGGCTGACCAATTTGAAGAAAGTCATAATTTGCTCGGGTTTTCATCATTGTTGGACCGTGGTCAAAGCATATTATTTCCATATTATTTTCATGGCGCTTTAAAGGGAAATAATAAGCTTTAATATCTGATCGTTGTCCCCGGTAGTTCTTCTGAACCTATACTGCTTAAATATCTGAAATGGATAAAGAAGCGATAACTCCTTCATGAATGAATTAGGTGGATCATACCTTCACGGGGTGAGTGAAGAGTCTTCGGCTTTAACAGATTGACTCATGAAGATTCAAGACACGATTCAACAAAGTTTTTGATATCATAAGTCAAGGGGGTGATTGTAAGGCCACTTGCGATATCAAATTACGAAACCCGTTATATATTAATGGTCAAGTTAGTAATTAAAGTCGACGAGGAAACCGAACACAAAACGAGAACTTTTGGATGCGCGCTTAACTTCAATAGGATAAGACTTCTAGAATATGTTATGTTTAGCTATAACTAGGGACTTGTATTTCTATTTATGTGTGTGTTGTATGTTGTAAATCATCCACCCGAGGGGAGCTCACATTGGGTGGGTCGGTTCTTTATTAATGTTATCAATCTTTTAACTGACAACGAGATCGTTCATCTAAATCTTATCTTTATGTTTTATTTATGTTTGTCCGTTTGATTTACCACACCCGTCTCGACACTTTGTATCAAGAGCAAAACCGTTCGTATGGTCGTTTTGGGACCTACAATATGCATAATCCATTGGGTTTCAAATCCTAAGGTTGTTAGACCCGTTAAACATGATCAATTGCTTGTTAGTTAAATTCGTTAATGATAATTACTTTATGTCATAGGTCCATTAGATTTAAATTGGGTGAAGGATATCTATATGTGAATCTAGTATCATAAATGAACTCTATATATTGCAGAGTGATTCATAAATTTTGAATGACTCTAAAATTTGTTAATGTGATTAAAAGTTATAAATGTAGCTCATAAAGTATGCATAATCCATTGGGTTTCAAACCCTAATGTGGTGTTTGTTATGGAGGAATGTAATGAGTCATTCCAAAGGGATGAAAAAAACTTGTTTGGTTACTATGCATGAATGGAATAGATCATTCCAAAAGCAATGAAACTTCTTTCATCTATAGGATTTTCATTCTTTTGTGTATGGGTGTTTTATTTCATTTTTGAAATGAATGAAAAAGTCAAAAGAGTCAACAATCATGATTACTATTATATAATTATAATGATATTATAATAATTATTGTTCCAATTGTAGTTATTATATTATTGTTATATAATTATTCATTATTGTTTTGTATATTATAATATAACTATTATTATATTAGAACTATTACTACATTATCAATTTTAGTTTTTTTTAAATTTGATGAGTTAACATTTCACAACGCACATACGTGATTCAATGTTGTTACAATTAATTATATCCGGTTTAACGATCTCGTTGCAGATGAGGGTCCTAAAAATTAGTTATTATGAATATTTATATTATTATTAATATTATTTAATTTTGTTTTTATTATATTTTTATTACTACTAAAATTAATAATAATAATAATAATAATAATAATAAAGTGATAAATCATTCCATTCTTACTCTATAACCAAACATGACAATGGGACGGTAATCTATTTCATTTCTTTGTCCATTCCATTACCTTATATATTCCATTACCACATACCAAACATACCCTACCCTTAGGGTATGTTTGGTATGTGGTAATGGAATATATATGGGAATAGAATGAAAAAGAGAATATAATAGATCATTACCATATCTTTGTCTTATTTGGTTAACCTATGAAAATGGAACGAATTATTAATTTTTTTGTTTGGTAGAAAAAAGATGCAAGAATGAAATACAAATGACAAAGATACATATCTCAAAATAAATAAAATTTACAAAACAAAAGAAAAATAGCAATGACGACTGTGGCGGTGGCTATGGTGGGTTCAATAACAATGATGGAGACGACAATGGTGGTGGTGGCGGTTGGTAGTCGTGGTGGTACAATGTTGAGGGTGTTGGTGGTGGCTCTAGTAAGGTGGTGGTGGCAGTTATGTGTAGTCAGTTGGTGGCGGCGGGGACGACGGCAATGGTGGTTGTGGTGGCGGGTGGTCACACGGTTATGTTGGCGCGCGACGATGGGACGATGATGGTAGTCAAGTGGTGGTGGTTGTGGTGAAGGCGATGGTGGTGGCATGGTGGTAGTCAAGTGGTATTGTTTAGGGAGTCCACTAAAGAAGGAATGGAATGAAATAGAGGGTGGGGGTAATTGAGAAGAAATAGTTTTAATGGAGTGAGATTCATTTTGTAATGGTTGATTCCATTTAATTGACCAACCAAACACTCATTTTTTTCATTCCATCTCATTGATTAATTATATTCCCTCTCCCATTCATGCATGCTAAACGCTACCTTATTTTGACATGTTATAGCAGAAGTGTGTGTACAAACTGATCCAAAACAAGCCATAGATCGTCCACCAGGAGTCCAGAGGCAAACTGAAATAAAACAAAACAAACCATAAGGTGTTTCTAAAAAAACGCATACTATTTCGAGTTAACAACTTTTAAGTTATAACCAGTTTGCAACAACGAGAGATCAACGAGCCATCGCTAGATTCGATTACACAATACCCAAAATCGAACATGCTTCAAATCACCTCAACCCGAAGATCCGATCGGAAACCTAACAGTTTGAAAAATGAAGGGGCAATCAGAGATTGGACGCAATTGGTGACGGTGACACAAACCTTTGGTGGTGGTGATAATGTGATATTGTGATTAAGATATTGGAGTTTTCTGCATTCAAGGAGAAACCTGATCAGCCCTTATTTATAATAATCTTAGAGATTGTATCTATGTAAGAATGGCTTTTGAAATTCTAAACCCGCTTATGGATTTTTATTAGGATCTTAGATTTATTTAAATATCTTACTAAAATTCCAAATCTCAATTATGACATAATTAATTAATTAATTCATTCATAACTAAGTTTATAGGCCCAATTCAAAGTTACATTTTATGGTACGGAAAAGTTACTAATTAGTTTCCACCTAATTCTTCACCTTACTTGTAAAAATCAAAAAGATCAATAACAACACCAATAGGCCGCAATGGTGGATATTCCTTATGGTAGAACCATCTAACATATTTCACGAATTGTTTTTTCACCTGCAAATTATGTTTTTTTCTTGAAATTTAACTTCTAAGGTATTATCCCTTTTCAATTTTTATTAATCTGGTTTTTTAGTCTTTGCTTTCAGGTCACCAAAATGTTAAAAAACATCGCATATTAGGGGTGTTTTGGTGAGCTTTTAGATTTGCTTATTTGCCTTTTGAAAAGCAAAACGCACTTTTAAAAAGCTCCAATTTAGGCAAAGCTTTGTCAAACGTTTTTTTTGTTTTTCAACAAGCAAATAAGAAAGTTTTATAAGCTCACCCAAGCACCCCTTAGCCGTTGCTAACATATTTCCTTCTTATGATAAAGAAAAAGCGCATCCTTGAACACCACAACATATCAAAACACACACATTGGCAATAATTTAAATCACCAACTAAATCTTTCAAGTCCGTTATATGAGGTCAGAAATGATATTACGTTTTCTGCACATTTTCAAATTTTATTTTATGCTAACAATAAATATTATATTATACAACACGTTAGCATACAAAATTGTAGGTATGTATCAAAGCTGTAGTACAACACCAAAACCAAATATTCGATTAGTTTCATTGCTGTCAAATGTCCAGTTATCATCAAACGCATCTATTTGCAAGTTTGTTTCATAATTGTTATTTCATTCTAATTTTTCTTTTCATAAAAAAAGCTTCTTAAGTGTCGCGAATCAGTTATATGCATAACCTTTTTTTTATTGATTTTCAGGTCCCCAAAATGCTACGTGTGTCGCGTATCAGCCGTTACTCATCTGTTTTCCTCTTATGATCAAGAAAATGTCAACCCTCGAACAGTTACAACATTTCAAACAAACATTGCCAAAAATTCGAATCAGCCTCCTTTCTGCTCATTTACATAACTTTATTTTATGCGAAGATAACTAGTGTATTATAATACGTTCATAAAAGTGTAGGTATGCGAACGATAACTTTTATTCAAAGCTGCAATAAAACACCAACACCAAATATCGTATCAGTTTCATTGTTGTCCAATGTCTCATCATCATCAAACACATCTATTTCTGCGTACGAAAGAATCTTTTGTAAATCCACGTAATAAAAAATAAAGTTCAAGAACAAGAAATGTAAACCCAGGTGATTTAGATACACATGAAAATATGACAAAAACGTTTAATATAAGCTTATCTTATTTTAGGTGTCACTATTATGTATCCTTTAGTCACACGAACTTTGAAAATTTCTTGTTACATCACTACGTGAATATTGACCTTCAGCCACACGAAAAAAGTGTGGCCGTAGGCCTTTAGCCACACACATTTGGTTCAGGTCATATGTGGCCAAAGGTCACGTCACCGTGGGTATGATATGGTCACACACAGTTTTAGTGGCCTTATGTGGTAATAAGTGTGGCTAAAGGGTACAGACATTAGTTGCTGGCCATCAAGAAGCCTCTTCAATAAGTGTGGCTAAACGGTAGAAAATGGACACATGACTATTTACTATGAGTGACTATTGCACTTATAGAGCCACATGAATTAATGTTTTAGCCACATGAATTTTATAATAATGTGGCCAATAGGGTTGTGTTAAGCGTGCATTGTGACCTATATTGTGTGGATATAGCAAATCAATGGCCACTTAAATTTAATAATAGTGTGGCTAATTATATTATATAGACACTGGATATTACATTAAAAGTTGCTAAAAATGTTTACTTGCCACTCAAACACTCCTTTATAGATTATAGTGTGGCTATTGTCTTACCGTTTGTCACACATAATGATTTTCGTAATTTAAAGTGTGGCCATTGTCAAACTTTTCGTCACACATAGTGAGGTATTGTGTGGCTAATCTTATCATATAGACACTGGAGGTTATTGTCAATGTGACTAAAAATGTGAACTTGTCAGTCAAACACTCTTTCGTAGTTTGTGCTGTGGCCATTGTCTTACCGTTTGCCACACATAATGCTTTTGTAATATAAAGTGTGGCTATTATCATACTTTTGGTCACACATAGATAAATGTGGCTATTTCATAAGTTTAACAAACACAATAACATAAATTCAAAACAAGTTTACATTAACAAACCTTCACTAATAAGTTATGAATTCAAAATATTTGAAACTACTACTAATTACTACCAACCTCAAACTTTCTCATAAACTAATCAAATTGTTTTGGCCTCCTTTCTTCATTTTCCTTAAGTTCTTTTTCCATTTATTCCATTCGTTGCACTCGTTCTTCCAACTCGTTTCTTGACTTCCTTTCATCTTTTTCCATTTCGGCTCTAACTTTTTGAACATAAAATTGTTAAAATATTAACAACATAACTAGTAAAGGGTTAATGTGAGGTGAAACCTCAAAGCACGACGACTATCACGCACAATCACATTAGACATAATGTATACACAAACAAAAACTTCAATCGACGACTCGTTGATGATAATAATCAATGTCAAATGTACTAAAAAGTCCTAACATGTATTCACACATCGTATCATGACAAATCAACCAAACATTCATCATACAACTTAACTTATGATCACTTAGTTCACGAGACAGATTATAGCGTGTACAAACTGATTTTATTCACTAAGAAAAGATTAAGTATAAATTCTACAAAATTTACCACAGTAGAATATATGAATTAGGTTTCTCAAAAAAAGTTTATTATATTTTTCTTATACATACAAAACTCACAATAATTCAACCATTACAGATATGTACCAACAGTTCAGCAGATTGCACAACAAAGACTTGTTTAATGGTTCTATCAACTCATTAATCTAAATTGTGCAAGACCAATTGGGTTGTCTTCAAAACTCATAATACTAACTTTCAGAACTGGAAACAACCCGTTTGGTTTTGTCATTAGGGAGTTATGGCGTCGGAAAGACAGGCCAAAATATAACTCCCCGAATCAGCTTTGACCAGTGTTTTTGTAAAATCATAAAAACTATTCAAAACATGTCCAAAAACTACAAACTTTCCCTTTCTAGAAACTAGACTCATAGTGCTATATCCTAGAATCAAAAATTGTTCAGTAATCATCGTTTAATATCAAGTTACATACCAATAAATAAACGAAAACAAATCTGTCAGCAAACTATTGTCATCAAACAAGTGAAATACATACCTTTTTAGCGATGAAAGAAGGTGTATTAAGCCTCATTACAAGAAATAACACTTAAAGTTGAAAATCCCCAAACTTGGTTCTAAGGGTTCTTCACACTCAACACGATTTCGGCAAAAATCGAGATAGAATTGATGGAAACCGACACCACAACTGAATTCCTCTCGCAAAAGTAATTATATTAGAGCCCGAAATCAAAGGATTTGGTTAAAAATTGAGTGAGTTAGAGAATTAATGATTGAGGATTATGATGGGTGTAAAGAGATGAAATAGAAGAATAATAAGAAGGAATGAAGAGAAAGAAAAAAAGGTAGGTTAAATATGTTGTCAAATTAAATTTAAGAATGAGAGGATAATTCAAAAAATTTAAAGAAAAGAGGGGGTTGAATTTAATTTAAAATTTTGAGGAAAGTGAAATTAATATGAACTATATATGAATTTATTTTATTTTTAATAATTAAAATAAAGAGTTGTTAGTGTAAATATATATATATATATATATAACAACTAATTAAACCTTAAATAATATAAAAAATTGTATTTTAAATATAAAAACATATAAAATAAATACAAGTGATAATTATAGTTGCTCTAAAACAGTTGCATAAGAGTGAAGTAATCAGTGTTAACGCCCAATAAACCATACTTTCATTAGTGGGTCATACTAGTTCTTGATCGGTGTTAGAGTCCCATTATAGCATCTATCATGTCACGGTTGCTCTAAAAGAGTTGTATAGGAGTGTCATTAGTCATGGTTAGGTGTTAACGCCTGAAACACACCATACTTTCGTCAATAGGCCTTATTTGGCCTTAATTTGTGTAAATGGGCCAACATGTTATACATTCATCAATGAGCCTTGATTGGTATTAGTGGTCATTATAGCATCTATCATGTCCCCGTTGCTATAAGAGGGTTGTATATGAGTGTAGTGAGCCATAGGCATGTGTCAACGCCCGATAACATGTCATACTTTATTAATGGGCCATATTGGGCCTTGATTGTTGTTAATGGCCAATATCTTCTCTATCATGTCATAGTTACGTTAACAGGTTGTATAGGAGTGTAGTGAGTCATAGTTGGCCGTCATACTTTGCATTAATGGTCCATCTTGGGCCTTGATTGTTGTTAGTGACCCATTGTAGTCTCTATCATATCATAGTTGCTCAAAAAGGGTTGAATATGAGTTTAGTGAGTCAAAGTTTGGTTACGCCCAACAATATGTCATACTTTCATCAATGGGCCTTTGTTGGACCTTGATTGTTGTTAATGGCCAGTATGGGTCTATCATGTCATAGTTACGTTAACAGGTTGTATAGGAGTGTAGTGAGTCATAGTTGGTCTCATCAAATGGCGTTGATTGGTATTAGTGGCCCATTATATCACCTATCATGTCATAGTCGCTACAAGGAGGTTGTATATGAGTGTAGTGAGCCATAGTCATGTGTCAACGCCCAATAACATGTTATACTTTTATTAATGGAACATATTGGGCTTTGATTGTTGTTAATGGCCCAATATATCTATATCATGTCATAGTTAATTTAATAGGTTGTATAGGAGTGTAGTGACTCATAGTTGGTGTTAACACCTAGTAGCATGTCATACTGTGCATTAATGGGCCGTCTTGGGCCTTGATTGTTGTTAGTGACCCATTGTAGTCTATATCATATCATAGTTGCTCTAAAATGGTTGAATATGAGTTTAGTGAGTCATAGTTTGGTTAAAGCCCAATAATATGTCATACTTTCATCAATGGGCCTTATTGGACCTTAACTGGTGTTTGTGGCCCATTATAGCCTTTATCACATCATAGTTGCTCTAAGAAGGTTGTATAAGAATGTCATTAGTCATAGTTCGATATTAATGGCCGTAACATGTGATACTTTCATCAATAGGTCTTATTGGGCCTTGTTGGTGTTAGTGGCCCATTATAGCCTTTTTCATGTCATAGTCGCTCTAATGGGCCATATTAGGGCTTGTAATCTCTTCGTGGCCTATTATGGCATGTGATATGTAACATTAGATATTTAAGGGTTATATCGTGTTATAGGGAGTCATATTAGACCATAAATGACAAAAACAAGTCACACATGTCCTAATATATTGGACCTTGAAATCTCTAATGGCCCATTATGCATATAATTTTAAATTGTGTCTTAAGAGGTACAAATCGCCTAACCCGTCGATATACATTAAACATAGGGGTGGCAAATGGGTTGGGTTGGGTCGAAACGTGTTATGGGTTGGAACGGTTTAGGGTCAAAACGTGTCAGGGTTGGAACGGGTCAACTAAAAAAAAGGTTGTTATGGTTCGGGTCGGAACGGGTCAGGGTCAAAAGGTTCGGGTCATAACGGGTCCTTGTCAAATTGGGTCAAGGTCGGAATGGGTCAAAACGGGTTTCGGGTCTTTTTTTTAACAAGGACAATGGAGGAAATGTTTTAGTTTTATCATTAAAGTTCATGTTCCAGTCCAGTTCGTTCCAGCACTTAACAACTCATTTTTACAGCAAACAACATGCTAAACAGCTTGTTTCAGCGATTTTTTAGTCCGTTTTAGCACTCAACAGCTCGTTTTAACAGCAAACAACATGTTAAATACCTCGTTTCAGCAAGTTTTTAGTTCATTTCAGCACGTAATAGCTCGTTTTTACAGCAAACATCATGTTAAACAGCTCGTTTCAGCGATTTTTCAGTCCGTTTCAGCACTTAACAGCTCGTTTCAGCACCTAACAGCTCTTTTTTACAGCAAACAACACGCTAAACAGCTCGTTTCAGCGACATTTCATTCCATTTCACCACTTAACAGCTCGTTTTAATAGCAAACAACATGTTAAACAGCTCGTTTCAGCAAGTTTTCAGTTCGTTTCAGCACGTAACAGCTCGTTTTTACAGCAAACATCATGTTAAATAGCTCGTTTCAGCGATTTTTCAGTCCGTTAACAGCTCGTTTCAGCACTTAACAGCTCGTTTTTACAGCAAACAACTTGCTAAACAGCTCGTTTCAGCGATTTTCAGTCCGTTTAAGTACTTAACAGCTCGTTTTAACAACAAACAACATGTTAAACAGCTCATTTCAGCAAGTTTTTAGTTTGTTTCAGCACGTAACAGCTCGTTTCATCAATTTTTTAATTCGTTTCAGCACTTAACAGCTCGTTTCAGCACGTTTTGACTAGTTTTGGTGCAATTCAGCAATAAAAAATCAGCAGTTCAACTCGTTTTTGCCCGTTTCAGCAGGTTACATAACCAATACTGCAAAACGTTTTGTGTTTTCAATCCAGAAAACAAGTATAGGCAAACGTTTATCGTTTTCAAAACCAGTATGCAAGTATGTCCGTGTTTTCAATCCAAAACCTGGTGTTACGTGTAACAGAGTTTTCTCAAAACCAAATGAATGCATTTGACTCGCTAACTGTTACTTAGTACAAGTGTTTTAAGTTATGAGAGTATGTTCAACAACACATGACTCTAAGACCCACATATGAACTCACACACAAACACAAACTTGACCCGACGAATCGTTGGTGATAATAAGTAATGTCAACAGTACCGAAAGTCCTAACATGTATCCACACATCATATCATGGCAAAGCAACCAAATATTCATCATACAACTTAACTTATGATCATTCAGTTCACGAGACAGATTTTGGCATGTACAAACTGATTTTATTCACAAAGAAAAGATTAAAGATAAATTCTACAAAATTTACCACAGTATTATATATTAAACAGGTTTCTCAAACAATTTTTATTATATTTTTCTCAAGCATAGAAAACTCACAATAATTCAACCTTTACAGATAGATACTAACAGTTCAGCAGATTGCGCAAAAAAAATAGTTTAATGGTTCTATAAACTCATTAAACCAAATTGTGTAAGACCAATTGGGTTATCTTTTAAACTCATAATAATAAGTTCCAGAAGTGGAACCAACCCGTTTGGATTTGTCATTAGGGAGTTATGGTGTTCGAAAAATGGACCAGAATATAACTCCCCGAATCAGCTTTGACATATGTTTTTTTAAAATCATAAAAGGTATTCAACACTCATCCAAAAATTACAAAATTTACCTTTCTGGAAACGAGACTCGAAATACTATATTCTAAAATCGACAATTGATCAATAATCATCATTTAATAGCAAGTTACAGACCAATCAGTAAATGAGAACGAATCTGTCAGCCAACTGTTCTCAACAAAACTCAAACCCTAACATGTTTGTGACATCACTAGGGTTCTAATTAATCATGTTAAAAGCCCCCGTTAGAAAATATAAATCCAACAATGATAAAAAGTAAAGATTCAAAAACGTCACTTGCAACTTGTATCAAGATTGTTTAAATTAGAACAAATACTAATCAATTGAATCCAAGACCTAATTGCTTACATTCAAACCCTCGAACACCCAAATTTCTCAAAATTAAAGTATAAATCACCTACCTAACCAAGATGAGCTTCAATCGATGTTAATGAGTGATGAAAATATTAGCAACAGGTGATGGATTAGGGTTCAAATTGGTTACTGAAGGGTGGATGTCTGGTTGGTCACACAAAAGAATTAGAATGTGGCTATTAATTATCAATAGTCACACTTTTGTTTTAATGTAACTGTTAGCTTTTAGCCATACATAAAAATTTATAAGTGGCTATAAAATAATGCTTTATGGTCACATAAACCCGGAAGTGTGACGATATGTATAAGCTTTTAGCCACATATGAAACAATTAAAGTGTGGCCATTAACTACTAACGCTCACACGTTTTGTTTGCTGTCAGCGTTAACTTTTAGCCACACATAAAACTTATAAGTGGCTAACAAACAATACTCTATGGTCACATATACCCGTAAGTGTGGCCATATGTATTAGTTTTTAACCACATCATTATCAAACTATTGTGAGCGTAGATCATATTTGGCCATAATTTACTAAGTATGGCTAGTAAAAGTCACATTTTTTTATGAAAGTGTGGCTAACGGTTTCGAACAACTGTGTTTTTTGTCACGAATTGAAAAAGTGTGGCTAAATGTTCCAGCAGGTGTGATTTTTTGCCACAAAAAATCTAATTTATGTGGCTAAAGGTTCTAAAAGGAGTGTTTTTAGTTCTAACAGGTGCGTTTTTAGTCACATGAATAACAAATGTGTGGCGAAAGTGACCTTTAGCCACACATTTAGACCGAGGTGTGGCAAACCACCCAGAGCATATGTGTGGCCAAAAGCCAATATTCACGTAGTGCATTTCCATTTAGTGACATATATTACGTAGTTACATGACCCTAACACACTTGTTATCACACTATTATTAAATAAATGTGAGATTTTATGTATTTTAGTGACAAATAATTTTAAACAATGTGACTATATGTTGAGGAAGATGACATTGAAGATGCTAAAGTGCTGATTTGGTCATGGATTTTCAAGGAAAGGATGGAAGGAAGATCACATGATTTCGGTTCAAGTCTAATATCCGCGATTTGGTGGATTATTTCTCATAATATCATATGTCCAAATATCGGATAGATGATCTGAATCTATGATGGTCTTTTCGTAAAAATTTTATTCACCATCATTATTATAGATTCGACCGTGGTCGACAAACCGGACCTTCAGATGGCTGGGGTTCTGCCAAGACATCCATGGGCAATTTAATAGATCCAAATTTTCAAGTTAATACGAACGAGGTCTACTATATCATTAGTTAGGCTAAATCAAGTTTAGGATGGTGACGGTTATTCAGTTTGTATGGTAATTCAGTTTGTACTCTGACTGTTATAATCAATATATAGCTTTTAATGTTGATTTTTGTAACAGTCGTAGTAGTTATTCTGTTTGTACTCTAATTGTTATAATTAATATACTGAATGTTAAGAGCGAATGTGTTGTGACTACTTTATGCTATAATTCCGCTATACCATATCCAATAGTAAATATAAACGTTTTGGTAAATCCAAAAGGACATGGATACATATCAAATAGTTTGATCAACTCTAAAAAATCAAAATTGGATTCATATAATAGATTGTATAATTAATAACCCATCATTTATTAACTACATTCACTACGCAAAACGCGAATAGAGAGGATGAAGAACTCGTGGTTGCATACGCTGGTTTATTCATAAATCAAACTGTTTATAATTGTGTTTAGAACAAAAATGGGCCCAAATTATCGTGTTTTGAAAAAAAGACCCAATTAATCATCTTTTAAGCGAAATGACACATTGAAAACCATAATATAGTCTTTAGTCACACATTAAAATTAAAAGTGTCACTATAATCACACCTAATTAATTAGTAATATTTTTACACACCTAATAAAATGAAAAATTATAATCTAGATAATACCGATCTATGAAGTCAGGAATTATTTTTAGAGTCACAACTTTTTTAACCTTTAGTCACATTGTTACAGAAATACATGACTCTAACACACCTTTAGTCACACTCTTTTGTAAAGATTTTTTTTGTGACTATAAACTACTAAGACAACACTAACGTTTCCTTAAAATACTGCAATATGTAATGGTCACATGTTGACTAAAAAGTACTTACACTTCACTAACATTTCCTTAGTAATGAACATTTAGTCACACCTAACAAAGTGAACAATTAGCATATGTTACTTCTAGTCACATATTGTAAGCATTTACAATTACCATAATATATAATTTGTCACACATCCATATTAGAGATGTGACAATAAAGTAATTACATATCAATAACGATGATTGTCTATTGAACATGTAGTCACACCTAACAAAGTGAACAATTAGCAAAATTTACTTCTAGTCACAAATTGTATGCATTTGCCATCACCATAATATATATTTTGTCACACATCCAAATTGGATATGTGACCAAAAAGTAATAATATATCAATAACGTTGCCTTAATATTAAAAAGTTTTAGTCACACCTACTAAAATGAACTATGACTATAAACTAATTAGACTTCACTAACATTTTCTTGGTATTAACGTTTAGTCACACATAATAAAGTGAAAAATCACCAAATTGCAATTCTAGTCACATGTTTTTTTCTATTAACCATGACCATAATATATAGTTTGTCACACATCCATATTCGAGCTGTGTCCATAAAATTCTTATACATCAATAACTATTTTGTTAGTTTAAATTTTTAGTGACACATAATAAAACGGAAGCTGACCATTTGTTACTTCTAGTCACATGTTTGTTACATTTGTCATGACTATTAGTTATCGTTAGTGATGCATTGTAATTGTCATTGTCACCATAAACTTTAACATATGGTAACACAATCAATTAGTGTGACTAATAAACATAAAGTTAACGTCACACAAACAAATTTTTACTGTCATTGTAAATTACATTTACTCGCAGTTACGTTATGTCACTGAATGTGTGCCATTATATAGTGACACATATAATTGCCATATGTGACCATATGTTATCTATGGTATCACAAAAAAAGTTACATTTGTGACAAACGAAAAACGTGACCAAATAGTGACATGTGGTCACATTCCGAATTAAACGTCACCAATATTTGTGACATACGTTATGTTTAGTTTGACTAAAGAGGTGATTCTCTACGCAATAGTCACACAAGCCCGCTGAAATCGTCACCAAAACATTCATGAATTTTCAAGCATACATACGGTGACACTTTTTTTCGAAAGTGTCGCATTGACCTAACGGGATGTATGTCAATAAAAGTCGATTTTGTACTAGTGTGTGGTAATATTTCAATTAAATGCAAAAATATCATATATTTGTAGCGTTACACTTATTATTATAAAACCCTACTGATCTTTACTATTTTTTTCATCACGTAATATATATTCAACAGACCGCTACAGCCATCAGAATGTTTGATGAAAACAGGCCTCCTGATGATCTCGCAAAATTGGTATAATTTGATTTTAAATTCTTTTAATCACTTTTATTCCATTAGAACTGGTATTGAAGAATGATCAGTATCATTATGCAGTGTTTTGAAGAACGATAGGTGACTGTTCATCGGATTTCAGAAGACATCCCTTTAGGTAACTATTATTATATTAAACCTTTTATTCATCTTAACAGCTTAGGTCAATTTTATATAACCTTTTTTTGAAGTTTATATTTAAAAAGATAAAATTAAAACTTTGAGCAAGATATATATATCAATTATTTGGATTGAGTCTAAAACTCGAAGGCGATTTTTGGAATTGTTTTTTTGGATGTCAAAATAATTACTTTGAAAGAAAACAACTTTATCCCATTTTGAAAACCACCAAAAAAATTGTATAGTTTTTTAGGTAAATCAATCATGATTCTTATCGATCTGTCTTTTATCTTTCATTGCCATTAAGAAAATATATAAACAACGACAAACTGCAAGCGATAATAGTTTTTTCTTTTCATGTCAAATCCTTTTGATCAAATGCAGTTTGAAAAAGAGTTAATATTTGCCTTTTGTTTAGATGGGAGTTGGATAATATCATCGAAGACATGTCAAAAAATTTTCGTATGGTGAAACGTTGTAAGTAGATCATTTTGGTGATTATTTCCCCAACAGATCCAGTTGTTCTTTCTATCAAACTACGCATTAGTGGTTATGATTATATCTGACCGTTTCATTTCTTTCATTCATTTATTTCATTTCAGAAATTTCATTCAACTATACTTAGATTCTTGTATCCTCACCTAAACTTGGATCCAAACCCAACACTGGAGTTCGGCAGCGATGAAATTGTTCCTAAGGTAATATAAATGCTGAATATTTTTAACTACTTAGATCCATCTTCTTCCAAATGCTAGATTTTGTAGCTTTCTTAATTTGTAGATTGATTTGGGACTTGACCCGGGATTAAGGAAGAGGAAAAGGAGGAGCGTGTTGACTAATGTCAATTCTGTACTAGACATATTTCTCAATATTGATATGGTGACTAGGAGGTGAGTCAAAATAAAAGCTTATTTATTCGAAATTGTACTATTGTTTGTTATTTGACTGTAAATGAGCTTATACGGAACTTTTTATTTCTCGATTTAGACATGCAGTTCCTCAAAGAAATCCTAAGGAGAGCGCTAGTTTTGTGACATCCGGATGCTCAACGAATTTGATAAGTACTCATCTAAGTGAAATGGAAACAAATAACTTATAAAGCTAGTTTTTGTGTTGATATATGGATTTCGAGACAATCTTTTTCATGTTTGGGTTTAATCCCGATTAATTTAAAGTCCAGATAATAAAGTTAGGTTTCAATTGTAATTAGTATTAGTAGTAGGATTAATGTAATTGATGTAAGTTGTAACACGGTTGATTAGTTTGTATCAGTCTAATCCAATAAGAAGAGACCTGTTGATCAAATTTCACATGTTTTGATCCTGTTTTTATTTAATTTTTTTTTCCTTTTTTTGCAATTCATTATCCTATATCAATTCATGGGCATGAGAAAATAATCAAAGTTGAGAGGTTTTGTATGGTATATCATGATTTTAAAGTAGAATAGATCATATGTTTTTATTAATTTGGTTCTTTTTTGTGTGTTCATGGAACAAGATTACAGCCACATTTTTCGTTCTACAGTTCGGAAAAATAAAATTGCACGATTCGCAGCCATCAGTTTTGGGTTCAATCTACAACCCAGTCTTGTTTTCTTCTTGATATTCTTTTTGCTAGCAGTCTCCAAGTTCCAGACCTGCTAGCCCTTTGGTTATATACTTTTCTCCGCTCATCAGGCTATAACCCAACTCGCAATCAATGATGGTTTGTTCAGACCGAATCAGCCCTTCAATATCAACGTAACTGTCGCTTTCTTTCATGAACAGTTCCCTGATTTCTATGCCATTTACTGCACTAAATCTTAAATTAACTTTGATTTCAAATTTAGTGTGCTACAATTCAGTATGTGATCAATTGTCGTATAAACCAAACATCATTGATTTAACCCAAGAAACATGGTAAGAAAATTTTTAGAAGAATGGAAATTTATATAGTATGCTATTTGCATAAATGGGATTTTCTTGTAGATCAAATTAAAATTCACAATATATATTATTTCAAGTTAGGAGTTGTTGAATACACACCTGCCCAAGACTATTGTGACTTCGGTATTGAGAAACCTCCTTATGTTATGAGGCAGTTGCAAGGGGTTAGAGGCAATACCTAACATGCTCAAGGGGTTGGCCACTTGTGTGGCCAGTGATGGCGTCCCTGGCATGGAAGGGAAAAGGCTGTTTGAAGTGGTACTAAATCAGAAAAGATCATTGGAATTTATTGTCGTTCGGTAGGAAATTTGAAATCAGGCAGTGACTCTAAAGATCGGTAGTGACTTTGACAGTCGGTAGGGGTTGAGGAAATTCAGTAGCTGTTGGGACAGTTACCAAAGTAAAATTGGTACCCAAGGTAACCAAGGCGGTTATACGCTAATTCCTCTACCAAGTTGCGACGTTTCATCCCAACCTTTATGTCGGTTCGACACCTATACACGGATTTACTTAGTCTAGTTTCACCATCAAATTTCATACTTCGAATTTCACATTTCAGATGCTCTCATTCTTTGAAAACATTTGTCTTGACCAATTATAGATTTAACGGTATGAGAAATATGTATTTTTTTTTTTCAAAAATGATCTCTATATGATTTTGAAAGTTATCCGGTTATAAATGAAATCTAAAACACTACAAGTAGATGTAAATTACCTATTCCGCCAGTAACGAGCGAATAGCTAGGGTCACCCAAAGTATTGTTGGTGTTAAATAATTAGCTTTCCTTCACTAACAATTAGGAATGAATTACATGTACGACTACAAAACAATAAATAACAATGATGTTCTGGGCAGTGGCGGATTTACGCCAAAGGTAAAGGTGTAGGTGTCGGCGGACCTGTGAAATATATTTTTAAAGGTACATATATGTTAAATTATCGATTAACCATATGAAATTTTGACACCGACCCTTTTCCGACCACTGTAAGATTTTTTTACTGGGTTCGTCACTGGTTGTGGGTGCAACTTTTATTACAACTACCAACATGACGTTTTTAATCATAACTATACTAATATGACTTATAATTTTAGAAGTTCCATGTTGTAGCTCCGAATCATGATTGATTACTTATAATTTTTTTTAAATAGTCTTCTATACTTGCAGAAAATGCAAGACGTCTAACAACTTTAATTACAAAGAATTATCGGGTCTTTTGAGTCGACATGATTAAATAATTTATAATATGAATTATAAGGGAAAATAAAGTTATTATTAATATTATAAAAGAAGTTTATAAAAAAAATCTAAGAGTTAGGGGCTTGAACCCGGATTACTGGATGGTTCGACATCATGTTAATGACAGGCAACCAAAAATAGTTATATATATATATAGACTTTGATCCCAAATCCACAATAAACCCTAAACGGGTAATTCTAAATCGATGCAAGTTTTCCCTCTGTCAATCGAAATTATTGGAGGGCTTTTGTTTCCAAAATCGGTTATAAAGCATCCAACAATTATCTGTTAGTGTTACGAATTGAATGGGAACGATGAGTTAGGTTTTGCGGCTAGAATCAAACACGATCCTAGACTGCTTATGTGGTAAAATTAAATTGGGGCTTTGTTTTGAGATGATAAGAGGATGCTGTAGTGCTCGTCAATTGCAATTTGGATAGGTATTTATAGGATATTGAGGTATGTAAAGTTCCAAATTAATCGTAGGTTGAACAAGTTTCTGATTTCAAAAGATTGGAGAAGAGGCAAGAACATTCCCTCAACAAATAACTAGTTTTTGGAAGTTAAATATTGTTTCAAAAAGATAGTTTGAGATAATAGCAAATATGTGAAATTAGTTTAATAATGGGTAAAGTGTAAGTATTCGACACTGTCGCCACAAATGAGAGCGACAGGTAACAACATACATTTAATGAAAAAAAAATCGCTGGTTTATTATGTACAAGGATCCAAGTTTAAATAATAATAATAATAATAATAATAATGATAATGATAATAACGGGTCGGATTTTTTGTTCGAAAATTGACGAATGTCACAAATTAGCAAATATGTCAGATTGTTTACGAATCCACATACCAAAAACAATTGTTGAATGCGACCGAGTGGGAATGATGATCTCCAAGTGTACGAATTCACATGTGTGAAGAATGGAAAGCTAATGTGTTAATTAGGTACAAGGTGGTATAAATGTTTGACGAGGGCTATTTGTGGAAAATACTCAAGTCGTGCTTGAAATGCCTCGAGTTAATTACATAGAGGCGGAAGAAGGCCAAAGCGTACGGAAACTAGTTTGTCTGACGCAGTCTCCACTATCTTGGATGGTCATATAGGTATCCTAAACTTGTTCAAACATGAACCAACAGAAGAGGCACCGCAAGGCTCACATCGACTAGACGGAAGGGACTGAGGAAAAAAGAACAACTCATGATGCCGATGCTGAATTTATGTAAGGCCCCGTTACCAGTGCCCTACATTGGATGTTGGATTTACTCATAAACACAGTTCTAAATATCAAAATTAATTATAACTTTACGCGGAATATAAAACTTCAACCATAAAACATTACATAACTTGCAAATCTTGTCTTATCAAGCATTCATAGTCATTTAAAACAAAACATAGTCTTTAAAACATCATAACATTTCCTTGAGACGCCAGTGTCTTCAATTCGATGTCATGTGTCCTCATCAAGCGAACTGCCTCAATCTACTCACCTGCGTGCATACTAAACGTCAGCTACGCTGAGTGATTTCTAGTTAATCACGTACCATATAATACATACACTTACCTTCAATCATGCATCCGAAGATACATAATAATTACTTTACTAACTTACTTTCATTACATAATTTCATACATGCATTCATACTTTATTACTTTCATACTATATAATTACTGTCCATTCCATCTCAGATATTATTAGGGTCTGGTCCCTCTTTCCTTTGTCTATCTCAGATATTATTAGGGTCTGGTCCCTTTCTTGTCTATCTCAGATATTATTAGGGTCTGGTCCTTTTTTACTTCTCTATCTCAGATATTATTAGGGTCTGGTCCCTTCTATCTCAGATATTATTAGGGTTTGGTCCCTCTTTCTTCATCTTCGTACATACTGTCTTTACATACCCATAACATACATACTTTCTTAATCATTCATACATATTCATGTATTGTACATATATCTATCATACACATTCATCTATCATAAACATACCTCCCTTGTTAGCACGTGCAATATCCGAAGACCGTTCACATTCCGACAAGCTTTCGTTCACATTTAAGATATACATACATAACATATAAACCATATAAGGTATACACTTACCAGTTAAGGTAAGTGTATTAACTATCGCATCGAGTATGCACATAGCCCCGAAAACATAACAAGGAAATGGGGCTAGAAACTCACCTGAATCCTATTACGCTCTCCGTTAATCGTTATTCCCTTCTTGAGCTGTGCACGGCTAACTGTATAATATTTACATGTATCAATTAACTACTACTACTACTACTACTACTACTACTACTACTACTACTCATATTGTATTTCTATCTTTATATAACCCACAGCGAACGGGGTCCGGGGGCAGTGTATTTTTCATTAGGATTTTAAGTTATTATTTTATTCACCTACTCATTCGTTAGCCCGATTCGTGGTCTAGTACTGGGTTACTTTTACTTAGCATTTTTAGCGAACTTAACATTAAGCGAAGTTAAACCTTAAGCGAACTTAGCCTTAGGCGAATTTAACTTGGCGAAGTTAAACCTTAAGCGAACTTAGCATTAGCGAACTTAACCTTGGTGAAGTTAAACATTCAGCAAACTTGTATTAGGCGAAGTTCACAGTAGGCGAACTTGTTCAGCGATGAACTTATATGTTTAAGCGAACCTGTCAGACTGGCGAACTTGCTGGGCGAACTTGCTGTGGGCGTTGCTGTGGGCGATGTTACCCAGCAGCAGGTCCGGATCATCCCAAAACCTCTATAATCAATCCGTTTTCAATGTGTAATATATTGATAAGATGTTAATAATTCTCGCAAACAATCCCTTAGCCATTTTTGGACAAAACATGACCCGAAAGTGCGTAAAGTTTGGACCTTTAGATTAAAACGTTCAATACTAGGTTTAAGGTATTTTTAAACGAGCCATAGCAGCCGTAAGTTCGTTAAGTTCGTCTCTAACATCAACTTTACAACTTTACGTTCCATTTACACCCGATCTAATCTCGTTCTAAGTGTCAAGGTTAAACGTTAATAAAAAAGTAAACTTTAAGGTAAAAGACATACCTTTAGTGCTTGTTTGGATCTCGTTTAACTTGGTTATGAACTCTCAATCTTGTATATAGATCGAGTAATAACGATCTAATCCCAACTAGCGTTCGTTTGGACTCGGATCTCGCTCTCTCTCTCGGCGGCCGTATGTGGTGTAGTGTATGTGTGTGTTTTTGAGTGTGTAGAGATTAGGATGGAAAGAAATGAGGATTTAGGGTTTTAGGGTGGTTTAAGAGGATATTTATATCCCTTAAAGCCCATGGACCTAAGCCCCATTACCCTTTAATCCTTTTTAATTATCCAATTCCATCATTCTTCTTTATTTAACACTAGTTAATTATTTAACACACGACAATTTAACGCAACTCTCTTTATTTATTATTAGAATATTTTAGGATGTTACAAACATGTTTTCTTTACACTTTTCTTTTACATTAACACATAAATATAAAACTCACTGTAACTTTTAGTTTCTTGTATGTTGTTGGAATTGAGTAAAATGCGTTAATAACATGACATGTTTGAAATTGAAAAAAATTGTGATAAAATGCATATAACTTTATTAGTATTACAATTTCTGTGCCGATATTACCAAATTTGTTGCTCTTGCTTCTACTTTTATAACCTAAGGCATGGATTAGAAAAAATTACATGAAGTCAGCCACACAAGTTTATTTTTTGTTGGTTATGGATGGTTAATAATTTAATATCATTAAACCTCAATTTGAATCATTTGGTAATTTTTTTTACCGATAAAAACTCTTGCAACTGTTAGTTCAGTAGTATTATATGTTGAAACTAACAAACAATATAATTGAAAACAATTTTTTTTTTACATTTTTCAGCTCTTGTGACTTTTCAAGAGTATGATTTGTTTTTTGTACATTATTATTGCAACTTGAAGAGCCGGAATCATATAATAAGATAATGAATGAGATTTATTTTTTTAAACCCGTGTAACACACGGGTTTATAACCTAGTATTCTACTGTGGTAAAATTTGTAGAATTTATACTTAATCCTTTTTTAGTGAATAAAATCAGTTTGTACATGTTATAATCTGTCTCGTGAACTAAGTGATCATAACTTAAGTTGTATGATGAATGTTTGGTTGATTTTCCTTGATACGATGTGTGGATACGTGTTAGGACTTTTTAGTACATTTGACACAACGAGTTGTCGATTCAAGTTTGTGTTTGTGTATACATTATGTTTAATGTGATTGTGCGTGATAGTCGTCGTGCTATGCGTAGACGTACCACAGTACCTAGGAGGTGAAAACCATCGTGGTGGGGCATCCCATGGTAGTGGCGATGTCGATGGTCTACAAATGTATACTTGTGGGACACACGTCATATATCGTTCCTCGGGATACCTTTGGGAAGTATGTTTTTAGTTTTAACATTTTCATTACAAATATACTTACTTGGTTATTTCAATATTATAGGTTTCGAGTCATGAGATTCATAGGAATATCATAAAAGTACTAATCGAGCACTATGATGAACCTTGGGCTACATTCAGAATGGTGCCAAAGAATGTGATCGCTCGTATATTTGCTCGTTTTCGGGTAATATATTAATTAATTATTTAATATCTGCTTGTTTTGGTTTGGTTCGATTTAAAAGTTATACGGTTTGGTTTTGGTTTACATACATCAAAACCATTACCAACGGTTTGGTTTATGGTTTGACAAAAAACCACGAAAACCAGACCTTGAACACCCTACTTGGCTTTGAGGTTTTACCTCACATTAACCCTTTACTAGTTATGATGCTGATATTTTAACAATTTTAGGTTCAAAAGTTAGAGCCGAAATGGAAAAAGAACTAGAAAATGAAAGGAAGTCAAGAAACGAGTTGGAAGAACGAGTGCAACGAATAGAACAAATGGAAAAAGAACTTAAGAAAAATGAAGAAATGAGGCAAAACAATTTGATGAGTTTATGAGAAAGTTAGAGGTCGGTAGATTAGGATGCATATTTGTAATTACTCCCGTTTAAAAATTTATATATATGTAGAAGAATTTCATTTTATTTTAATGATATTTTGTATCGTTTCTTTTATATTCTCCATTATTAAACTTATTTCGCAAATGTCACTAAATGTGAATTGCAATCAAATTCATGTGATTATAATTCATTTTTGGTCACATTTTAAATTATCATATGCCACTAAAAGGTTACATTTGGGTGATTATAAACTATATATAGTCACATTACACTAAATAATTTGTGTCTAACATATATATGTGTGTGTGTGTGTGTATATGGTCACATTCAGTAAAGATAGTGTCACTAAAAGGTATATATTCGTAACGTCGTGTTAACAATTGTGTGATAACTAACTACATATAATCACTGCCTACATAAATATTTGTGTCTATATCCCATAAACAATCATAGTCTTTAAAAAAGACTGTGACTACAAGTATGTTATAGGGTCACGTAACTACGCAATATATGTCACTAAAGGGACATGTAACAACAAATATTCAAATATTCAAGGATACACAACAGTGACACTTAAAATAAGAGATGTCACTATAAGGTATGTAATAGTTACAACTTAGATTAACAATTGTGTGATAACTAACAACATATTGTCATACAGTTTAAAATTATTTGTCCCTAAAATACCTAAAAACTCACATTTATTTAATAATAGTGTGACAACAAGTGTGTTAGGGTCATGTAACTACGTAATATATGTCACTAAATGGAAATGTAACAATAAATTTTCAAAGTTAGTGTGACTAAAGGATACACAACAGTGACACCTAAAATAAAACAAGTTTATATTAAACGTTTTTGCTCATATTTTCATTTGTGTTATTGCACTAGAAGGTATGTAATAGTCACAACTTATATTAACAACTTGGTTTCTAATTATGATCAAATACCAACCAATAGTCACACTCAAAAAACGATTTGTGTCTCTAAAACCTAAACAAGAGTCACACTGAACATAGTGTAACGTGACCAATTTTAAGCAACGCGTCACATTGAAAAAAAAATTCATGTTACCAGTTGTTGATATATTGCCACTAACCAAAAAAACATGTGTCACTGAAAAGGGTTTATATTGACATTATTTGATAAATTGGAACAAAAATCACTGTTCTATAGTGACACCTGTACTCTACGGTGACTGATTTTTATATGCTACAGTCACAATTTTTTTGTGTGTCACCAAACAACATCTACAATGGCGCGACCTTTGGTGACATATTTAGCGAAAAAAAAACGTCACTAACTACCTACAGTGACGATTTGTGTGTGTCATCGAAGCCCGATTTTGTACTAGTGATGTGTGACAAATTATATATTATGGTCATGGTTAATGGAAAAAAACATGTCACTAGAATTGCAATTTGGTGATTGTTGTGATTGTTCACTTTATTAGGGGTGACTAACGGTTATTATTAAGGAAACGTTAGTGATGTCTAAGTAGTTTATAGTCACATTTCATTTTAGTAGGTGTGACTAAAATTTTTAATACTAAGGCAACGTTATTAATGTATAATTACATTTTGGTCACATCTCCAATTTGGATGTGTGACAAAATATATATTATGGTGATGGTAAATGCATACAATTTGTGACTAGAAGTAAATTTTGCTAATTGTTCACTTTGTAAGGTGTGACTAAATGTTCAATAGACAATCATCGTTATTGATGTATAATTACTTTTTGGTCACATCTCGAATATGGATGTGTGATAAATTATATATTATGGTAATGGTTAATGGAAAAAAACATGTCACTAGAATTGCAATTTGGTGATTGTTCACTTTATTAGGTGTGAGTAACGGTTATTATTAAGGAAACGTTAGTGATGTCTAAGTAGTTTATAGTGACATTTCATTTTAATAGGTGTGACTAAAATTTTTAAGACTAAGGCAACGTTATTAATGTATAATTACTTTTTGGTCACATCTCCAATTTGGATGTGTGACAAAATATATATTATGGTGATGGTAAATGCATACAATTTGTGACTAGAAGTAAATTTTGCTAATTGTTCACTTTGTTAGGTGTGACTAAATGTTCAATAGACAATCATCGTTATTGATATGTAATTACTTTATTGTCACATCTCTAATATGGATGTGTGACAAATTATATATTATGGTAATTGTAAATGCGTACAATATGTGACTAGAAGTAACATATGCTAATTGTTCACTTTGTTATGTGTGACTAAATGTTCATTACTAAGGAAATGTTAGTGAAGTGTAAGTACTTTTTAGTCAACATGTGACTATTACATATTACAGTATTTTAAGGAAACGTTAGTGTTGTCTTAGTAGTTTATAGTCACAAAAAAAAAAAAAAAAAAAAATCTTTACCAAAGAGTGTGACTAAAGGTGTGTTAGAGTCATGTATTTATGTAACTATGTGACTAAAGGTTAAACACTAGTGACCCTAAAAATAATTCCTGACTTTATAGATCGGTATTATCTAGATTATAATTTTTCATTTTATTAGGTGTGTAAAAATATTACTAATTAATTATGTGTGATTATAGTGACAGTTTTGATTTTAATGTGTGACTAAAGACTATATTATGTTTTTCAATGTGCCATTTTGCTTAAAAGATGATTAATTGAGCCTTTTTTTCAAAACACGATAATTTGGGCCCATTTTTGTTCTAAACACCATTATAAGCAGTTTGATAACCGGTGTATGCAACCACGAGTTCGTCATCCTTTCTATTCGCGTTTTGCGTAATGAATGTAGTTAATAAATGAAGGTTATTAATTATAATAACTATTATATGAATCCAATTTTGATTTTTTAGAATTTGATCAAACTATTTGATATCTATCCATGTACTTTTGGATTTACCGAAACGTTTATATTTAGTATTCGATATGGTATAGCGGAATTATAACATAAAGTAGTCACAACACATTCACTCTTATCATTTAGTATATTGATTATAACAATCAGAGTACAAACTGAATAACCATCACGACTGTTACAAAAATCAACAACTGATTATAAAAATTAGAATATACAAACTGAATAACCGTCACAATCCTAAACTTGATTTAGCCTAACTAATGATATAGTAGACCTCGGTCGTATTAATTTGAAAATTTGGATCTATTAAATTGCCCATGGATGTCTTGGCAGCACCCCAACCATCCGAAGATCCGGTTTGTCGACCTCGATCGAATCTATAATAATGATGGTGAATAAAATATTTACGGAAACACCATCATAGATTCAGATCATCTATATGACATTCGAACATATGATATTATGAGAAATAATCCATCAAATCGCTGATATTAGACTTTAACCGAAATATTGTGATCTTCCTTTCGTCCTTTCCTTGAAAATCCATGACCAAATCAGCACTTTGTCATCTTCCATGTCATCTTCCTCAACTTTTAGTCACATTGTTCAAAATTATTTTTCACTAAAATACATAACAACTCACATTTATTTAATAATAGTGTGACACTACGTAATATATGTCACTAAATGGAAATGTAAAAATAAATTTTTTAAGTTAGTGTGACTAAAGGATACACAACAGTGACACCTAAAATAAGACAAGTTTATATTAAACGTTTTTGGTCATATTTTCATTTGTGTTATATCAATAGAATGTATGTAATAGTCACAACTTAGATTAACAACTTGGTTTCTAATTGTGATCTAATACCAACCAATAGTCACAATAAAAAAAACGATTTGTGTCTCTAAAACCTAAACAAGAGTCACACTGAACATAGTGTAATGTGACCAATTTTAAGCAAAATGTCACATTGAAAAAAAAAAATTAATGTGACAAGTTGTTGATATATTGCCACTAACCAAAAAACATGTGTCACTGAAAAGGGTTTATATTGACACTATTTGATAAATTGGAACAAAAATCACTGGTCTATAGTGACACCTCTACTCTACGGTGACTGATTTTTATATGCTACAGTTACGTTTTTTTGTGTCACCAAACATCTACAATGGCGTGACCTTTGGTGATATATTTAGCAAAAAAAAAAGCGTCACTAACTACCTACAGTGACGATTTTGTGTGTCACCAAAGCCCGATTTTGTACTAGCGCATGACTTTGATTAACACCCCTTCCCTTTCCATAGTGCCAACTTTGAACGATCAACCCTTTGATTACTTGAACTTCCTAGTAGTAGCTTACTTGATCATTCTCTTCTAGTTCATAGAAAGCTTTGAGGCGTTCTTAAAAGTCTTTATCCTCCCCACTACTTCTTCAAAAGGCATAGTATCAATATCTAAATATTGTTCCATGGAGGCTATGATTGGTAGAAATTTCTTAGGAACAGAGTTTATTAACTTCCTTACAATCACCTTGTCTTTGAGATTAGAACCGAGACTTCTATACTTTGCTCTCATGCCACTCAACTTGCTTGCAAACTCATTCATGGTTTCATTATTCTTCATATTCAACGTCTCTAGTTCGTTCCTTAACATTGATAAACGTGCTTTTTGAACCCGATCTTCTCCTACATACCGAAACTTGATTGATTCCCACACTTATTTTGCACTCGGGTATTGTGAAACCTGCATCAAGAGGTCTTCCGGTAGTGTTTGAAAAATCATTGCTTTTGTTGTAGCAACCTTCTTCTCATCATTCTCTTCTACTTTATTGACCGTTCCCCAAAGGCATAAGCCTTCAAGATTTGCTCCATCGGAATTGCCCACATGGTGTTTTTTGTTTCGGTCAACTTGGGGCATTGTAGAGACACATTACCTCTCACGAACCGGTCCTACTTCTTTGTCTCCTGACATTCTTATCGTTCTTTAGATCTCCTTTTTTTTTTTAAGATCTTCCCTTCTTTTCCTTCCTTCTTTCTTTCTTCCACGTTCTTTCTTTTTTTCTTATTTTCCTTCTACCTTCTTTCAAGAGCTGGCTCTTAACTACCTTCTTACTTTAAGATCTTACTTTTGACTGCCTTTTTACCTTCTTCGAGAAACGATTTCTCGTTTACCTTCATACTTACTTTCGGGGAAAACAAGTGCAGCTTGTTTCTCACTGATCACAAAAGTCGTGATTTACCTTACTTTCTTCTTGCCTTTTAATTCAAATCTAAGTGGTGATTTTATCTCATCAAAAATAATAACACAAAAACACAATCGTGCTCCCACCTCTTTGACTTTTGAGCAACTTGCCTACTGCTCATTATTATTTTTCTTCGATCAACCACAACCACCAAATTTGACTTGTACTTTTTTCTTGAATTAATCCACCGTTTAGTTGAAAAAAATTAATCATAAAACAGTTTTGAACTTTACCTTCTTGTTTTGATAACTTGCTTCTTTCAACGCTTTCTTCTTCAACCCGACCGATTACATAGCCTTCTTTAATTTGAGCTTATGGTCGGATACCAACCATATCACAAAATTATTGATGAAAAAAACTTTGTTCGACACTTTTTATAATAAAAAGAACTTAAAAAAATCATACTAAAACATTCACCATATAAATAGACTTTTTGACTCAACCCTAACTTAGCCTCCAAGACAAATAAACTACTAAATTAAACTTACCAAATACTAGACCATACTATAAACCAAAAACAAAACTAAAATAAAACTTGACATATTAACCCCTTCAATTTTCTTGTCACCCGTTTCAGAATTAACTTCCAATATTGTATATTCAAGTCTTCAGTTATTTTTACCATAGACTTCCTAGTTCAGCAATTCATTCTACGTGCTTTCTTTATTAAGGACCACCAATCAAAGCTTAATGTGCCCTTAAATACCTAAACTTTGGGCTAAGGAGTGTAAGAAAATCTAAGTGCTATGATGTGAGGTGAAATGAGAGAGGAAATGATAAAAAGAACAAGTGAAAGAAAAGATATAATATACAGTAGAAGAGTGTTAAAAATTAACCCATAAAGAGGCAACCTGTACCTCTATGCTTATATCTCGAGTACCAAAAAAATGCACCAGATAATAAAATAATAGGATTAGTACTACTTTGGACTTTGAGAGAACTGTGCAAGGTACAATTTAATTCAACTAAAGTTAGTTCATTGATTAGTTTCTCCATTTTCTCTTTAGAGAACATCATTGCTAGGCAAAAAAAATTATTTTATTAATTTCAACTTATGTTCAATGTTGTAAAAGTTGGTCTCCAGGGCCGAGTACTCTCCGAGTACTTGGTATAAGGTATGGTGCCAATGAGAGTTTCTTCTACTCGCCTAGTTACTAAGAATCAATCACATGTAGTCAACCTCAGTCAAAATCACATCTAGTCGGCCAACTTGTGTCGAATTTGATTTAAAAAAAACATAATGCATATTTTTATAATATTAGAAAAAGAATATCACATTTTTTAGTTAATGATTAGCAAATTTTAGAATAATTTAGTATTTAAAAATGTATTTTTCTTATTTATATTGATATTCACTTATTTTGTAATAAGTATTATTATACTTATGATATTTGACATAGATAATATTCAAAAGTTAACTTCCTCATATTTATCATTTTCGAGTACACCTAACTCTCTAGTAGGCCGCATAGGGTCTGCCTAGTGACTTTTGCAACCTTCCTTATGTTTACTCTTTTTCTTCACTTTAATAGCTCTAGATACAATCTAATGATTATGGACAAAGAAGACGATGATGATGAAATCGATGATGCTTATCTGATGTGCGGTGGATCTGTGCCAGGGAGGTGGAGGAGCAGCAGTGGGCGGCGTAGGTGTGTGGCGGCGGAGGCGACGTGGAGCTGTGTGGTGGCCGGTGGAATCATGGGTGGAGGGACAGGGCTGACAGGTGGTGAAAGAAGAGGCTGTGTGTTTACAGGGATTGAGCATGTGAAAATAAACTGATGAAATAAAAGATGGGAAGGTGCCAAAAGATGGGAGAAGTGGTTGGTCTAGGTATGAGCGAAGAAGAGGGCGCACATACCTTTTTTAATGAAATCTTTAAAAAAACAAACAATCTACACACCTAAACGTCTGCGCGTGGTCTACGCGACACATATAAGTGTAAGTGTAGGTACTACTCATTAGTACCTCTTCCCCCTTTGAAAGACAGATCCCAATGACACGCACCAAAAATCATATTTAAACTAGAAGACCAAATGTGCAATTTCCAAAGTTGTTAAGCTAATAGACGAGTTTTACTAGTGAGGGCTGTAATTTAACATTCCCAGTTTTGAACGCACTTCCGGCCACATGGTTGACGAATAAAAGTAAATAAATAACAGTGGTTGGGTCAAATTTGAGGATTGAGTTGGCCAAATACAAGGTTAAGAAACGCAATCGACCTAAATAAAATCAAGGCCTATAACTAGGGGTGTTCATTGGATCGGATAACGAATTATTCGGGTTATTCGGTTCGGGTTATTCGGATTTGAAAATTTTTGGACCCTATCCGAAATCGGATGCGATCCGAATTAGGAATATTCCTATTCGATCCGAATCTATCCGAAATCAATTCGGATCGGATTCGGATATATCTGAATAATCCGAAATAAACCTAAAAATTTTCCTATTTTTTTGTTCATAACACTTAATAGTTTAGAATCACAATAAACATATAAACCGGAAAATACGAATTACTCTTAACACATATTTTAAGCTTAAACTTCAAATAATAGTCTAATAAATATACTAAATCGGAAAATAGCACTAAAATCATGTTTTTTATTCGGATTAAACGGATATCCGAATAACCCGAACAATCCGAATTTTTTAAATTTACATATCCGAATCCGATCCGAATCCGAATTAGTTATTCGGATATTCGGATTGATCCGATCCGAATATCCGAATAAGAATTCGGATCGGTTTATTGGGGTTTCGATTTCGGTTCGGATTTCGGTTTTTTTCGGATTTTAGATTTTTTGAACACCCCTACCTATAACACCGAGTTGTAAGTTTGGAAACTTCTTGGCATGGAAACATGAAGTGGTTGTTTTCGGTTTCCCGTTTGCCAAGTTTTTATTTTTATTGTTATTATAAAAGTTTGAAATTTATGTTGTATAGAAAGTTATGTGATATTGGGTTTTCAAGTTCTTTGATATAATATCGAATGATCATCTGTATTAAATTGTTTAGTAAATGTAGTTTTGTACGACGTATTGGACTCCATATAACATTATAGGATTAGGTTATTCTATAAATGAAATATCCCAAAATTTTGATCCAAATTTAACAACTTAATAAAGTTGAAGGATAAAAATAATCTTGAAAACAAGTAACGAGAAAAATTTAGATAAAGAAAATAAAATCATTTCATGTTGAGAAAATAAGAGATAAAATTATTTCAGAAGGAAAATAATCCCATACTAAAGAAGTGGGAAAAAGAAATTAATCTTACATGGAAAGATGGAAGAAAGTGGAAGCATTCCACATAGGTATAAATACGGAAGATAAAATCCATCCCACATGGGAAGTGAGAAATATTTGGAAGATCTTTATAAAGAGATAAGTTTCCATAGTAATATTCTTTTATGCCTAGCATGCACCCAGTGCACCCAACACGCACGCGCACGTGGCGCTTTGACGGGCATAGTCAAGGAGCCATCGCGATACGCGATGAATAGGCTACCCAACTGATGACGCGTGCCCACCACGTGGAAGACATGTCAGGCCACATGGCGACACGTGGCAGAATCGGAATATAATGTGTCATCGCGATATGCGATGACCCTTTAAGAAGGCCATCGCGATACGCGATGGGACCCAATTTCAGCCTATATAAAGGATGGTAACGGCTCATTTCCCCTCACACCAAAAAAGCTCTCTCTCTCTCTATAGAATACACTCTCTACCATGGTTTCCGTGCCCTCGACCCGATAAATATATCCTCGAAAACTGTGTTCCAAAACTGACTCGCTTCGATGTATGTGCCGACAAGTTTCGAACATCGTAGTGCGTACCGAGCCTCGAAGTGTGTGCCAAGCTCCGAAGTTCCGAAAATTTAAGCCCTAGTACGTGACATAGAGTAGAAGTGTTGCTCATCGAAGCTTAGGCGTATAAACTCCAAATACCCGCGTAAGGTAGGGTTCTGCCTAAGTTAATATATTATTATATTTCAAGGCTTAGACCTGAGTCAGGGGTATAGCCTAGACCTTGATCAATATATATAAATACAAAGGGTAAGTTGAAATAATGTTTCTTTAAAATTAAGAAATACATAATTTTATATACATAAGGATATAGTTCAAATGTTATTTCTTCATGATTAAAAAATATAAGCTTTTACCTACAAATGATATAGTCAAATAAGTGTTTCTTGATGATTAAGAAACATAAGATATTATATACAAAGGTTATAGATAACTGATGTTTCATTATGAAAAAGTGTAAGTCCCGAGTATGGATCTTTCAATATGATATCAACAAACCTCAACGTTATTGCGGAATATAACGTAAAGTGATTCAAGACAAACAAGTATAATACGTAAAGAACACGAGATGATGCTTCAAAACACACGCTTGATTAACGTCGGGTGGTTAAGCACTAGGTTACACAACACTCGCTCACACAATATCGTTATGAACAGCCAACCCTTAAACCCTATACATGATATCTATATACTGGGAAACCAACAACCTAGCCCAACATAAAGCCTAAGCCCACCGAGATCACAATGAGATCTCGGTTTACATACACAAGCAAGGCATAAGCCATGCTAGACATTGACTAAGTAGAAACCACTTGATACGGACTCAACAATCCCCCTGGTTTGTAGCTTCATCTCTCAATCATGCTCCATGATATCGACATCTGCATCCTTTAATCCACCTGTCCAAAAGCCCGTTTTGATAATAGAAGTTGCCATTCTAGTATATTCTTTTGCAGATCTCCTGGATCAACGAACCAGTATTGAAATGTGCTGAGGGTCTTGATGTCTCTTTCTCCAAAACTTAGCAAATCCCTTCGATCAACGAACTGGTATTGACCTTTACCCTTTTGAAGACGAATGACAACAATTGCTGTTTCTTTGTCAAACATCCAGAATCTCATGTTGTCCAAGGTCCCGTCTTGAATTGCATTGGGCACAGGAATATGAGTAGCCTTATTTGTTGCAGGCCACATAACATTCACCATAGTCTTTCCTGTCCTTGGATCTTTAACCCCGTTTTCCTTCTTTAAGAACGACTCAGCAGTCGTCATGTTTGGGAAATCCCTATCAACTTGATTTCTCAGAAAGTTCGAGAAATCAGTAGCTTCCTTTTCGTGACTTGGATTGTGATACGGAGCGTTGATGAGGTCGCTGAGATCTACCTTTGTCCAGGATTCGGAATCCTTCAATTTCTTGTAGTACTCGGTGTTCCTAGACCTTCGTTTTACCCAACACATATTCTTCTCGGCCAAAACCCAGGACATAACTCTAGAACGATCACCCTACTTATCAGAAAATCCCTTCTTAAACGTAACAATGAATTTATCTGGATGATCGGAAGATTCAACATTTTGGTTAGAGTTCTTCATAATAAGAATCTTCTTTTGAAGTCGGTCTGATTGCTCATATGATCTTGGAGGTGCAGAGAAATACTGTTGCAGTGGCTCAGATTCATCTATATTTGGAGTTGGACGACCACTAGAACTGCCACCTTGAAAACAATGGGTGTCTTTGATGATACGTCTTCGCTGCTCTTGAATTCATCCCCAAACTTTGGAATGAGTTTATGTTGAAGATCTAGATACATAGCACTAAGAAATGTTTTGAAACCCGGCCCGGCCCGGCCGGTCCGACCGGGACATGATACAAATACTGGTCCGGGTCATTGAGTTTGGCCGTTTTCTAAATCCCGGCCGGTTCTTGCGGTTCGCGGTCGCGCCGGACCCGGTGAACCACCGGGTGAACCGGCAAATGTTTTTTTTAATCAAAAAAATAGAATCCAACCCTAAACCGTCGTTCATCGTTGCTCGCTGCTATATCTCTTTGCCCCCAGGTCGGTCTAAACCGGCCATAGTCGCCCCGTAGTCGGCCAAATTCAAGACAGTTTTTATGATGTTTAGGACAATTTCATACTTACCAAAATATTTGTGATGAAGATCTGCAAAGATCTGTGATGAAGATGATGCATTATGAAGATCAGACAAAGAGATGTGAAACCCTAAATAAAAAATGGAAAACACGAAGGAGGCGATATAACTTCTAGGCAATATCAAGTCTTTAAATATTTCATTCATAACCCTTTTTACTAAGTTAAATTTTTAACCCTGAAATTCATAGTTATATTAAAGTTAACCCAAAACTTTTTCTAATGTCTGTAGATGTTCTATATTTTTGTTTTTTAAGTTATGTTTTTCATTAAAAAAACTTGGTTATACATGTCTACTTTTTTTATAAAAAAAAATTACATATTATTGTTTTGTGACTAAGATTGTGATGAATGTTTTGGATTTTTAAATTAGGATATATTATTTGTATTATGAGGTTTCATGAAAGTTAGGTATTATATATATATATAATTTATATAAATATATATTATTTATGACGTCTTCCGGATCAAGCACCGGTCCGCCCTGACTCGGTAAGGCGTCCGGGTAGACGTCCGAGCCGGGTTTGAAAACATTGGCAGTAAGACCACCCATACTTGACTGAAGCTCTTTAATCTTAGAATTTTTGTCTGAGTTGCTGGCTTCAAGCTCTTTTATCCGCACGTCTTTCAAAAATGAGTCATGTTCGAGTTCAAAGACTCAACGTTGCAAAGCTTGAAAGCCCATGGGTTCCGCTTCAAGAACAACCCACTTTCTTTTATTCTGCAAAAATTTATCTTGCATAACAAAAATATGATCAATTTTATCAGCAACACTCGAGCTCGACTGACCCTGACCAATCGGGTCAGATGATCCCGATGGTTCGTCAAAATGTGGAATATCAGCCTCAAAATCAGTTTCTTGAGCAATATCGTCAAAGACCCGTTCTTGAGTTTGAATCTCAGTAGCAGATGGACTTGTGTCACCGTGAGTCTCAGGAGCTTCCGACTCACGTTCTTGATGTTGGCTTGTTGTTGTTTTTGTTTCAGTGACCAGCACTCCGGGTCTTGGATCTTTCTTCCTTATTTTTCGTGGTATAGGATCGGCGGCTGGTTCTTCAGGAGTATCTTAATCTTGATACACAGTGACTGCTTGAGGAGGCTTCAAGGCAGTCGACTGGAGCAGTTCTTTGAATTTCTCGAACTCCCCTAATTGTTCCGTAGTGGGAGAAGTTTCAGCATCATGGTGTTCTATCTTCATGTGTTGTACATGAGTCTCTTCATCATCATCGTCGTCTGAAATAACTTGAAACGCAACAGCAAGTCTCTGAGCTGGTATCACGTTCTCATCGACAACTTGAGCCCTGACAGGGAAAGGCTCAATTTCAGCAAATTTACCGAATTTAACCAGTTCGTGGAGACCCTGATAAACAACTGTTGACCCCTTCCTTGATTTTTTCATCAACTAAAGGTGTTGGGTCCCATTGTCTTCATATCCAACGTCTCGACAGATTCAACAAGACCAGGATAGTGTGAATCAAAGATCATCTGCAGAAACCTGGGATACATAAGAAACATCTCCTTCTTCTTCCCCTTAAAGTTACTCATCATTTCATCGAACACAAATTTAAAATAGTTGTAATCTAAATCCATGATCAGAGAAACTACCGCCGAAATCTGAGTGTGACTAATCTCATCAGATCCTCCTTTACGTCCCGACATGCAAGTAAAAATAATGTGGATCAAAAACCTCCAGTAAGGATGAAAAACCTTCTTTATAGCAGGATAATAGGATCCTTCGTAGCCCATTCTGGTTAACACTTCATTGACAACATGACAACATCAGTCGAGTATTCCGTTGGGTAATCAGGTTGATCCCAAAATAGCAGCATTTCACGTACAATGGCCTCCGAGATGACGACCGGCTTCTTTTGAACTTTGGAGTCAATAGTAATAGCTCCACCTATTCCTCAAATTGATAGAAGCATTATTCTAGAAGTCCGTGATCATCTTCTTGCATATAACAGGAGTTTCTCATAAAGCGTGAGAAATCCTGCAAGTATTGAGACTGACGGTCATGGACTTAAACTCCTTGTGTGCCAGAGGTGGATCAAACAGATGTCCAGCTATGTTATGAGTATCAACGAACTTTAGTGGTGCTTGATCAGCCATTACTACAACAAACGAGTTAAGTTAGCAATGATTCATTTAATTTACACAACAAGCATAAGTTTTTGAGGGCACATATTGAATTCCCGGAGCAATTAAGACAGACACAATTATATAGATCATAAATGAAAATAATAATGATTCTAAAATAGTTTTCGGCCCACATAAGAGTTTTCTGTCCATATTAACAGATTTCCGTCCAATAATGTGTTCTCTGTCAAATAACACCGAGAAAAATGAGTTTTCGATCAACAATGAACGATCTCGGTCAATTAATGTGTTCTCTGTCAAAAACCACCGAGAACAAGGGGTTCTCGGTCAACTATGAGAGATATCGTTCAACACAGTCAACCGAGAAATCTTGGTTTGACCATGAGTTTTTGATCAAACTAATCTGAAAGAGAAAACCGTTTAGTTTTGCTTTGAAGTTTGTGTCATCTTTTCCAAAAACGATATCACCATGGACAAAGAAACCTACAATTAACTCTTAAAACCCCATCAATGGTCTCAAACAAATCGAATTTCCAACAATATACGAGTTTATTATACGAATCCTTAAACAAAAATTCAATCTTGAATCGATATCACAACTTAATCAAACTCTCGAGAATCAAACGATTCATTCATTGGGTTTTTACTTGTTTTAACAAAGAGTACTAAGACACAAAGGCAGATTCGATTAGATTAGCAAAGGAGTTAGGGTTTTTAGCTAGGAGGATTTTTAGAAAAGAATACTTTTGAAAATAATGTCAATAATGGATATTTGAGGCCTTTTATATCCCAAAACCAGTGGGCCGAGAACCCAGATGAACTCAAACCAATAAGACAAACCCAAATCACATATATCTTCCAAAACATAACTTGCAAACAGACCTTAAGCCCAACACATATTTTAACCATGATCAAAAGTAATTTCTTATAACACTCGTTTCGAAGAAATTAAATTTTGAGGTGAAATTAAAATAAGATAAACACTAAAGAAAAACAATTAAAATTAAAAAGGAACACCGGTCTTCTTGTAATTTAGCAAGAATTTGGGATCAAATTTCAGTTTTTGATAAAAATGCCACCTTTATGAAAAGATCCGAACATGGAATCATATTGAATAAGATGCTTTCACAAGGATTCATGTTTGGAATTATTATGACATAAAGAGAGGTTAATAGCAGGTATAACGAACTTAGCATGATTTTCATTGCATCAGGGATACGAGTTAGGTTCAGTTCGGAATAAATCTTAGATGGGCATCACTCATGGACATGTGGTGCTTCCTATCTCTTCTCAAAGCGTATTTGGCTTTCCCCAGATTACCCCAATTTGACTCCAACCCCCTAGTGCTTGATCAAATTTTTTTTGAAAATTTAAGCTTTAAGGTTGAACGTTGGACTTACAAGCCGTCCGGACTTACGGGCCTTTCATTCAGGGTGTTTAGGACTTTTTTGAATGCCTCACCCTTGTAGTTCAAGTGTGACCCTTTTAGCTTTTGAAAACAGTATTTTAACTTATATATACATAAACACATATGAAACTCAATGTATTATTATTATAATTTTTTAAGGAACAAAACCACAATGTTTTTGGTGATCAAGACACTAACGGGCTTGTGTATGACTGGGTAATTACTTTTCTTCCTTTCATTTGAGAGATGTATATGGAGATATGCACATTTCTTCAAAATGTCTCTCCACAGTAAGTTTAGAAAATTTAGTTTATATCACTTCAACTTTTACGCATCATGGAAAGCTACCATGCAAATCAATGACTGTTCTAGAGCCTTTTAAGCCTAGTATCTTCACCTGTTAGGCACACAAAAACAATTCTTCTATCACTTTCCAAAGGTTGGATCAACTTTCAATTGAAAATGTTTTGAAGCTTCTAAAAAGCTGTAAACTAAATAATCATATCACTTCCTAGAGAATTCCAGAAGACAGATTAGAACTCAGTCGCCCCGGTCACTCTTAGTTCTCAGGTGAATGGCTATCCCGTATGTCCACAAGTGGTTAACAGGTCCAAACACATATGTAAATACGTGTCCCTCAAGCTTAGAATAACTGACATAGTTTTAAGCGAAAGAATAAAAAACACGTCACAATCGCCGTGGATGCTTTCAGTATTTAGGTAAATGGCTATCTTGTAAGTCTACGAGTAGATGACAGGACCAAACATATACAAGTATATGTCCTTCGAACTTGAGCAGCCGACATAATTTTAAGCGAAAGTGATTTTTTTTATATAATTTTTTTAAAGAAGAAAAACGCACGCTCTTTTTGACTTTTTGATTTTTCTCCCACTAAATATGTAAAAATTTAGAAATATGTACAAATTTATCCTCAAAAAGACTTAATCTTCGAAACGAAGCATTTTAATAAAACCCACAAGCACATTAAATCTGGTTGTTCCGACCGGTTTTGTAAATAAGTCTGCCACATTATTATCAGTGTGAACTTGCTCAAGATGAATTAATTTTCGGTCGTAACAGTCACGAATAAAATGAATTTTGATATCGATGTGCTTGGTTTTTGAGTGTTGAACCGGATTTTTAACAATTTCAATGGCAACATCATTATCATAGAAGATATGGGTGTCAAGAATTTCCAAACCGTAATCCAGCAATTGATGTTGTATCCAGATAACCTGTGAGCAGCAAGCTGACGCTGCAACATACTCAGCCTCAATAATGGAGGTGGATACCATTTGTTGTTTCTTGCATTGCCAAGAGATGAGACAATCGCCCAAGAACTGACAACCGGCAGATGTGGATTTCCTATCAATGTCATCTCCACCATAATTGCTATCAGCAAAATCATATAAAGCAAACGCTGACCGAGAACACTTGGTTTTGGCAGAGAACACTTGATTTTGGCAGAGAACACTTGATTTTGCCCGAAAACACTTGATTTTAGGCCGAGAACACTTGTTTTTGGCCGAGAACAGTTGTTTTAAGCCAAAAACGAACAAAATGGATCAAAACCTTTATAGAAATTTACCGAGAACCCTCAAATCAACCCGAGAACTAATTATATTGGCCAAAAACTAGAGGATTAGTTGATTTTTGTAACAACTGACTCCCTGAATTAGTTGGATTTGAATAATTTCCAAACATAATACTATCTTTGACCAAAACAATCCATTTTTCTTCTTCTCCGATTAATACCTCATCAGAAAAATACCCACTCCACCAAACACACTTAGATCTTGAATCCGTTAATATCAAACCGAGCCTTGAATGGCTCAAAAAGCTCTGATACCAATTGTATGTCCCAAGTATGGATCTTTCAATATGATATCAACAAACCTCAACGTTATTGCAAAATATAACGTAAAGTGATTCAAGAAAAACAATTATAATACGTAAAGAACACGAGATGATGCTTCAAAATACAAGTTTGATTAACGTCGGGTGCTTAAGCATTAGGTTACACAATACTCGCTCACACAATATCGTTATGAACGTCCAACCCTTAAACCCTATACATGATATCTATATATAGAGAAACCAACAACCTAGCCCAACATAAAGCCCAAGCCACCGAGATCACAATGAGATCTCGGTTTACATACACAAGCAAGACATAAGCCATTCTAGACATTGACTAAGTACAAACCACTTGATATGGACCCAAAAAAAAGAAACTTAAACACACGATTGGCAAATAAAAAGAAAGATTTCAGAGTTAAATATTTTATTCAAACAAATGACCAATCAAGGTTTAAAGCTATCAAAACCAGACTAAAGGTCTGCAGTCGTATTTTAATAAACCTATTTTATTATAAATTAATCACCATTCATTCACAAAGGTTTTCAAACGAGATCACCACATTATTCAAAACAGACAATTACAGGTGAATACGTTAAAACTTTTTAAATCAGTCAAGATAAACAGGTTGTTTATATTAAACAAAGTCAATCAAATATTTATGAGATTACGTGATCAAAAACATTAAGATTTAAGGGATTACGTGATCCCTAATACACATGATAGAAAATAAAAGCAACTCAGACCGAGTACATATGTGTCTGGATCCAAACATAATTTATCTAGTTTATTAATCAAGGTTACGTGGCAGCAGACTAGTAGTCATGATAAAGTTCTCTAATGGGCGTCAGTGCCAAGATAACCGTAATTGTGTGTGTATGGAAGTGGTACAAATCCCGGAAATAAGAGATGTTTCCGCTGAACTTGTACATAAAACTATCTTGTTAGTCAAATAAAGATCTATCAAATGTTTTTAGAGTCAATGATTCATCAATATATCGCTGACGTATTTTTTCCCAAAAATTCAGGAAATAAAGTTAGCATAGTTATAAAGGAATTATAGCAATTCATGGAGTTAGATGCTTGCAAGGTAGAGATTACTCAGTTTTTAATATAAAATATTACAAAACAATATTTAAACAAGATTTATAAATTAAACACTCGGATATTTATTATCCGAGAAACTTTTCAAAAAAATCAATATTTTATTATTATAAATAAATATTTACAAATAAATTAATATTTCAAAATATATTAATTCTTTATTTTAAACTAAAGAGTTCCGCTAAATAATCGCAACTCTAATATATTTACAAAACATATACCAAATAATGGTTACACGCTTAGCCCCTAAGTCGGGGTGTGAAAATAAATAATGACAAAAATGAGAAGGATTTTTAGGAACCCCCCCCCCCCCCACCCAAAAAAAATCATAACTCAAAATTTAATAAAAAACAAAAAGAAAGTAAAAACACAAAAATGTTTTACCGTCCTCCTTGTTCTAAAAAAACACAATACTATGGAAAAAAATCATTGTGACTTTTATTTATCATTCTGTTTTTGTTTATTTTTTTCATTGATAGTGTCGTTTTTTTTCTCTTGATATTGTATTTTATTATTCAACATTGTGTTATATTATGTTTTAGCATTGTGTTATGTTTTGCGATATATTGCGTTTTTTTTTAATTTATAATTATGTTTGTGTTGTAAATATTTGTCATTATGCCTTTTTCTGGGCATTGCATCTTTTCGTCGTCTTTTTAAAAAGGAAATTATGACGGAAACATATTTGTTTTTAAAATTTTTATCGTTTTTAATTTATATTTTGAGTTATGATTTTTTTATTGCTTTTTTTAAAATTTTATTTATTTATTTATTTTTTTACCACAAATTCTTCTCACACTTCTCATTTTTTGTTTTCCTTTGTATTTTAACTTTTCCCATATTACAATGAAGAGAGGTGTTCAACAATTTCACACACACACACACACACACACACACACACACACACACACACAACATATATAAGGTAGCCCGGGCTGGCCATGTTTACAAAATAACCGATAAATGTAGGTGATGATTTTTATCACCGGTAGTGACATGATTTATATAAACCTTATTTCTCCTTAAATCAATTGCATATGAGCCTTTGAATTTTGTAGAAAAAAAAGGTTCCTTTTTTTATTTGGGTGTGGGTGTGTGTGGGGGGTGGGGAGGTATTGAAAGAGAGAGAAATTTAGAATTTAGTTGACCTTCAAAGAGAGAAGGTGAAAACCATGGTTGTTTGGTTATATTAGCATTTTTAAGTTGAATTGCATTTGTGATAATTTAGATATTCATTATGTTCACAGGTGCATTAACATCCTCTTTTGATACTAAGACATTAATTAGGGTTACACATAGGCCATCATCTGTTTCTGTATTCTCCAGTCTAAGAATTTGTATAACGATGTGTGGAGATAGGAGACTAAGACATACACATAACAAGAGGATAAGTTCCCTCGCGTGTATGGAAGATTTTCCCCAGCAACGCATATTCCACATAGAGGAAGTATGATTAAAGCAAGGATGACCACCTGCATAAAGTATACTTTATGCGTAAAAAGATAAATCTTCCGTGGAAGAGGTACTTAACAATCAATAACTAAAGAAGTTTAGCGGAAGACTCGTCATGAGGAAACACAAGAAAGCACGTTACCAGGAAGGGAAAGACCAATCACGGGTTGCGATTCTCGTACTGTCCAAAACTTTTCACTAATATAATCTCGATTAGCAATAAAAATTCGTCATTTTGAGAAAAATCTTCTTTATTATTGATCTAGACGTTTCAAAGTCAACAAAAGGTGCAAAAATCGCCACATAACGAGCCTGGCATGGAATAACCTCGGGTAACGAGTCAAAAAGTAAATAC